>NC_136505.1:5000-605000 GCF_053919585.1 Euprymna scolopes
AAACAAAAAATCAACTGAATAGACGTTCTCATTATGCCAAAAAGGAAGGATACAACTTTTTTTTTTAGTATTACTGTGAGACTAATTTAATATATGAAAATATTGGAAGTTTATATTTATTCACATCGGGGATAAGAACTGACCAATCAGATTGAACCGCGCTTTGCTATTGTCATATGAGGACATGTTTCCACTTAAAATGTGAATAAATTATGATTTCTTACACAAATCATTATATGGTTATCCAAAAATTTACTAATATAATTCATAATAATATAATAACAGTTAAAATAGTATATAACAATATAAAATATAATAAAAATATTAATAATCAAATAAATTAAAATAATAAAATATTATATAATCTAGTACAAAAAATATTACAAGTTTTATATTAGATTGTTTTTTAAGCATTTCTGGAGACTTCTAAAAATAGAACAGAAAAATGTATTTCTTTTTCTACAAAGTTCTGAATAAAAGTATTTATTTTTTTGGTGGTCTGGAACTTTCTTCAGCGACAACTATATATAGTGGTCAAATGCTTCTGCTAATCCTTTATGTGCAGGAAACACTGTTCAAATTCACAAGACTAAAGGCAACCTCATAACTCTGACTGGAGATTCAAGAGAAAATTAAAAATTCCCGGTCGTTAAAGGAGAAAAGAAATCTGAATAACTTAAGAGAACCACCCTCATCAAGCAAACGGACATTTTATGATAAATATAGATTTTTTAAATCATAGTTTGACAAATATATTCTATATATTTAAATAAAATAAAAGAATTTAAAACTGAGTTATTTCCCTTTAACCATTTGGTGCTTGTGAATTTTTTTTTTCTTTTCTTTTTCCGTTTTCAATATATTTTTTCTCTTCATTTTCCCTTTTCTTTTACTTTTTTATTTGAATATAAAGATTATTGTGTTATACTTCTAGACTCAACACAAAAACGTATGCCAAAAAGGAAGGGTGCAATATTTTTAGTATTACTATGAAAATATCTCCTTTTTTTTTTTTTTTTTTTTTTTACATAGGCGTCACAACTTATCAAGGCGGATAGGCCACTCAAGGATAAGGGTTAAAGAGTGTAGAGTAGTCAAAAGGACAATACAGTAATCGATAGTAATGGAAGTTCGGTAAATTTGTTAACTTAAGTGGAACGGCTCATCAGAAACTTGTTCACGTTGGACTTGAAGACAACCATATTATAGACAGCTGGGAAGCAGGAAAACGGAAAACAATTCCACAGGCGTGCAGTTCTAAGAAAGAAGCTTTGATCATGGAATCTATGATAAGGTTTAGGTACAGATAAAGAGTAGGGAAAATTATTGATAATGTTTTCAGCTAGTCTAGTGTTTCTTGTGAAAGTTTGGCGAGAGGGGACCATAGATTGAAGCTCAGTTGAACACTTTCCATGAAAATAACGATAAAGCAGACAAACTCGCAACATCTCTTCTGTGAGATAGAGGTTGCAGCGAAAAGAAAAGGACATCTCCCACCAGGCCACAAAGTCTATTTTGAACCCTATCAAGGCAGGACAAGTCTTTTCTAGCAGCTCCTGTCCATATGTGGCAACAGTATTCCATCCTTGGACGTATCTGGCTCTTATATAGATAGAGAATTGCATCAGCAGTGAGATATCTGCTGGATTGATAGAAGGATCCGACCATTTTTCCAGCGGCCTTGGCAACAGATTTGATGTACGTAAGATCAGGAGTAAAGGTCAAGCCCAGAAGCCTGTCAAAACTTGAAGCCTCCCCAAGACGAGAGCCATTCATTTTAATTGATGCCAGATGAGGATCAGAACGTTGATGATGTAAAGATAGAAGCTTGGTTTTAGATGCATTAAAAGAAACCAGCCACTCCTTTCCCCATTGCACAACGTGATCAAGATCAGAGGAGAGAGAATCGGAGAGAACTTGGTCGTTTACTGTCTTAGATGTGCTACCATAGATGGTAGAGTCATCAGCAAAAATGTCTACCAATGATGTAAGGATGTGATTTGGAAGATCATTAATGTAGATGAGGAAGAGAGTTGGGCCCAGGATGGACCCCTGAGGGACTCCAGTATTTATACTGTGAGCTTCTGATTTTTGCCCATCAACTACTACTCTTATGAACCTATCAGAGAGAAATGATTTAATAATTGAGAAGACATTTCCAGCTATACCATAGCTGGAGATCTTGTGAAGTAAACCTTTATGCCATACCCTATCAAATGCCTTTGATATGTCAAGAGCAATTGCCCTAGAAAGGTTGCCTCTGTCGAGCGATTCGCTAATCCTATGAGATATAACTGTAAGCACATCTGCTGTAGATCTAGCAGAACGGAAACCATATTGTGTGTCACTAAGAAGGTTATTTTTGATGAGATGGTTGATTACTTCTCTATTTAACACAGATTCCAGCAACTTACTCATGACGCACAGGAGACTTATTGGCCTGTACTGAGAGGGGGATGAACGATCACCTTAATTCTTAAATACAGGGCATACTGATGAGATTTTCCAGGGTGATGGGAAGCAATTTTCCTTAAGACAACGTTTAAACAGTTTTGTAAGTATAGGTGCTAGTTCTGGTTGAAGTTTTTTGAGTACTATAATTGGAATACCGTCAGGGCCGGTTGCTTTACTATAATCAAGGTTTTTGATTAGCTTGGAAACATCACATACAGATATTTGTATATCACATAGCGTGTTTTCTGATACAGGAGGAAATATTGGGGGTTGGCGGCCTTGGTCGCAAAGGGTAAAATTGGCTGCAAAGTTCTTGGCAAAGAGTTTGGCTTTGTCTGATGCTGACGAGATTAACTCAGGTCCATTGATGATAGTTGGGATAGAGCACACGCTTCTGTTCAGGATTCTGTTTACAATTTGCCAAAACTGGTGGGAACCAAGCTGCTGCTCAGCTACTTTGGACTTGACGGACTGAGCATACAACTCTCTTGCGTTCTTTATTACTTTCTTACAATGGTTGCTGGCAGTCTTGAAAGCGGCTTTAGTTTCCATACATCTATTACGTTGGAAGCAGCGGAAAAAGTGATTTCCATGTGCAATAGCAGCAGCACATTCTGGAGAAAACCATGAAAATATTGGAAGTTTATATTTATTCACATCAGTGATAAGAACTGACCAATCAAATGGAACCATGCTTTGCTATCAACCAGCAGAAATCAGACTCACTCTATAAAATATACTGAATCTTTTAGAATTCTCGCATATAACTTTTCATCTTCATGCGTTACACAGATACAGTTTGAAGCTTCACAAACTAATTCTATATCTACTTACCTGATACCGACAGTAATGTTCCCGACCAGTCTTCAAGGTCATCCGGACTAGTAATCCTCAACCACGATTTGCTATCAACCAGCAGAAATCGGAATCACTATATAAAATATACTGAATCTCTTAGAATTCCCACATATAACATCACACGTTACTGGAAGCATCACACAAACTTTTCTATATCCACTTCCCTGATACAGACAATAAAGTTCTCGACCCGTCTTCCAGATCGTCCTGACCAGTAAGCTTCACTTCTACACCTATGTCAGACTGTTGCTCAACTCTCTACATAGTATCCCTTGCTGCTCAACTCCCTACGTAGTATGCTCAACTTCTTACGTAGTATCCCTGCAAATTATATCTCAAATAGTAGTCCTCTACACCAAATAGGGTTGTTCCTTGTTTGAGGTGAAAATGCGTAAAAAAAAATCCATAATTCCGGATGCCTGTTTTTCATGCATTGTACAAGAATTCATATCTTGTTTTCCACCAAATCTACCGGCCAAATCAAATCACCATGACTTTAATACTTTTCTGATACAAGACAAATCCTTGGTCCTACAATAGTTGAAGAACTCATGAAATTCCTTAAATCACCTCATATTCAGAAAATCTGCGATGCTCCTAGCAAACGTTAACAGGGGATGAAAGTAACAAAATGGTGAATCGCTCTACCTTTAAAGTCCCTCAGCACCTGACACTCTGGTCGAGGTCTCTTCATCGATTTGTTGCGCCTCATCCTCACTCTCCTCTCTATCTTATGAGGAGTCACTCCATAAAGGCGCCTCAAAGTATACACAAAACAACTTGAACAAAATCAATACCCATAACGAAAGGAACAAACATCAATAAAAAGATAATGTGTAAACAGCGGTCTTGCTTCATTTTCTCCTTTTTCAATGTATTGTCCTATTAAATTTTTTTAATTCAATTTTCACCCCAAACAAGGCACAGTGCCACTTTGAAGTCGGGGGCTACTATCAGGGATATAAGTTACAGGGGTATTATGAAGGGAGATAAGTAGCAAAATGTCTGTTCACATTACACTTGAACTTCTGCATGTCAGTGCAGTTGGGAAAGCAGAATCCTGGAATGGAGTTCCAAAGTCTATCAGTTCTGGGGAAGAAACTATTGGAGTAGAAGGCTTTCTTACACCTAGGGATCTTTACTATGAAGGAGTGGGATTTAGCTGCTTGTCAGGTTTGTCAGGGGTATTCACGTCGAGGGATACAAGTGCTTGTAATTCGTCAGAGAATTTATCATTAAAGTACTTGTAGAACAGGCAGAGGGATGCAACATTTCGTCGATGGGACAGAGGTGGAAGCTTAGATGACAGTTCAGGACTTATCAGGTTGGCGACTCTCTTTTGAACCCTGTCAAGGAGTGAGAGACAAGTAGCAGATGCACCAGCCCAAATGTGACAACAGTACTTCATACATGGGCGAATGGTGGCCTTATAGAGGTACAGGATACTTTCAAGCATAAGTAGCACGGTAGAGAGAGCCCATCTTCGCAGCAGCCTTGGCAATGCTCTTAATGTATCTTTTCCAGCTCATGTTCCCTGTAAACATTAGGCCGAGTTTAAAGGAAGTACTTTCGGGTAATGTGTTCTTGGCCATTGCTATTAGCAGTAGAGAAAGTTTCTTGTAATTATTAAAGGAACCAAACTAGTTTAGTCTTGACAGCATTGAATATGACTATCCATTTTTGTCCTCAATCTACTACCGATTGGAGGTCATCCTCTAGTGTTTCTGCCATTTCCTTAGATATATGTTCATTTGTTTTCCCCTCGTGCCTGTTATAGACAGTAGTATCATCAGCAAATATACCCATCTCAGAAACAATTTTATCAGGGAGGTCATTTATGAATATCAAAAATAATAAAAGTCCGAGGATAGACCCCTGAGGTACTCCCGCATTTATATCATATTGTTTAGATGTACGACCATCGAGGACCACCTGGATTTTTTTCTTACTTAAAAAGGATTTAATTGCATTATGTATTTTTCCAGTGATACCATATAATCTAATTTTCCTTAGAAGGCCATCGTGCCATACCCTGTCAAAAACCTTAGATATATCGAGGGCTACCACTCTACCCTCCTCTGTTTTGTCCAGTGAACGGGTATGTATGTTACTCGAACCAAAAGCATTTGATTTTATTGTCTTTTTCCTCTTCTTTTTTTTAAGCTAGCATCAATTCAAAACATCAAAGAAATGTTGCCCAAAAGCTTTAATATAATGGTTTAAATAAATCAAATTATTTTTGTTTATTTAGATGTCCATAAACCATCTTTCACCGTCTCTTTTCTTTCTTATCCTGGACGATCCTTTTCCCCATTCTCAATCTCTTCTTTTATCTGTTGTCTGTCTCTTTTCTTTCTTATCTTGGACGATCCTTTTCTCCATTTTCAATCTCTTTTTCTTCTTCTAATATCTGTCGCTGCTACCAGACATCCCCTTACTACCTTCTCCCATCACTACGACAATCTCTCTCTTTCAGTATGGCATATGTAAACACATTTTACGAATCAAAAAGAAAGCAAAAACAACTTTAAAAATAGTTCATCAAAATGGAAGAAAAAATGATTAAAACCGGACACTTTTTTTTTGCAGAGTTAAAAAAATGTTTGGATGCTTGAAATTTAGCATTTATAAAAGGATTCACGAGTGCATTAGACATATAGACGCGCAACATTCAAGCTAGTGTTCTACTGAGTAAGAAAAAAAATAAATACATATGCACTTGACAAGAAAATGTATTTTTCATTATATCATAAAATGCACTGTAATAAAAGAAAAAGATGGGTATAGTTCACAAGAATATAATTTTATTGTTTCGGCAATTTACATGAAGAATTTTCAAAATATTTTCTTTTAAGACATTTCGATATTTCAAGTCACCAAGAGAATGTCGATCCAATGATACTTGTTTTTCTCAGGAATGCTGAATATTCTGCAAAATTAAAAACAATTAAATTATTAATTTCAAGAAAAGATTGATTTTATATATTTATTTTAAATACAATTATTAAAAATTATAAACATAAAAGTAAAATTCATATTATTAAATTTTATGCACGATTTTATTAAGTCTCCAAATGCATTCTAGATCAAATTAAAAATATAATGAAGACAATTGTTGCAATACTTATTAATAAAATGAATGAATTCGTTTTCATATTGAACTAAATATAAATAAAATCTTCAATATTACATCCAAAATGTAATAATTGTCTTTTATAATTTACACAATTTTTATAGTTAATAAAATACATTCTTTTAAAAGATATCTGGAAAGCTCAAATATTTCATTGGTGTTCTTCAAGAAACAATTATAATAATTCCATTTTGTTTACAGCACTATTCAACTAATGCATTACAATGCATGTAATAAATCCAACCATTCTCTTCCATTGCTATTGGTTCAACTAGTTAATCTATAAATATTTGAAAGGTACTGATACAGTTAGTAACCAATGTTTCTTTGGATTCTTCCAGCTGTTTATGTAAATAGCTGGAAGATGCTGAATAGAAACGTTACGTGCCTCAAAATTAAAACGATGCAGCACTATTCAAACAGGTAAATATTATTAACAATTTTCAGTTAGAAAAAGCTGTCTTTATAGGAAGCATTTCATAAAAAATATTTTCTTTTGATGAAGAAAATATAGTGATTCAACTGGTATAATAAGAACTTTTTCCATGATAAAGTTAAGGATTATTTCATTTATTTTCAATTTGTTTCAATAATTGTTTTTGTGCTATTACAGTTTTTAACTCAGACCGGTTGCTATTAAGGTAGTTTAATGTTAGGTTTAAGATTATTTTTATGTTACGTTTGGGCTAGGGAAAAACAAGTTTTATTTTACATTTTTGGTTTAGAATAAGGAGTTTGAGAGAGAAAAAACAGTGTTTTTTTTTTTTTTTTACATGGGTGTCACCACTTATCAAGACCCAGAGGCCACTCGAGGATAAGGGTTAATAGGTATACAATTAGTCATTGTGATTTTAGCATAGTAAACAGTGGGAATTTTGTAACTTGGATTACTTAGGGGGACGATTCAATTAGAATTTGTTCACATTGGACTTTTTCTTTTTTTTTTTCATAGGTATCAACACATTATCAAGGCCAAGAGGCCACTCAAGGATAAGGGTTAAAGAGTGTACAGTAGAAATTGGACAATATAATAATCATTAGTGTTTACATGTTATTTAGTTTTTCAAGAAGGGGAGTCGCCTGTTTTTAAATGTTGACATAATTATTGCTTTGATTTGTCTCGATGAAATTTACAATTTAGGAAGTTCTCGATTGAAAAGCGTTGTTTACTGCAATCTGATTAGCCAAGCGCGTCAGCATCGTCTGTTTTTATGTAAACTGTTAGACGATACCAATGAAAAGTCGGTTTCAGCATGAGTTACAAACTTTACACGTATCAATATAACCAAAGGAAACTGTAGCAGAAACAGATGGAACTTTTTTCTTTCACGAATCAATGCCTACCCTCTGTGCTATTTGGCCACATATTGACCAATCAGGGGCACGGCGCATTGATCCTTTCTCTCCCCTAAGGAAATCGGCCAGCATCGGGTTTGAAGAATAACAACTCGTTCCTACTAAGAGAGACACCAAACGGAACGAACCCCTTTTTTCGCTCTCTCCACCTCGTTGTTATTTCTACTGGTATTGACGATTCCACTGGAAATAACTACCGCAATAGCACCAGGTAGCCGGAGTCCAGCTTTTGACCAGGAACATATCACATTCTCCTTAATAAACCTTTTCTGTGTTATCTTTTATGAAGTTGTTGTATTTGTCATTTCAAAAGCTTGTATTGAATTATTTATTTTCTTAGGTTGTGCCCTAAAAGCATCAAAACCCTAAAAAAAAACCCATTCAAATTCTTCACATATTCCATAAAATATTTTATTATTCTATATATTTAATAGTACCAAATAAGATTATTAAGTTGAAAATGATTTTTACTTAAAGCAAAAATGAAATAATACGTTATTTAAAGAATAATAATAAGAAAAACACCTAAGATTTTACAGTCGATTAGTGATTAAACTTGGCAGTAAAATGTAGACATACAGAATTGTTAATTGTAATGGTGGTTGTAATTCAGGTCTTAAAATGGTGAAGACCCTGTGTGGATTTTCCTTCCTGATAATAATAGACGCAATGAAAGTTCCTGACAGAGTATCTACATATAAGTTAGAGGAGGTCAAATTTCCTAACAAGCCAGTAACTGTATGTGTAACTGCCTTAGTACTTGTTGTCAAAGAGCATAATTTTCAGCAAAGTTCATTGAGCCATGAAATAATGCAAGTGAGTATAATCCAATTACTATGACAAAATATCGGCAACCTCCAATTGAGAGTTAATTCAATGAAGAGTTAAATTAATGGATAAAATATAGTTTGTTTGCTCTCTAAGGCACAAGATTTTTTAGCTATTTAAATGGTTACTCTCGCTGATGATAAGATAACTGGATAGATATGCCATCAACAGAAAATGTGTCATTGCCACCGAATAAATAAGATTATTAATTTGAAAATGTTTTTTTATTTAAAGTAAAAACGAAATAAAATTTTATTTGAAGAAACAACAGTCAGCAAGTAATAAGCTTTATTATGGATGTAAACTTATAACAAATCGCAATATATTTTTTATTGTTTTCTTTAACTGAAACAATGCACAGTGCCATTTGACTTAAAGGGGATACTATTAGGGACCAAATTGACAGGGATACTATGTAGGTGGTTGAACACTGAGATTTCTGTTCACATTACACTTGAACTTCTGCATGTCAGTACAGTCAGGGAAACAGGAATTCGGGAGAAAATACAAACGTCTAGCAGTTCGATGGAAAAAAATTGTTGAATAAAAGGCTTTCCAGCATCTAGGGATCTGAACAGTGTACAGGTGGGATTTTGCTGCTTGTTGGGTTAGTTGGGGCTGTTTATGTCAAGGAGGTACATATGCTTGCCATTCATCAGAGCTCATTCTATTAAAATAGCTGTAAAACTGGCACAGGGATGCACCATTGCAGTAATAGAACAGAAGTTGCAGTTTTGTTGATAGTGTGGGATCTATTAGGTTGGTAACTATTTTTTTAACCCCATCTTGCAGATGCACCGCCAAGACGTGACAACAATACTCCATGCATAGGCGACTGATGACCTTGTAGAGATACAGCATACTCTCAGGTGTAAATAAATTTCTAGCATGGTAGACAGAGTCCGCTTTCTTTGCAACAGCCTTGGCAATGCCCTCGATATATGAATGTTAAGCCGAGGAGTTTAAATGAAGAGCTTTCACATAGTTATCATTAACTATGGCTATCAGTGGTTGAAAAGGTTTCTTGTAATTATTAAAAAAAATAGCTTAGTCTTAGCTGCATTGAATGTTACCATCCATTTTTCCCTATTCTACTACAGGCTAGAGATCTTTTTCTAAGTTTTCAGCCATTTTCTTAGATATGTGATTATTCATGTAGTGTCACATTGTTTAATGTAAAAGAGAGTAGTTATTTTAAATATATTTTTATTAGTTTTATTTAGTTATTTTACTTGGTTCTAGTCTATTTTTTTCCTTGTTTAATAGAGAAGATAGTGGTATTTAAAAAGATATTTTCATTCGATTCCTCTAGTTACCTCCCTCGATTCTAGTTTATTTTTACCTTATTTAATAGAGAAGACAGTGGTAATTGTAAAAGATATTTCATTAATTTAATCCAGTAAGTATAGGCCTTTTTTTAAGCGAAACACAATTAGAACTTTTTTTAATATCTCTTTTTTTAATATGAATATATTTCAAAGGTAAATAAAAGTAAAAGGTAAATATAAGAATTATTAAAGATATTAACAAAATTAAATAAAATCGTTTTTTGGCATAAAAACTTGGTCAATAAAAATAAAATCAAACCAAATTTAAGGGGGAAAAAATGATACCAAAGCTATGAACTTTAAAATCTAGTTCAGATGTTCAAAATGGTCTCCTTATAATTCCATACAATTTTGAACTCTACCAGAGATACTTTTACAAACTTTTTGGCACACTTCAATAGTAATTCCATGAAATTTATCTGAAATTGCATTTTTGAATTCATGAATAGTTTTCTGCGTAAGATTTTAAACTTTATCTTTCAATACATTCCATAAAATGTATGATGGTGTTAGGTCTGGTGATTGTGATGGCCTTTCAATTCGTCCCCTTCACCCTAACCACCTACCTTCAAAATTTTTAGTTGAACATTCCCTAACTCTTAACTCATAATAGGGTGGAGCTCCATCCTGTTGAAAAATAATATCGTTCTGATTTTCAACTCTTGGCCAAAATTCCGATTGTAGCATGTGCAAATAATTATCCTGATTCACAGTACTTTCAAAGAATATTGACCCTATCGATCCCGTACAAAAAATGTTGGCCCAAACTGTTACTTCTGGTAAATTAATATCCTTTTCCAATATGACATGAGGATTCTCATTGCTCCAATATACACAATTATGGCGATTGATATGCCCATTTTACTTCAAGGTTGCTTCATCTGACCACCATATCTTTTCAAGGAAAGTTATATCTTCATTAACTTTATACATAAATATTTCACAAAATTGCAATCGTCTATCTTGATCTCTATTATGCAAACTTTGAAGCACACGTGGAATGTAAAGTCTCATCTTTAGTTTCTTCAACATTATGTGAACACTATCACTGATTACTACCTCTGCAGAAAGATATCTATTTGATTTTTGAGAATACAACAACGATTCTTGCAGTTCATTGGACTTCTCTAAGCTTGTGTGACCCAACCAGCTAGAGTAAAAAGAGATTAACCCAGGAGAGGATTGCAGATAGCTAAATTGGAACTATGGTTGAAACGAGGAATTCGGGCCTTTTTATTTTATGGTGGGTCTCAGAAAACATACTGCCAGTTGGAAAGGAAAATGGTGGAGCCGTCGAAGTAAGTGCATTTCCTTTGAGAAGGAAAACAATGGCGACAATATGAACAATATTTTTGGGAAATAATATTTTTGATACAACAGGATTATTAGAAGTAGCTTATTGTTTTGTTTACCGGGGATTTGAACCTGACCTGGAGGTCAAAGATAAAGTCCTCAAGTGCATGAAACGATATTGATGGGAAGCCATTGCCAGTGGAAATTGCCTGATCTGGATGTAGGGGAAAGAACCAAGGTGTGTCAGATTGGATGATGATTGGCTACCTGAAACATATAGGATGGAACATACCTACCCCAACCATCTATATATAAGCCGGTGAAGAAAATGAGAAAGGCAGTTGCAGTTGCAGTTGAGTTGAGTTCCGCTTGCCATTGGGATTGAGTCATGCTTGCTGTTGTGATCGATGACAAAACACTTGTTGGAGCATTCCAATACTAGGTATAGTCCATTGTAAAGTGGCTGCAGTGGTCTGCATATTGAATCTATATGTATGAAAAAATATTTGCAGGAATGAAGATTGGGTGGATAATATGGCTTGGAAGTAGTAGAGCGTATACAGTATTTGAGATATTGCCATTTTTATATGATCTGCATAACCAGAGGTGGTTGCGGGTATTGATCTATCGACAGTGAAAAGTTCACTGGGAAGGCAAAGTGTGATTCCAAAATCCATCTAAGCTGATGTAGTATTCAGGTCTTCTTTAATAATGGACAGGAGTCCTAGAAGAACTAGCTGTAAATGTTCGCTCCAGTGTTGCAGTTAGAGCTGAGCTGATAGGTCAGCTTTGAGTCGAGGATGAAAGTGCTCTACCATTCTCTTAGCTGAAGGGTGGTAGGCGGTTGTTGCAATGTGGGAAATTCCGAAAGGTTAGCAAAGTTCTTGGAAAATATGTGATGTAAACTGGGAACCACTGCCGGTGGTGCTTCCATAGAAATGTTGTGCAAAGATACTGCTACTGGCCAACGAGTG
Source organism: Euprymna scolopes (assembly GCF_053919585.1). Classification (NCBI taxonomy): domain Eukaryota; kingdom Metazoa; phylum Mollusca; class Cephalopoda; order Sepiida; family Sepiolidae; genus Euprymna; species Euprymna scolopes. The sequence goes on from NC_136505.1 coordinate 17,225, forward strand.
AATTGACCTATCATTGTGAGGATGTAATGATGACCAGCAGAAGGTGGCAGGGGGGCCAACGATATCCAGGTTGATATGCGAGAGACGAGCATCAGGTATAGAGAAGTTGCCTGGAGTGGACTTAGTATGGTGATGTACTTTAGTAGTTTGGCAGGAAATACATGCCAGAGTCCATCGGCATATGTCAATGTTCATGTTAGACCAACAAAAACGAGCTGTGATTAGCTTGAGTGTTGCGTTTTTTCCAGGGTGTGTCAAAGCATGGAAATGATGAAAAATTTTCTTCCGGCAAGAAGGAGGCAAGTAAGGTCTTGGATGTGCAACAGATGTATTGCACTAGACGACTTTGTCTGAAAATGGAATTGGCATTTTTTTCAATTGAATGTTTGAAGTTGACATAAATTCTGTTAACGAAGTATCTTGTTCCTATTCAGCTGTGATGTAATCCAAATCTAGAGGTTTCTCAAGACTGTTGAGATCACAAAAACGGGAAAGAGTGTCAGCTACAATATTTGTTTTGCATGGTAAATATTGGATGTCGGCAGAATATTGTGTTACATAATCCATCTATCAAAGTTCTCTGGGTGTGTGTTTGCCACAAACTGAAGATGTACGGGAATTGATCAGCAGTTTGTGATCGGTAAAAATTGTGAATTGTCTCCCTCTCAACATAAAATAAAAATATTTTCCAACTAAGTACATGGCTAGCAGTTCTTGACTAAAAATGCTGTATTTGCGTTGAGGTGTGCTTAACTTGGCAGAAAAGAAAGACAGTGGCCGTGTTTAACAGTTTATTACCTGATTGAGTACAGCACCAACAGCTATATCAGAAGCATCTGTAGAAAGAAAGAGCTTAGCTGTCAGGTTGGAATCAAGTTAGGATAGCTTTGTGAAATTCAGAGCAGTTTTGGATGGATGGAAAGATGTGAGAGCTCTGTCAGAGAGATACAAGGGTCTTCTTATGTGTATGGAGTGAGTCTGTGAGTTTGGAAAGGTGATGTGAACAGTTGGCTATGAACCGACGGTAGTAGTTCATGACTCCAATGTAACGATGCAGTTGACACAAGGAAGTGGGAAAGGGGAAAATCCTGGATTTCTTGCACTTTTGAAGGAAAGGGTGTGAATCCAGGTTTGTCGATCCAGTGTCCAAGGAAATCAAGGGAACTAGCATTTGCAACATTGATTTTTAATCTGAAGGATTGTTTATGTTCAAAGACTTCAGTTACATGGGCCAGGTATTCTTCTTGTGTGGAATTTGCGATTAGAATGGCGTCGATGTATGCGAAGATGAAGGGTAGTCCATGAAAGACTTCATCTATGAAACTTTGGAATGCCTGGGCAGCGTTATGCAGTCCAAAATGTAGGTAGGTGAATTCAAATAGTCTAAAAGGGATGTATATCACGATCTTAGGAATGTCTTTCTCGGTGATGGGAATTTGGTTGTATGCACAGACTAAATTGATGCACAAAAACACTTTAGAACCAGATAAGGATGCAGAAAAATCGTGCATGTGAAGAATGGGATATCTGTCAGAAACAGTTGCTGTGTTGAGAGCCGGTAGTCTCTGCAGTGTCTCCACTCTCCCTCCAATTTCTTGGATACCATGTGAAGTAGACTGCTTGAAGGCTCTACTATGCCGATGGTGATCATGTGTTGAAATTCCGAGTGGGCTAGGGAAAACTTTTCTGGGCACAATTGTCAAGATTTTGCATGTACGGGAACATGTAATGTAATGTCGCACAAGATGTTTAACAGTCTCCATGTGGGAAAAGGGTTGGGTGAGCTCAGGAAACTAGTTCATTTTTTATACTAGTTATTTCCCTTGGTTATAGTTCATATTTGTATTGCTTAATATAAAAGACAATGGTTATTTTTAATATATTTTTATTATTTGTTTCCCTTGATTCTAGTATTTTTTCTTTGTTTAATAGAGAAGACAGTGGTATTTATAAAACTATTTTCATTAGTTTCTTTAGTTATCTCCCTTAATTCTAGTTAATTTTCACTTCGTTTTATAGAGAAGGTAATGGTTAAGTTAAAGATATTTTCATTAGTTTAATCTAAATATTTCTCTTGATTCTAGTTTATTTTTACTTCATTTAACAAAGACGACAGCAGTGATTTAAAAGATATTTCATTTGTTTCATCAGGTTACTCTCTTTCCTTCTAGTCTATTTTTACTTTGTTTTATAGAGAAGATAGTAGTTATTTTAAATATATTTTCATTAGTTTCATCTAGTTATTTCCCTTGTTTAATCGAGTTATTCTTCTCAATTCTAGTATATTTTTTATTTTGTTTGATAAAGAAGGCAGTAGTGATGCAAAAAATATTTTCATTAATTTCATCAAGTTTTTTCCCCCCTTATTCTTGGTTATTTTTATCTTGTTTAATAAAGATGACAGTGATGGTGTAGAAGATAGTGATGATTTTAAAGATATTTTGATTAATGTCATCAAAATATTTCGTTTGATTCTATATTTACCTTGTTTCATAGAGAAAACAGTTATAATTGAAAAGATATTTTTATTATTTTTATCAAGTTATTTCCTTTGATTCTAGTTTATTTTTACCTTGCTTAATAGAGAAGACAGTTATTATTTTAAAGCTATTTTCATTAGTTTCATCAAGTTATTTCGAATATATTCAAGTTTATTTTTTACCTTATTTAATAGATAAAGCATTGATAGTTTTAAAGATATTTTCATAGTTACATCAAATTTAAATAAATATTTTTAATTCCATAAGAAATTTCAATTGATTTAAGTCTATTTTTTCGTTGTTTAATAGAGAAAACAGTAGTGATTTTAAACATATATTCATTGATTCTAGTCTAATTTTATCTTCTTTAATAGAAGACAATAGTAATTTTAAAGATATTTTCATTAGTTAATTCCCTTTATGCTAGTTAATTTTGATCTTGTTTAATAGTGAATACAGTGGTGATTTTTAATATTAGTTTCATCTAGTTATTTCCTTAGATTCTATTTTATTTTGACCTTGTTTAATAATGGAGACAGTTGTTATTTGAAAGATATTTTCATTAGTTTCATCGGATGAAGTAAAGAATAGATACCCTGTAGCAGACGACGCCGCCTGGCGGTGCCAGGCGCACAATTCAACTAACACCGGTGATTCGACCTTAACATTGGCACAAGCACATGGCTTCAGTTGTTTTTAAACACGTCAAACCTGCTCGAATATTCACCAGCATTTTTTTTTTAAATATATTTACAAAACCTTTGAAGATTTAAAAGAAAAAGTATATATTTCCAAAACATTTTTTTAAAATAAGTAACAAAACGAACGTATTTAAATAAAAGATATTTAAATAAACGGGTGTCTCTTTCTGTTTCGAATTTTTGCGACCAAGATTGATTTTTATGTGCCGTGTTTTGGGGGGTTCTGTGTGCGTTTTTAAGACAATTCAATATTTATTGTTTAAAACATTAACTTCAGCGACAATTAATATATTTTCAAAATAATATTTTTAAATATTACATTTTTACGAATATTCGCGAGCAAGATTTAAAAAAAAAAAAAAAGACGAGGTGTTTTTTTTTTCAATTAAATTATAAACTTTATTTGAACTTTCAACAAACTTTTACAGACATAAAAATAGACTTTATAGATATTTTATAATAATTTTTTAAAAATATATTTAACGAAAAGTTTTTTTTTATCATTTCATTGGTGAGTAAAATTTCAAAGTAATAAATGGTGAAAAAAAATATCTCGAAAAGAAAAAACACCGTCTTTTTTTTTGTTTTAAATAAAACTTTAATTTTAAAATTTCGATGTTTGAAAAACAGTCCATAATATATATTTCATTATAAAAGTTCTATTTTTGTTTGATAAAAAGAATAAAACAGTTAATAAAAAAAAAAACAGTCCATTAAGTTCAAATAAAGACTGTTTGAATAAAACTTATAAAAAAAGATATGAATAAAATAATATATTTTTTTATCTCGATTGTTTATACTTGTGATTTTATTATGCATAAAAAATTGCCTCGGCCTAAAAGGATTTCTCCTTCACTGACCACTGACATACATCGCACTGTAAATAAATATTGAATTGTATCAAAAACGCACAAAAAAGAAATGGCCACAACCGTATAGAATGAACCTTTCTTTATAAGTTTTATTCAAACAGTCTTTATTTCAACTTTTTTTTTTAAATCTTGCTTGCGAATATTCGTAAAAATGTAATATTTAAAAATATTATTTTGAAAATATATTAATTGTCGCTGAAGTTATGTTTTAAAAAATAAATATTGAATTGTCTTAAAAACGCACACAGAACCCCCCAAAACACGGCACATAAAAATCAATCTTGGTCGCAAAAATTCGAAACAGAAAGAGACACCCGTTTATTTAAATATCTTTTATTTAAATACGTTCGTTTTGTTACTTATTTTAAAAAAATGTTTTGGAAATATATACTTTTTCTTTTAAATCTTCAAAGGTTTTGTAAATATATTTTAAAAAAAATGCTGGTGAATATTCGAGCAGGTTTGCTATTTGACGTGTTTAAAAACAACTGAAGCCATGTGCTTGTGCCAATGTCAAGGTCGAATCACCGGTGTTAGTTGAATTGTGCGCCTGGCACCGCCAGGAGGCGTCGTCTGCTACAGGGTATCTATTCTTTACTTCATCCAAGTTATGTCTACTCTCAGCCAACCTTTCCGCCATCTGGTCGGGGCAGGGTTGATTGGCTGGCATTTTTGGCATTCCTTGATTACTGCTTTCACTGCACTTTTAAACACAGACGGCTTAGACAACTTCACAAAATAACATGTCCATCTCACTTCAGGGTCCCCACTGAGGTTGTGTATCTTCCTGATTTCGTCCGCCACATCTATAGAGGCAACACATACTAATGATACTGGCTCGGCTTCCTTCTTCATGGTGTCATACCATCCCTGTGGCACCTGACTGAGCCTATCAACAAGGTTGCAATTTGAAGTGACCATTACCGCATCCATAGACAAATTGTACTGTTACCAGCTTTTTTACAGTCTCCAACCTTCGTCTGATCAGCATATCAGTGGCTGCCTTTGTGCGCACCCTGGTCTTGCCTGTCAGTGTATCGAATATCCAGTGGTACATGCATAGTGAATCAGTGTGTATGTGTAATTTCCTGATTTTCCACTGGAATGCCAGGTTGATGCCTTTTATAACTGCATCGAGTTCTGCCAGGTTGATAGTAGCAGCGTCATTCACCAGTCGCAACCAGCAGGCATCCTCAATCGCAGCCTCATTTTTCTCCAACAGCACACTTTTACTTCTTTGAGGTGAGGTTGTTTGTCGCGTTACTACTACATTGTGATGAGAAACTTGTTCCCCATTATGCCAATGGTTCCTGTATCCCTTCTGAGAGCTTCGATGAAGATGAATAAATCCAGCCTGATGGTATGACTTCAAACCCTAACACTGATGTCAATAGCTCCAATGCCTCTTCTGAGAGCTCTAATGAAGATGATGTAAGCCAACGAATCCCCCTTCATAGGAGTGCCCGCAACAAACGATCATGTCCACAATGCCATATGTGTGATCTGGAGACCAGGGGGGAGTGTAGAGTTGAATGTAATAAGCAATGAGGAAAGCCCCGACGTGTGTGTGTGCATTATGTGGCTATACTACTTACCTTCAGATGGGATCTGAGAGAGATTAAAGATGGCGGCTGTGACTTTATAAGGTTTAGTCTCATGGAATCGCACGAGATCACACTGCCCCCTGCACACATATGCAAATGGAATTTAGTCATTTTTTTAATAAAATGCCTATTGGCAGAGGTGAGGGGGAGAACGCATGCTGGAAGTTGAGAGAGAAAGTTGTAAGTGACGAAATTGACAGCGATGAATTCAAGCTGAATGTTTTGTTTATTTTATTTATTTAATTTTATTTTGCTGTTTATCAGCCCATCAAACTGCATCTTATCTATGTTTACCTTGTTAAATAGAGAAGACATTGGTGATTTTAAAGGTATTTTGATTAGTTTCATCAAATTTTACCTTGTTTAATAAAAAAAAAGTGTTGATTGTAAAGATATTTTTGTTTGATACATCTAGTTATTTTCCTTTGATTCTAGTCTATTTTTACCTTGCTTGATAAGGAAGACAATGGTGATGCTAAAGTTATTTTAATTAGTTTAACCTAGTTATTTTCCTAGATATTAGTCTATTTTACCTTGTTTAATACAGAAGACTGGGGATTTTAAAGATATTTTCATTAGTTTCATCAAGTTATTTCTTTGTATTCTTGTCTATTTTTACCTTGTATAATAAAGAAGACAGTTTTGATTTTGAAGATATTTTAATTAGTTTTATCATGTTATATCACTAGATTCTTAATTATTCAATTGAAAAGACTAATTATTTTATAGATTTTTTTCACTAGTTTTATCAAGTTATTTCTCTTGATTCTAGTCTTTTTTTCCTTGTAAATTAGAGATGACAGTCATGATTTTAAAGATATTTTCATTAGTTTTATCATTTTATTTTCCATATTTTTTTTTATCTTGTTTAATAGGGAAGACAGTGGTGATTTAAAATATATTTTCAGTAGTTTCATCAAGTCATTTTCTTTGATTTTAGTCTATTTTTACCTACCTTTTATTATATTTTCATTAGTTTAATCTAGTTATTTCCCTTGATTTTTTTTTATTTTTACCTTGCTTTTTCAATATAGAAAACAGTGGGGATTTTAAAGATTTTTGTTAGTTTATCAAGTTATTTCTTTTGATTCTTTAATTAGTTTCATCATGTTATATCACTAGATTCTATATCTATTTTTACCTTGTTTAATAGAGAAAACAGTGGTGATTTTAAAGATATATTTATTTATTTCATCTAGTTATTTTTATTGATTCTAATTTGTGTAATAGAGAAGACAGTGGTAAAATATTTTAATTAGTTTCATCAAGTAATATCACTAGATTTTAGTTTATTGTTACCTTGTTTAATAGAGAAGACACTCGTGATTGTAAAAATATTTCATTAATTGAATCAAGTTTTTCCTTTGATTTAATATCTATTCTTACCTTTTGTAATAGAGAAAACTAGTTATTTTTAAGATATTTTTTAGTTTCATCAAATTACTTCCCTTGATTCTAGTTTTTTTTCCTCGTTTAATAAGGAAGACAGTGGTGAATTTCAAGATATTTTCATTAGTTTCATCAAGTAATTTCCATTGATTCTAGTCCATTTTTATAGAAAACACAGTGGTTACTTTAAAGATATTTTCATTAGTTTCATCAATGTTTCCCTTGATTCTAGTCTATTTCTACCTTGTTTAATAGAGAAAACAGTGGTGATTTTAAAGATGTGTTTATTTGTTTATTGAGATTGTCGGACTGACTTTCTCATCTTGGTTGTTATAGTCACAACGTTTCGGCCGTTTTGCCCTCTGCCGTTCATCAGGTGTTTTGTATCGAAACGTTGTGACTATAACAACCAAGATGAGGAAGTCAGTCCGACAATCTCAATAAATGAAAACACCTCATCTAAAAAATACAGACAATTAATGTGTTTATTTGTTTCATCAAGTTATTTCCCAATATTCTTGTTTATTTTTACAGGTTTAATAGAGAAGACAATGATGATTTTAAAGATATTTTTTATCAATTCTATCATGTTATTTTGCATTATTCTAGTTTATTTTTACCTTGTTTAATAGAGAAGACAGTGATGATATTTTATTGGTTTTATCAAGTTTTTCCCTTGATTCTAATCTGTTTTTATCTTGTGTAGTAAAGAAGGTAGTGGTTATTCTAAAGATATTTTCATTAGTTTCATCAAAATATTTTTCTTCATTCTAGTCTATTTTTAATACTGTAGGGAAAATTGTAGTGTGCTTGATTAACGTGGGTGTCATTTGCTTAAGAAAAAGAAAGCGATAAAATCTAAACTCAGAAACTGACCGACACAAGACAAAAATGTATCTTATGCATATTGAAACGTGGCTGGGTATACAATGTAAAAAGCCAACATTTCTTAAACTGGAGAGGATTTCTTTTTTGTTGGCTCAATAGTCGTACAGTGTACTTTGCAATCTAGTGTCAATTGAAGAAGGTTTGTTTGCAACAACATTGAAAAGGGAAGAGGACAGATTTTTTTTATGTGTGCTTCAACATGGTTTACTTGGCGATCTGAAAATCATTTTTCTTTTTCTGTAACTCAAACATTCAAGGTTAGAAGCTATTCCGGCTTTAAATATAAAGTCCATGCAACCGAAATGAAAGTGGGATTTTGAAATTTGGAAGCGTTAAGAAAGAGACATTTTTAACGATTTGCATTGAACTTGGAAATTTTATATGATCAAAAAATGAAAAGATTGGACTGATTCGAGTCGAAACTGGGAAATTTTAAGTTTCGTTGAAAATTGAAAGCATTGAGACATGACAAGATTTAAGTGTGAGTCGAGTCAGACGTTTTTTCTAATCGTCGTAATAAAATGGAGAATTATGATTTGATTGACTTGTTTGTATTTGAGAGGCTAGCAAAGTCTAGCAGTGTTTTTGAGAGATTAGCAGAGTCTAGCAATCTGAACAGGTCAGAATTTACAATGTCGTTTGAATGCTACCATTGTATCTGGGGATGTATTGGCCCTCTACTTTAGATGGACGAAGGTTGATGCAACTGAAGTGAGTAAGGCCTTTTTTTTGTTTTAATTGGCATTCCTGGTGGAAGTCATCGAATTTTTTTTTAACCGTCATCTTTTATTACTCTTTTACAGTGGATGCTGGCGTTCCTGAAAGCAGCTTTAGTCTCAGTGCATCTATTACGTTGGTAGTTATGGAAAAAGTGATTTCTGTGCGCGATAGCAGCAGCACATTCTGGGGAGAATCTTGGCTGGCTGTAAGGTTTTTGTTGGAATATTTTAGATGGTATGAATCGGTTTATGCCTACAATTAACCATTCGGTCAGATCTGATACTATAGAGGACACATCCTTTTTTAAACATGGAATGCAGAGGTAAATCAGATATGAATGTACGGAAGCTATTCCAGTCAGCCATAGAGTATCAGTATACAGTACGGTGGAGGGGTACGTCTGGGGACTTATTACATTTCATTTTTATCTTAACTGATACGATGAAGTGGTCGGAAGATCCTAGAGGAGAATGAACGGAACATGACCATAGCTCAGGAGAAGTTGAGAGAAAAAGATCTAGGAGGCTTGCATATTGACCAGTAGTATCGGGCACACGGGTGGGTTCGCGAACAATCTGAGTGAGGTCATAAGCAATGGCAAAATAATGACAAAACCTCCCCTCATCGTCTGTCTTATTTGAATGGGTCAGCCATTCCACGTTATGGACGTTGAAGTCACCACAGATGTGGATGTTAACTGAGGTATGTGCAAACAGGATCTGGTCTATTTTCTCAGATATACTCTTAAAGATAGTAACTCCACTGTTATGGGGCCGATAGAGGGCAAATATAAATGCAGTGGTGTAAGCAAGTGCAACCCGGAAGCACATATAGGGTAAATTAGGATCTTCTCTAGAGATATCCCTGTCGCACGGGAAGCCATCTTTAATGTAGGCACATATTTCATGCCCATGGCGATCTTGGGGGTCAGATTTAGCTATAGCAGACGGTGGTGATTTTCAAGATATTTTCATTAGTTAACTCTAGCTATTTCCTTTGATTTTAATCTAGTTTTACCTTGTTTTATATAGAAGACAGTGGTTATTTTAAATATATTTTGATAAGTTTAATCTAGTTATTCTTCTGGATTTTAGTCTATTTTTACTTTGCGTAATACAGAAGACAGTGGTATTTACAGGGATTCTCATTAATTTTACCAAGTTATTTCTTTTGATTCTTGTCTATTTTTACCTTATTTAATAAAGAAGACGGTGGTGATTTTGAAAATGTTTTCATTCGTCTCATCAATCATATTATATAACTACATTCTAAAAAAAAAAAAAGTTGTCGCTTTTAAAAGATCTTAATATGCGATTCAGTCGTATTGTATGCAAAATGTCATCGTTTTCAAGTGAAGAATTTAAAAAGAAATTCGGTTGTATTTGTTGAGTAGAAAAAACTTTGTCGCTTTTAAACGAAGTAGTTAAGATTCAGTTTGGTTGGATTTCCTAGAAAAGTTGTCGCTTTTAAATAAAGAATTTAAAATGCGGTTGTGTGTTTTTTTCTGAGGGCTAGCTGTGTGCTTAGCCATGTAGCATGGGCAAGCTGTGTCTTGCCCTGCAGGATGGGCTAGCTGTGTCTAGCAAATGTTGAAACTAGCAGTGATTTGAGTGGCTAGTGTAGAGAGTAGCAGGGATTTGAGTGGCTAGTGTAAAGAATAGCAGGGATTTGAGTGGCTAGTGTAAAAAATAGCAGGGATTTGTGCAGCTAGTGTAGAGGCTTGCAGCGATTTGAGTAACTAGTGTAGAACTAGCAGTGATTTGAGTGGCTAGTGTAGAGAGTAGCAGGGATTTGAGTGGCTAGTGTAAAGAGTAACAGGGATTTGTTTGGCTAATGTAGAGACAAGCAGGGATTTGTGTGGCTAGTGTAGTGGCTTGCAGTGATTTGAGTAGCTAGTTTAGAAACTAGCAGTGGTTTGAGTGGCTAGTGTAGAGAGTAGCAGGGATTTGAATGGCTAGTGTAAAGAGTAGCAGGGATTTGTGCGGCTAGTATAGAGGCTTGCAGTAATTTGAGTAGCTAGTGTAGAAACTAGCAATGATTTGAGTGGCTAGTGTAGAGAATAGCATGGATTTGTGTGGCTAGTGTAGATGCTTGCAGTGATTTGAGTAGCCAGTGTAGAAACTAACAGTAATTTGAGTGACTAATATAGAGAGTAGCAGATATTTGAGTGGCAAGTAGAGAGACTATGAGGGTTTTAAGTTTATGTGGTGATCTTTTAATATCATGAGGGGGTGTAGTTTGATATGCATCCATTTGCATATTAATGAGGCTACATACCAAAATGATGTAATAAAAGACCTGGAGTTAAGATGGCGGGTGTCAAGTTTAGGAAATCTTACTAAACGGATCCAAATTTATAATGTCAATCGAATGCTGACAAGAGTCCAGTTTTATTTGATTTCAGTGGTTCTATACATTCCTGTAAGTATGGTATTAACCAACCGTTATTAATCCACACATTAAACACTTTTCTATATGCAGCATGATTCTTGGGCGAGACTGCATACTCGGGAATAGTATAGCCCAGCTGATCTGGCACCTCGCTCATTGTCAACTTCCACCTTACAGTTCAGGCTCTTTCTTTGTTTTCAAACGTAGTATAGAGGTTCTTTTCATCAATAGAAATAGCTGCATAGATTTCTTTCCTTCTACCAAGCATTACTCATCCAGCTGCTGTGATTATGACGCTTCCCAGTGCTCATATTGTGTCAATTCCAATTAACAGATCACAGCCAAGGGGTTTTTCTATCATCAGTAGAATGTCAACTTCATCTGTGTCACCTTTCTCAGTACATACCGTGACAGTTCTTAAACCATAAGATACTTGAGATAAGCCATTGATCGTCAAACACTGCACATAACTATTTTTTGCCAACAACAGGCATTTCTGTGTTTATTGTTTGGCAAGAGGCAAGAGTGCCAACAATACCTTGGCCCCAACTTTGTTTTCTGAACAGTTGCAAGATATGTGACTCACCTCATCGTAGCACTAACATTGTATTGTTCCATGTGTTCATGGATAAACACTCATCATACCACTCTGACTTCAGCACTCCTTAGCAAAATGATTATCCCCCCACATTTATAGCACACTGGGCTCTCGCATTTATCGCTAGCAAGGTTCAGGTGCTGCACAGTGAGTGCTGGCTGCTGCTACAATTGGTTCCAGTTCATTAAGGATGTTTCGAGTTCGGGCCAACAACTCATCCATTGCTAATTGGTCAATTTGTGATGATGCTTACAACAGTATACTGACATCATCAGATAAGCGTACTAAAAAGACACAGGTTAATATTTTGTTGATAATGTTGTGAGTTTAGAGCGCTAGTGCGCATGCACACCAGATGTTTACAAATAGAACGAAATTGGCGCCTTTTCCCAGCTTAGTCGTTCATTACCGACCATGTTGTTGTACCTGCTGAATTTTATGTTGAATAAAACCTTTCTAATATCTTAAAAGGTCTTTATTTTTCATTACAATTTATTCAACATAAAATTAAAAATTAACAGCAACAATGGATGCTATACTGAGACCTGGTAAATTCGAAGGATCGTCAGATACAACCGCTGATGAATGGAATCATTGGTATCGTACCCTCATCAACTGCATCGACTCTCTCACAGTCGCTCATCCTCAAAATCCTCCGAATAAGTATTCTGATTAATTTCATCTAACCGAAAGTCTATTCTCTTCTATCTCACTGTTCAACATTCGAGAGGGCTATTAGCATCCTTCAAGCAACCTATGTAAAACCGGTAAATTCTGTGTTTGCTCGTCACCTTCTCGCCACTAGGAAACAAAATCAATGTGAATCTATTGATCAGTTTCTCCTAAAACTAAAAAAATCTTCCTAAGGATTGTAAATTTGAAGATGTTACTGCCTCTCAAGATGCGGAGCTAGCGATACGTGACCCATTTATCACAGGTCTCACTTCCTCAACTATTAGGCAGAGATTACTTGAAAGTTTTGAAATTAACCTAGATCATGCCGTAGCAACTGCACGAAGTCTAGAAATGGCCCAACATAATGTAGCAGCTTATGACACATCAATTGTAGCAAAGGCATCTATTCATGCAGATGAATCTGAAAATAACTCTAGTTTGGAACTAACTAATGAATGTGCTGCTGTTTCCAGAAATAATCAGGCGACTCACTTCGCCAGATGCCAATTCTGTGGACGAGAAAATCATTCTCGAAATATTTGCCCAGCTCGGAATGCTGACTGCCTTAAATGTGGAAAGAGGGGCCACTTCTCTAAAGTCTGCCGATCTAAAATAAAACAAACAACTTATAATACCAGGACTAGTTCTGCATATATTGCCCTCACTGCGTCATCCCAATGCACTCCATGCACACAATATTCTGTAGTAAATGCAACAATTAATAGTACCTGTTTGAAAGCTATGGTAGACAGTGGAAGCACTCATAACTTTATACGAATGAACATCGTGACATCACTCGGCCTTAGTATATTACCTTCTAATGATACGGTAAGCATGGCTTCCTCGAATCTCACGAGCAAAACCTTAGGAGACTGTGTTGCATCCATCGCTGTTAATGGACAAATTTACACTAATATGCGTCTATCTATCCTTCCCAACTTGTGTGCTCCAATTATACTAGGACAAGAGTTCATGCAATTGCATAACCGGGTGGAATTCCGTTATAACGGAAAGATACCATCTTTACAGATTTGTAACGTCACTCAGATGAAAATCGAGCCACCGTCTCTTTTTCCTAATTTAGCAAAGAATTGTAAACCCATCGCAACAAAAAGCAGAAACTACTCAGCATCGGACTGCAAATTTATCCGGAATGAGATACAAACATTATTAAAAGAAGGTATCATAATCAAATCGAATTCCCCATGGAGAGCCCAAGTACTAATAACTAGAAATGAAAGACATAAGCGTCGCATGGTCGTTGACTATTCTGCAACTATTTTACACTTTTGGATGCTTTTCCGCTTCCCAAAATTTCGGATATCATACGCCAACTATCACAGTACAAAATTTTCAATAAGTTGGACCTGAAGTCTGCATATTATCAATGCCCTATACGTAGAGACGAGAGAATTTACACAACATTTGAAGCTGACGGAGGACTATACGAGTTTTCTAGGTTACCTTTTGGGCTAACAAACTCAGTAGCTGTGTTTCAACGTATTATGCATAATCTGATTCAAGAACATGAACTCCAAGGTACATTTGCCTACATTGATGACATTGTCATCGGAGGAAAAACTAATAAAGAATCAGACAGACTTACACCACTAAAAGAATTACTGATTCCGAACTGCAGTAAGTCACTCAGGCGGGCTCTAGGTCTCTTCTCATACTATTCACCATGGATAGAAAATTTCTCAGATCGGATTTCACCTTTATTAAACATTACGTCCTTTCCTATCACTGAGAAACTCAAAAATCAATTTCAAGCCATGAAAGATGAAATTTGCAAGGCTTCGGTTGCAGCCATTGAGGATGAAGTTCCTTTTACGATAGAAACTGATGCATCTGTGACAGCATTAGCAGCCTGCCGTTCCCAGAATGGACGTCCAGTAGCATATTTTTCCAGAACCCTAACGCAGTCAGAGCGTCGACATTCAGCAGTGGAACGTGAATCGGCAGCCATTGTAGAATCTGTGCGTAAATGGCGTGACCTCTTACTCGGTCGACACTTTACCATTATTACTGACCAACAGGCTGCATCATTTATGTTCAACACGCAGACACCAAATCGTATTAAAAACAATAAGCTGCTTCGGTGGAGACTTGAACTTTCAAACTATTCTTATGAGATAGTATATAGACCAGGTTCTCTTAATAACTCTGCAGATACCCTTTCTCGATCATGCTCTGCTTCGCACTCATTATCACTAAAGGACCTGCACGCAGCACTTTGTCATCCTGGAGTAGCGAGACTCTATCACTTTGTGAGGCAGAAGAATCTACCATTCTCCATGGAAGATGCTAAGCGCACCTGCGCTGAATGTCAAATATGTGCTGAACTAAAACCAAGGTTCTTCAAACCTCCATCAGGTCGATTAATCCATTCCCGATCCCCCTTTGAATGTCTTTCAATAGATTTCATGGGACCGAAACCATCTACGATTAATCTTAAATACCTACTCGTGATTGTAGATGAATATTCACGCTATCCTTTTGTCTATCCATGTCAGGACATATCAACAAAAACTGTTATAAATTGTCTCCAGAATTTATTTACCTTTTTTGGCTGCCCAGATTCCATCCATAGTAATCGAGGAAGTCAGTTTATTTCATGTGAACTAAAAGAGTTTCTCTGGCAACATGGAGTTGTGATTACCCACTCAACTCCATACCATCCAATCGGCAATGGATAATGCGAGAGAGTAAATGGCACAATTTGGAAAACGATCAAACTTGCACTCAAAACCAGGCAATTGGACGAACGTCACTGGCATGAAGTATTCGACATAGCTTTGCACTCTATTCGATCGCTACTTTGTACAGCAACTAACTCAACCCCACACGAGAGAATGTTTAACTTTTCCAGAAGGTCGGGCACCGGATATACCTTACCCGAGTGGCTGCAAGGAGGACCGGCCCTGCTTAGGAAGTTTGTCCGCCAACACAAGTCAGATCCCCTAGTGGAACCAGTAGATATAATATCTGCAACTCCTAATTTTGCCAGAATTCGTTTCCCTTACGGCCGTCAGTCAACAGTCTCAACAGAAGACCTAGCCCCCACTCCTGTCACTGACCCCTCCTCTACAAACTTGGAATCTCCTGTCTCCCCTGATCATGGTACATCACCAGACTCTACTACTCCATCAAACATCCGCGAACCAGAGTTGATTGATCAACAGGAGACCCCAAAGAATAATACCTCACCAAATGGAGAATCTTTCTCTCCAGTCGACAAAACAAAGTGTTTAGAAATAGAAGAGCAGCAGCAACAGTCTGACTCGAAGAAGAGCGTTTTCAAATTTCTTCCAGAAGCAACAAAAAGGGGAAGGAAGATCACCTGCAACCCGAAATATAAATAAAATGTGGTGGAGAGTGTCATAATATAGGCTAAGAGACTATTAGTCGCCTAGAGTTATGCCCCTTGGCCCGTGACGTATGAATCTCGTCCGCCATTGTTTCTCAGTGCAAGTTTACTACTAGACAATAAAGAACCCATTTTACACCACCTTCGAGTCTGTTTATAAATGCTTCCAAAGTATGTATTATCACGACATGGTGTCTGAAGTGGGATCCTCTAAAGAATCAAAGGAATAGTAACAATATTACACAAAAAAAAAACAAAAAAAAACGAACATTTTCGGGATCTAAAAAAAAAATTAATACAAAACACACGTGGTGTCGGTATTTTTCTCGCAATCGACGATGAATACATATTCGCAACTACCACCTCCAACAATCGATTGGAACACTTCAAATTTGGCCAAATCAATGGACCGATTTATCAGGCAAGTTCATTTATATTTCGACGGCCCAATGAAAGACGTAGATTCAGACACAAAGTTAAATTACTTGCTAATATGGTCTGGTATCGAGGGCCAGGAAATAAGTGACACTTTTCCCTTTCGACAGGGAGAAGAAAGGACATTGGATAAATATATCCAATTTTTTAAGGAATATGCGAATCCGCGATCGAACTTTCGTGTAGCTAGACACAACCTACTAAAATGTAAACAAAACGCGGATGAATCGGCACACGCATTTCTAAGTCGGCTGCGTCAGACAGCCAAACAGTGTGAATACGGTCGGACGGTGGAAGAGACCATTGTGTTGGACCTATTCATATTCGGTATTTATTTACAGTCCCCACAAAAGTCCCTAATAAGAGAAGGAAGCGATCTCACGATCGAGAAAGCAGTCGGAATCGTCGAGACAGAAGAAGCCACGTGTAAACAAATGGAAGCATTTATAAACAGACTCGAAGGTGGTGTAAAATGGGTTCTTTATTGTCTAGTAGTAAACTTGCACTGAGAAACAATGGCGGACGAGATTCATACGTCACGGGCCAAGGGGCATAACTCTAGGCGACTAATAGTCTCTTAGCCTATATTATGACATCCCTTCCCTTCCATATATATGTATATAGTCCAAGGGCGATATTTAGCCTTTATCTGATTAAGGGATAACATAGTCTCTAATATACTATTTAGCTTGTCTCCATTGTTCTAGGGTAATGGTATTGTCTCTTTTTTGCCCAGACAGAGAGTGTTGTGAGTTTAGAGCACTAGTGCGCATGCGCACCAGATGTTTACAAATAGAACGAAATTGTCGCCTTTTCCCAGCTTAGTCGTTCGTTACCGACCATGTTGTTGTACCTGCTGAATTTTATGTTGAATAAAACCTTTCTAATATCTTAAAAGGTCTTTATTTTTCATTACAGATAATCCCACCAAATGGTACAAATAACTTCCGTAAACCGGCTAAGTACACGTCAATCGTTTTCTTGGGGGTGAAGTTGACAGCTAGTGAACTGTTAACATGCAACAAAAGAATCCGTACCAAATGCTATATACAGGCTCTGCTTAATTTCATCAATGCCTGGTTGATCCCAGAGTTATTAGCATACTATACAGGCCCCTTCAGTTAATCTCAACTGTAGAAGTGTTGCTGGTTCTTTTATTTTGAACAGTTTATAGATATGCTCAGCCTTTTCAACCCATTCAACGACAGATGATCCAGCAGTAGATCCATCAAACTGTGGTATTAAGTGAATGTCGAATCTGTCAACTTTTTTAAATCACCGTTTATCAAAGCCGAAATAGTTTATGGCTTAACTAACAATTTCTCTGGTAAATTCGACACACTGCTATCAAAACTTCTAACTCCAAAACTCGATAATCTTTCAAGTTGAATTGCACACGACTACATACATAGCATAAGCCTTCTTCCAATTCATTTCACTGTTCACTTCACGTTCGTTTATATTCACCAGTCTCATTTATATAAATATAGTGACAGTCTGTGTCGCTCATGTGGCCGTCAACCAGAAAACCAAGTAAGTGTTGGCATTTTAGCCTTTCTTTTTTGTTGTTGTTTTTGAAGCACGCACACATGCTAGTTAAGTAAGTTATGATTTTTTCTACATTGTGTAAATAAAAATACCTTGACTGAATTTATATTTTAAGTACTAAAAATTCCTTTGACTAAATTTATAAAAAGCGTATGAATTTGATTTTGCTTTTTATGGAAATAAAGCATCATAGATGTTAACAATTAATTTTATTTTCAAATATTTCTTATATATTATGAAAAAGCAACTAAAATTTGTGTTAATAAGATCTATATAACTCAGAGAAAAATTAATTTATCAAACTAACAATATTATCATCGAATTAAGCATCGTATCTTCGATATTGTCATTAAAAAATAGCAAATATGTTATATGATTTTAATAATAACAATTTCAGGTAAATTTTAAAACAATATTCTGCAAAAGATTAGCATAAATTTTGTTTAATCTTAAAAATAAAAAAATGAAGGAAAAACTTTTAAAACTTTTAAGTAAAAACATTGGTAAACATACGTCAACAATAATTTCAAAATTTTAATTTAACATCAAATATAAATGCCTATATAAATATTTTTAGATAAAAATAAAATTAATTTACTTTTTTATAATCTTCAAAAATAAAAAAAGTATAGTTTTTCAATTTCCTACAAAATATTTTTCCCCTAAAAATAATTAAACAAAGCATTATTGCATTGACAGAGATCTGTTTTGCTTAGCTTTTAGTTTAGTAAATAAGTAAGTTCAATCTTTAATCCAGTATCTTATAATTTTAATTTACTAATTAACATTTAAATAGTTCCAGACAGAAATGAACTGAAAGTATTATAGGCTTTTGGACAGAAAATACAATGCCCCCTGTTCCTTCATTTTTACAATTAAATGGCATTAAGATGGTTTCAAATTTGTGAAGGTTTTCATTCAATTTCTGTGCTTCATAGCGAACAGATCCTTTAAAACTAGCTGCAGGATGAGTAGAAGGTCTGAAGAGAATTCTGATGACTGATCTGTGCAAGTGCCAGTAAATTTTCGAAGTGCTTAACCTTATAATGTCGGGGACTCCTGTCTGGTGGGAATCAAACAGCATGAAAGGAAGACAATGCAGACATAGGTGTTAACAATGGCTCGTTCGCCAGAGAACTGCCATCCGAGCTTACTTTTATTAGACAGCGCGCATGCCTAAAGGTAGATAACTCTTAGGGTTATGTTCCTTTACTAGTGAACATCACGTCCCTCCCCATCTTGGTGGGACGACCTGTCTTATTGTACTTTTTACTATTTATTTTATTTTATTTTATTTATTTATTTTTTTAACTTACATTATGAAGTCTTTGAGTCTGGCTGGGAGCAGTCTTTTCCAAGGTGGATTTCGTCTCGATAACTGGTCAGCTATTTGTGTTTTGGGCGTTTCCAGGTCTTCTGGGGTGTGTGGATTGTACTCACCTTCAGAGTCAGAATCGGAGTTGGGGTTTTCATCCCTAAGTGTTATGCGTTTTAACAAAGAAGAGTTTCTAGTCACTTGGTGATTTCCTCTCTGAACCGTTATCATACTTCCCTTCATTTTTGTAACGGTATATGGTTTAGGATTGTATGGTGGTGACAGTTTGTTTTACCTCTTCTGTCTGATCCAGACCTTATCACCCAGGCTGAAAGCTGTTGTTTTTGTCTTTCTATCAGTGTACCCCTTCATCTTCTCCTTTCCTTTGGAGTCATTTTCTTTTATTTTTTTATGCATCGGCCCTGTTACTGGGCTTTCGATACCATTTGGTATGCCGATGTTCATTTTTCGACCTGTACAAGCTTCAAATGGAGATATTTTTGTGGTAGTATGGGGGTGGCTCTATATTGCCTTAGGAAATGTGGTAACTGGGTCTTCCAGTTGTGACCTTCCACTGTGGCCGCAAGAACGTATTTTTTAGGGTGCGCATAAAATGCTCTACTTCACCATTTGCCCCAGGCTATAGAGGTGTAATGCATCTATGTTTGAAACCTGCTTGTGCCGCTAAGTCTCTAAAGTCTTGCCCTTGAATTGGCGGACTGTTATCGGATTTTAGAACGGTCGGATATCCTTGTCTAGCAAAGATTATGTTTAGACAGGGAATAACTGTACATGCAGATATTGAGGGTATTACCTTCACTTCAGGGAATCGGCTGTAATCGTCGATTATGACTAACACAGTCACCTGATGGGAACGGACCTGCAAAATCGACTGAGATTTCAGTCCATGGTGCAACTGGTAGTAGTGAGGAGTGTATGGGTTCGCGGCTTATGTGCCTTGGGTTTGAGGCGTGGCAGGGAATGCATCCGTGTATTGCTTCTTTCACCAGCCTATCGATTCCTTGGAACCACACCTTTTCCCTTATTAGTTGCTTGGTTTTGACCATGCCCTGGTGAGATTGATGGGCTATATCGACTGATCTCTTCCTTAATTTTGAGGGAATTACAAGCTGGTGTCCTCAAAGGACAAGACTGTTGTGTATTGAAATTTCAGGCTTGAATGAGGAAAAACTTGACAGCTGGAGGTCATTCCATTGTCCATCTTTAACAACAACCTTGACCTTTTGTAACTGGGGGTCCTGTTTTATGGCTTGTTTGACTTCTTCAAGAGTTAAAGATTTTGATATTGTATTCTGAGCTACATACCTTATGTAGGCTTCTGCTACATTGTCTTTAGATGGTATTTGTTGTGGGTGACGACTCAGATAGTCCGCAGGGTTTTGGTCATCTTTCCCAGGACGGTATACCAGGTTGTACTGGTAGGGCATGAGATGAATGCGCCAGCATTCAATCCTTGTTGTTGCTGGTTTAAGACTTTTCACAATCCCAAGAAGAGGACGATGGTCGGTGTTGATTTTGAATCTCACTCAATATAAATAGAGATGAAAATGTTCAGCTGCATATACGACGGCTAACATCTCTCTCTCAGTTTGAGAGTATTACTGTTCTACATCTGTAAGGGCACGACTGGCATAGCATAGCACCTTCCCATCTTGTATCAGAACTGCACCCAACCCAACTGGGCTTGCATCTACCAGGATGTCGGTGTCTTTCTTCGGGTCGAAATACGCCATCACCTCAGCTCCAGTCAAAGCTTCCTTTAACTTGTTCGCAGCTGCTTCTTCTTCCTCTGTCCATCTCCAGTTTGTATCTTTTTTTGTGAGCCATCTCAGTGGTTCACTAATAGTGGCATAATCTGGAATAAATCGAGCCACATACTGTGTCATGCCCAAGAATGATCTGATTTCACTAATGTTCATTGGAGATTTGCATTTTGTAATAGCAGAGATTTTCTCTGGGTCAGGGGACATTCCATTCTCACTGAAAATGTGTCCGAACAGAAAAAAGGCATTTTTCTTTGTTCAGCTTGGCTCTTACTTCTTGTAGACGTTTTAGGGTGTTCCTCATGCTGATGTAATGTGATGGCTGGTCACGTGCATAAATTATTATGTCATCTGATAGGTTTTTCACTCCTGGGATGTCTCTGAGGAGATCTGATATAGCTTTTTGAAATAGTTCAGAGGCTGCATTCACGCCAAAACTTAAATGCTTGTAACAAAATAAACCTCCATGTGTGGCAAATGTCGCTATATATGTGCTGGACTCTTCCAGTTCTAGTTAATGATAATCATTGGAGAGGTCTAGTTTGCTGAAAACTGTACACCCATTTAAGTCTGCTATTAAGTCGTCTACGGTTGGCATTGGATGTTTTATCCGTTGAATGGCTTCATTTGCCTTTCTCATGTCGATGTAAATTCATACGCTACCATTTTTCTTGGGAACTATCACAACTGGGCTAACCCAGGGGGTAGGTCCAGTGAGTTCTTCAATCACATCCATTTCTCTGAGATGTTTGAGTTCCGTCTCCACGTCTTTTCTCACATGGAAAGGTACCCTGCGATGTCGCTGAGTTATGGGGGACTGATGAGTCAATGTGGAGATTAATGATAACTCCGGAAATTTTTCCCATCTTTCCATCAGTGTGGGGAACTCGTCATGAATTGGGACCATCACATGGAACGTGAAGTTAAACGTTATCATTCCCAGTGCTTCAGCAGAATAACCACTCAAGAGGTTCTGCAGTCCAACTAAAGGATTGTCGCTGTCGACCACAAATATCTTAGCCCTACAGAATTTATCACGAAATTCTATGCTCGCATTAATAAATCCTCGGATGGGTATGGCATGTTTAGATCTGTACGCAAATATCCGGCTCATTGTTTTGTTTATATGTGGTTTGTCTTTTTAAACCTTCATATATGTGTCCAGCAATTATATTGACACTAGCATCCGTGTCTACCACAAACATTACAGGGAAACTATTGACAAGGGCAGTAACTTTTTGTGTCTTAATTGACAGTGTAAATTTCACCGAGTACACAGACTCATCACTAGATGTAGAAAGGGATACCGGGGGAGCATTGGTGAAACGAATTATTTTTACCGGCTTTGCTTTGCATGCTCTCGCAAAGTGATTTTTCTTGTGGCAATTGTTGCATTCTTTTCATCGAGCTGGACAAGTCGGGTGCGTAGACGAGTATCCACAATAGTGACATGTTTGCTGTCCGCCATCTTTTTTTGTCCACCACGCGGTCGATTCTTCGAGGTGTCATGGTAACTGTTTTGCCACACGTATTCACAACTGTCTTTACTGCTGTTGATGTTGAAATTTTCATTATTTCCACGCGTGAGACACGTGCGGTTCCTGTTGCTGTAAAAAGCATGTAGTTCATTACGCTCCATGTTTGCGGCATGCGTATAAGCCAGTTCGATGGCCCTAACTTCGTCCAGGACTTGCTTAGCATAGAGTTGTCCCTTAGCTCCTTCGTTCTGACTTCAGAGGATGTGCACCCCTGCAAAATTTGGGCTAGGATCTCTCTGTCTTTATCTTCAAAATCGTACGTGAAGGCTAGAGTCCGTAGACGTGCATGGTAAGGGTATAGGCTTTCGTCCGGGTCTTGCATGGCCCATCAAAACTTGAAAATTTCATACGATGTGTTCTTTTGCGGTGTAAAATGATTTGTTAATGGCTTTTTTGTAGTTTCATATTCGCCCAAAACTACAGACCCATCGTCCAAAATGTTGGTTGCACCTATGCCCTTTTGTTGGTCTGTGAAGTCATGGAATATATCGAAAACTTTGTCTCCTGCATAGTGGAGAAGTGTCGCTTTCTTTTTTTTTATCGTCGTGTATGTCCATAGCAACAAATAAATTCTCCAACCTGTCTATCCATTTTTTCCAATGAACGACAGTTGTGGTTTGGTCTGCATGTATGCTAAAACTGGTAAACCACCGCTGGCAATTGTTTTTTTTTTTTATATTAATTCCGAAAAATTTTGTTTTTGTATTAAATTCCGAAAATTATGTAGTGTGAGCTCGTCATGAAAAATAATCTCTTGTTACCAGATATAATGTTGGGGACTATTGTCTGGCGGGAATCAAACAACATGAAAGGAAGACAATGCAGACATAGGTGTTAACAACAGCTCGGTCGCCAGAGAACTGCTATCTGAGCTTACTTTTATTAGAGAGCGCGCATGCCTAAAGGTAGATAACTCTTAGGGTTATGTCCCTTTACTAGTGGACATCACAAACCTCTACCTACTACTTGTACTTGTGTAAAACCAGTTAAGCTACCATTTACAGAACTGGATCCAATGGTGGTAACTACATCGTGAATCAAGACCATCCACCCTTGTCGACATCTACTTGACCAGTTAGTTCAATTAGTTTTAGGTGCTTCGTATTTCCTAGTTATGTCTGCATATACTCCTCCCAAACCTTCATCCTTTTATAGAAATCATTGAAAAATGTGCATAGTTCAGTAAGCAGACCAAAAAGACTAACTGCTGCAACATATACACTACTTGCATCACTGATCACTGGATTCAGATAAGTAACAATTTTCATTTTTTTTTAAACATTTAAAAACAGTTTTTTAAAATACTGGCCATATCTAAAGGTTTTGATTAAATATGTAAAAAAATGTCTAGAGAGCAAACAAGGTCAGGGACACACCTGCAGCTACACATTGATTGCACATATAAACAATGTAATAAACTGAGGTTATATTAATGATTTAGAAGAATGTGGTAAGATCCAGATGGCACTCGCATAAATTGACTGCTAGTATTACTGTTAACCTCATTGTCAATTTGAAATCAATTTTAATTAAAAGCAATTCTGTTTGAAATTTGCATTAAAACTCTTTGTTGAAATTTTTAAAACCTTAACTTAAGAAATCACATAATGTGTATTTAAATTATGCTCAATACTTGTATGAAATGAGCATATTAACAGATGTAAACAAAATAATTAATATAGTTAATATTTTAACTCACTAAAATGCTTGACAACAAACAAAAGTTAGGAAAAGGTTTCCTTTCTTTGTAAATTGTAAATATTATATGAAATATGTCTTTGAAAATAACAGAATGTGAATGAGAGGACTTAATAGTTCCCTTTGGAGTTTGTGCTAAGACTGGACTACAAACTAGAAAGGTGCAAGGTTTTCTTTCTTCACTTTTCCTTTTTCCTTCATGAATTGTTTAGTTTGATTTCTGATGAAAACATTTTTTTCTTGCTCAAATTTTCACTATGATTACACAAATCAGCCTGTACTTGTATTCAGTATTCATTTACAGTCATGAGACACACACTATGATGTGCGGCAGAGTGATCTGAGTTAGAGTGCATAACAAGGACATCCTTGATAATTTTCTTGACCGTCAAGCAAATCCTGTTGCAGTACTGAGCATGTGGGTATGATTTTATTGACTGATGGATCAGTTTGATTCTGGTTCCAGAACAATAATATCAATATTTCATGAGGTTTTTGCAATTAACTTAATCAAATTTCAAATTAAGCTGAATTTTTGCTATTAGTACATTGAGCATACATGAAAATGAATGGGAGAGGGTACTGGGATATAGATACAATTCCCTTTCAGGGGAAGTGTATGTAACCCTCTTACATGTCATCTAAGTATTTCAACAAGGAGAAGGATCCTATCTGAGGCTACAAAAATTTTTGATCCATTATTTCTCTGTCTCCCAGTTATGGTCCACAGTTGTGTTCTTATTAGGACTATGTGGAATAATGATTTTGGGTGGTACGATCCTCTCCCTCCTCAGATTTTGAGTGGCTGAAGGGAACTTGTTAGGACCTATCAGGGTTAAGTGATCTCCATTTAAATTGACAGGCCTTGTTGGGGGACAATCCAGTGACATGCACCTATTTTGCAACTTTTCTAAGGAAGCATATGGGTTTATTGCTTGCATTCTACAAAATCAATAATTCTGCTTGCTGTTTGTTAAAGCAAAGGTTGCACCAATGAAGGAAAAACTCTGCACGTGTTAGAGTTAATGGGAGTTTATCTTACTCCAAAATGCCTGCCAACCACCCTGAACAATTGTAAGCAGTTTGTCCCACCCAATTTATGTGTGGCCACTGACACACAGATAGTGTTGTTTTTGATGTTATCCTAATTCATAGTATTACTAAGAACAGATTCAAGGATATCGTGCATCTAAGATCTCTTTTCAAGTATATGTCCACAACACAAAATCTAGGTGATATTATCACAAGATTGATTTTGAGGAAGTTTCTATTCAACTCAGAATTTTGATGCATTGGTCCTTTTGGCTATGTGAAGGACTCCTTTAGAGATCACACATGAATTATTCTGTTTAAACAAGCACTGCCAGCAGATGGTACATACTCCAATGAATTGTTCACTGATCTTGAATCAAGAGTACACTTCCATCATAATCATCCACAAGTTCTCAACCTCTCATCTACTGCAAATCACCTCAATGGTGTTCAAGTTCATAGCCTTTATGTTAGGATGAGTATTGGACAACAATTCCAAGGCGGTGGTGAAGACATTCCAAAAACAAGAATTTCCAACAGACACTAAGTATCTGAAGGAAATCAAGAACCTATATGGGTTCGTGTTGCAGATCATTTCCTGGATACAGATAAATTAATCCAATTAAAAGAGGAAGAATTGATGGATCTTTGCATCTTATCCACAAAATAAGGCATCCTATTTTGATAGGAAAACACCACTCACTTACCAAATATAATTTTACATGCAAGATGTTCCCATTTGGGAACTAGATCAACCTTGGCTAAGTTGAGGTAGAGTGACAACTGGGTTTCACAGGAAAGTCCGGCAGTAAACAAAGTCTTAGTATCTTGTACGAGATGAAAGAGGCACTACTCCAGACCTGTGCGACCAAATTTTGTGGGCAGTCTACTGATACATTGTACAGATTTTAAAGTGTCTTACCAACGTACATGTCTGGTAAAAGATGGAAGCTTGAACAGGAAAATGTACTTTCACTTGCCCAAACAAACTGTCCATATAGTGTGCTGTCCTTTTGTCAAGCATTTGCACACTTCACCAATCAATACAGAGTTCCAAAAGCAATTTTCAATGACAATGCCAAAACCTTTATTTGAAATATGAGATTCTTTAATTGTCTCTTTCTCCTCCAAAGTTAACCAAAGTTAATTTGGCTCATTTCGCATGAAACTAAATATGATTCTCTTATTTTTGCTATAGTATGAGGGAACTTGGGAATGTTACATTAAAACAATAAAAATCTGCCTCTATAATATTCTTGGCAGAGTTAAATTGGATTACTTTATTCCCTTCACACTTACCGCTGATATTCAGAGATCAGTAAACAATCAACCTCTGATGAACCAGGTATCTGCAAATAATCATGGTACTGCTGTCACTCTCAACATGTTCGTGAAGCACAACAATGTGTCTGCATTGATGAGATACACGAAGACGAAAGAAATGGTATTGCCCTGAATGTACGCTTCAGAAAAGATCTAGGGGTAGACTGAGCCTTCTATGTGCATAAAACTGCAATCAGCGGTGGAGTGTTTGTAAGGGACAAAAGAGTATCCCCTGTTCCATGTGCACTCTAAATGGGACATTATGTCTGTTTATTTCCTTTTCTGAGCTACATATTTAATTGTAACACCAAAGAGGGGCCACATCAGATCAGTAGGGTCGATGTGATGTTTTTTGTGTTAAATGTAATATTCAATCCCGGGCGAACGCCGGTTACAGAAAAAAAAAAATTTTTTTTTAGTTAATATTTTTATGTGTCAAAATCTTGTTGTTGAAATACCATACGGTCGGGGGATAAAAATAGAAATCGCATGCTAAACTTCAAAGTGAAAGATTACTTAAAAATTTTTTTAACCAAAATACGCTCGTGTTTGAACTAAACGAGCCAACACAATAATATTCCGAAACAGAGATTTGAAATGTCGGTCAGCTTGAAATGTGGTGTTTGACAGGTGAAATGTCGGATCGTTTTTGATCTGAGAAACACACACACACACACGACACAAATCAGGCATGATAAAAGAATTAATGACATCAGCCCAAGGTTCGACATGAATTGTTTTTTAATATGTATTATCTGAGAAACTTCAGAATGATAATATGTTTTGGGCGTGAATAGAATATTTTGGGGAAATACTTAACCTGCCAATGCACAAAGGACTTCAAAAGCAAGCCAGTATTCATTTCCAATTATGACTTATCTAAAAATGTCTTTTGGCAAATTGTTTTGGGCGCTAAATGGGAATTTTAACATGTAAAGAATATTTTTTAAAAATCACACGGATGTTTTTACAAAACCAATAAATTCAAAGGGGAAAGAATATCAAACGGATATTTTTAAATAGATGAAAGCTGGTGATCTATTACAAGCTAAACAATAATATTTCCTCTGATTATCAGTTGATAATATGGAAAAAACCATTATAAAGAAGGCGGGGTCAGACAAGTTGGGGAGGAGTCAATTTGATTTTGGAAATTGGGGGCGGAAAAAAAATACCTGCCATAGGCCAAATTGACCAATGAGAAGGAATCAGGTGGATTGTTATCAATCAATTTGATTGGTCGAAGATGAACGTAGGCGTCGTCATTATTCAAGGGTTTTACTATATAAGATCTGTAAAACTCGATTTAATCAGAGACAGAGAGAGATAGAAGGAGATAGAAGAAGAGAGAAGATAGAGATAAGGTCTCGGTAGAGGACTCCAGCCACCCAACTTCTCTCGCCCCCTCGCTGGTCGCCAGAGAGCTCAATTTGCAACTTAATAGAATTCAGAGGACCTAGGAAGAGACCAGC
Source organism: Euprymna scolopes (assembly GCF_053919585.1). Lineage (NCBI taxonomy): Eukaryota > Metazoa > Mollusca > Cephalopoda > Sepiida > Sepiolidae > Euprymna > Euprymna scolopes. The sequence continues at coordinate 45,058 of NC_136505.1, forward strand.
CAGAACACCTTAACGATAATTACAACGACCGCGACTCCGACCGAGTATTTCAACAACAAGAAGCTCATTCACAAATCTAATTGCTTGCTTCCATTTAATCTTCAATTGTACATACGTCTGTAGATAATCATTTATGAATTTCCTAAATACATTATATATCAACCAACCTCCGGAGTTTGTTTGCTGATGTGCTGTTGTTCCATGTAATTTTAATTCTTTTACTTGCCACTTGTGACCCCGTTCCCGTCAACGAACACTCAGTCAACAGGACGACCAACTAGACGATCAAAAAGAACAGGCCTTGAGGACCGTGCAACCGAGAAGAGTCCTCCAACGCCTTGACGAGGACTCACTGGGTGACGCGACGTACCAACGGTTGGCAGACCTGGTTGCCCAGTCGGCATAATTAATTACCCGGTGACTAGGATAGTCATAATTGGGCATCGACCCAGGGTTAAGATCATAACTGGGCCGCGATCAGAGGTTCAAGGTCGTGTAAGGTCACGTTCAAGGTCACATTTGGTGCCGTGACCAGGATCTTGACCCTGAAAGGTTTCTACGGCACATCAATCGGAGAGAAGGATCAGAAGAAAAACCACGGCACAACGTCTGTTAAGGAGAGGAAATCATAAACTACGACACAACGTCATCGAAATTGAAGGAGTGAATCAACCCAGAAAAAAAAACTACGCCCACAAAGCATCTTAGGAGGAGAGAACCAATCAACACCAAAAACTACCACGGCACAACGTCTTGAAGAGAAAAAAAATCGCAAACTACAACATTGAACATTAGAAACTTTTTGTGCATATATCTACAGACCTCGAACTACGGGAACTTTACCCTCGGAACCTGAAGCGAAGCGGGATATAGGTGAGACCCTCTTATTTTTCTTGTGATTATTTGACTTGGGTTTTTCTCGCAGTAGTTTGGGGGCGCCTGGAGGCATTAATTTTAAAAACAAAGAATGTCTGAAACGGGCGAGAGGAAGAGTGAGGCTTTAGGGGGAGTAGAGAGGGTGGCAACGGAGACTGGGGCGGTTTCGGATGGCGCCCTGGGAGAAGGACGGAAGAAGGAAGTCCCAGACGTCCAACCAGAGAGGGTGGCGACTGTGACTGAGAGAGTATCGGGACTACCGATGAGGGAGTTGCTTGGACTCCTACAGGAGGCGGCTGAGGAGGTGGTAGAACTGGCCGAGGTGCTAGGAGAGGTCAGCACCGAAGCCCCACCCCAGCTCACACTCGACCCAGAAGAAGGTCGGAAGAAGGAAGTCCCAGACGTCCAGCCATGGGGGGGGGAGGACGTGGAGGATTGGGAGGCGGAGGCTGACCCCAACCGAATGCGCATGGGTTTTACAAACCCACTCCTGGCAGATATGGCTTGGTCTGTTGGACCTTCCAGGTTGAAGGGCACCGAGCTGTAGAGTGCCCCACGAGTTATGGGAGACCACCTCACTCGTTGGGACCGAGCTGTAGTAAATGCGGGCAGTTCAGTCATAAGACCAGATGGTGCAGAGCAGCGGGAGACGCGGAGCTGGGGAGCAATGCAGAGAATCTTTCAGTGCAGCCCCAGAAGAGAGGTACGAGGCCAAACAAGGGAGCTAAGGAGCCCCAACATGGCCGCTCTCAACTGACTCCCGGCAGAGGTGAGTGGTTATGCTTCACCTACCACCCTGATGGACACGTAACGAAAGGGTGTCCCACCAGGTGGGGGGCGCCGCCCTGGGCGGTTCCCAGAGAGAAAGTGCTGAGAACGGACGGGTCCCAAGGGGGCCTGTTCTTACCGGCCCTATGTCCGCGGCGGTGGCTGGATACAGGGGGGACCTCTGATAAGAGGGTGCCCCTTGGCTAGCGGTGCAACTACGAGGAAGGCGATTGGCATCGGGGGTTGTTCGGGGTTGGACCGTCTATGTTTGTCGGTGAGACAGCGTGGCTGGGCAAGGGCCCCGTCTGTCTAGGTCGCTGCCGATGGATGGGGCGTTCCGGCGCTGGACTCCGTGATGTTCGGGCATCTGTGTGAGACGGAGCTTCCTCAAAGACGTATCATGAAGCCAGCGTAGGGAATAGAGTTGGGGGCGAGTTAATGTGATGGAGAAGTGGTAGGGAAAAAGAAAAGAAGTTACCGAAATCACCCTTGACTTTAATGTTAAAAATATCAATCTGGTAGAATACGGTAACCTAAAGAGGATCTGTTTCCTCTATTTTCAGGTATGACTCGACTCAGGATGACGTACCTGATGACAATGACGATACTGGTGATGACGGCAAGAGCCCTTAGAATCGGAAAAGGGGTTATCTTCAAAAAGATTAGCGAGGTGATGATCTCTCAGTCGAAGTGGTTAGTGACGCTAGTGAGCGATTTAGGACCTGGGGAGCGAGTGGACCAAGAATTCATGAGAGGGATTGATCAGTTCGATTCGGCAAGACAACGCCTGGTGGCTACTTATGGGAACCAGGAGGAGTATCTCCGAATCTTACAGCCTTTGGAAGAGGAAGTACGGTACTTAAAACGCGGGTGGATGAGTCACCGAAATTATCTAGGAAGAATAAGTAGACTTGGGGGACGATATAGACGGGCAGTAATACCCATCATAGGTTAGGCCCTGGGAGCTCTGTTCGGTGTGGTCGCTGAGGAAGATGTTAACCGTATCCGACAGAGACTGAGAGCCGTGGAAAACGGGCAGAAGACATTAGCCCAAGGGAATAAAGAAGGGCTCTCCATACTCAACATAACAAGAAGGGCAGTAACCGAAAATCGAGTGGCAGTGAACACCATTATCGAACAATTTGAACTCTTACAGGAAGAAGTGGTTAACGTCTCCCGGAAGATAGAGTCTGAGGTGTCTATGGGGGAGATGTTTTTGCAACACAATCTCCGGGTATCAAATTTCTTGAGTCACCTAAAGCAGACAGAGCAAGCATTAACCTTGTGGACGGCACACCTCAGAGTGCAGTTGGATGCACTGGCGTTGGGACATCTGGCTCCCAGCGTTATAACTCCAGAGCACTTGAAGGAAGTGTTGGAGGACATAGAATGGAAGTTGCCCAGCCGTCTGGGGCTGCCTATGGACCCCGAGACGGAACTATGGAAATACTATCAGTCACTCGGCTGTAGTGCGCGATTAGAAGATAAGAAGATCTTAGTGTTTGTTTCTCTCCCTCTGTGGGATAGAAATAGCAAATATGAAATCTACCAAGCCATCCCCCTACCTGTTCCCTATCCGATGGCCGCTCCTAAATTGAGTGTGGTGGCCAAATATCGAGTCAGAAATTATAGCTTTTAATATGGCTAGGGACAGGTTTATGCTATTGGATAAAGAGGAGGCTCAGAAATGCCAGAGTAATGAGCTGGGCACTTGTCAATCAGCGAGCCCGATATATGTAGCAGGAGATCACGAGTTGTGTGTGCTGGCGTTGTACCAGTGGGAAGAGAGTAAAATCAACCAGGTGTGCTGGATCGAAATCGCGACTAAGAACTTATTGCCCCTGGCCATACGAGTGACAGACGGCACTTGGGCAGTGGCCACCCAGATAGAATTCAAGATGTCGAGGGTATGTGGGAATGCGCCCTCTGGCTCCGTTAAGGTGTCTCCCCCTATGACATTGGTGGATTTAGAGAAGGGGTATGGAGCTTATGGTAAGAGTGTGGTATTGCCTGCCTTCTATCAATCGGAACAGAGGTACCTTAACGAGATACCAGAGCTAGAAAGGGTGAACACCTATTTCACTAATCTCACCAGTTTATGGGACCCCCTAATTAGGAAGGCTAAATTACAAACAAGGGTAAAACTTCCCGAGTTGTTAAAAGCCACTGAGGACGTCAATGTAGATAGCTTACAACGTCAGTTGGACCACATAATTGAGCAAGAATCAACGAGCGACCCTCCTAAGTGGGTAATGGTGGGGGGTTTGACGGGTGGAGTAGGGGTTATAGTAGTATTAGTGATGGTAGTGATGTGTTGTTTGAAGAAGTGGATGAGTGGAAGTGAGTGTTCAAGATGCCTCTTGGTAGCCCATGGCCCTGAAGGGAGTGGCCCTGGTCAGGAATCACAAGGGGTCCGCATTAACCTGGCGAAGCTACAGACGAGCGACGAGAAACCTGCCCCAACTCCACCCTTATGTCAAGAAGTTGAACCTACTGAATATTTTTAACATTATTTAGTGATTTCAAATGTAGGACTTACTTGCATGCTTAATACCCCAAAAAGGAAAAAAAAAACATTTTTTTTTTTTACTAATTTTTTTTTTATTTTACAAACGAACTTTGTGCTTATGAAACCACCACCACGAAATGAGTTATTGAACACTCTGAGTTAAGGCAGTAGCCATTTATCCGAAACTATGAACTTTCCACTTCTGCATGACATGAATTTTTTGTTGTTTGTTTTGCATGAAATTCTGCAATTAATTCTCGCTTTCAGAGTAGGCCATAATTGTATTATTAGTTGGGAGAATCTCTTTGGGTGTTAAAGACATGGGGCGTTGTCCTCCTGTTGAGTGCGCCGCCCCATGGGGGGGCGATTGTAACACCAAAGAGGGGTCACATCAGATCAGTAGGGTCGATGTGACGTTTTTTGTTAAATGCGATATTCAATCCTGGGCGAACACCGGTTACAGAAAAAAAAATAAATTTTTTCTAGTTAATATTTTTATGTATCAAAATCTTGTTGTTGAGATACCATACGGTCGGGGGATAAAAATAGAAATCGCTGCTAAACTTCAAAGCGAAAGATTAATTAAAACATTTTTTTAACCAAAATACGCCCGCGTTTGAACTAAACGAGCCAAACACAAAATATTCCGAATCAGAGCTTTGAAATGTCGGTCGGCTTGAAAGGTGTTGGTTGACAAGTGGAAATGTCGGATCGTGTTTGATCTGAGAAACACACACACACACGAAATAGATCAGGCCTGATAAAAGAATTCATGACGTCAGCCCAAGGTTCGACATGAATTGTTTTTCAATATGACTTATCTAAAAATGTCTTTTGGCAAATTGTTTTGGGCGCTAAATGGGAATTTTAACATGTAAAGAATATTTTTTAAAAATCACACGGATGTTTTTACAAAACAAATAAATTCAAAGGGGAAAGAATATCAAACGGATATTTTTAAATAATTTGATTGGATAATTACCTGATTTTTGGTAGATTTTTAAAAAGACGGTCCGTCAAAAAGTACTTACCTGCCCCCCCCCCCCCCAGTTTGAGCGGTGCTTACTTCATTATCATTGTTCTAGTTTACAAAATATCTTGCAGTAAAATAAAGATTCAGTGTATATGTTTCACTCGTTTCATAAATATATTTTATTATAAAATTTCAAATCAGAACTTTTTTATGTACTTTCCTTTTAAAATGTACTTTTGTTCGTTTGTTTATTTTTAAAATATTTCAAAAGTAAAAATAAAATATATTTTTAGTTTCTCATTCAAATTGGCACTTATGACGACAATTAACAAAAACATATCTCAATATCCAATATAAAAATGTGTAAACTCGTTTTTTTTTTCACACCGAATTCATGAATTAATGAAAACAAATAATTTTATTTTGGACCAATCAGGGAACTTTCTGAATTTATTCGTAATGGTCTTTCTGAGAGCCACCCAAATCCTTTTAAAAGACAGAATTTTGTTCAATAAACCAGTGGAACCCAGTTGACCCGAGTCTATGGATCAATATCACTGAGCTTGCCTCTGTTAGATGCTAATCTCTGCAACATCTCTTCATTCACACACAAGCATTAGCAAGCACACAGACACACACATTCATTGCCTTATTGTCATCTGCCAAACTGTATAAATTTAATTCATAGAAACATTTCCAATCTTTATCACTGAATTTCTTTTCTAATACAAAAACAAATGAACATTGATTATTATAAACAACTTTAAGTGAATTATAATTCATATAGTGTATAATTAGAATATGGGATATTTTATGCGAGGGAATAATAAGAGGAGACTTCATTCAGTAAGAACTTCGCATAAGAGGAGGATGTGACTTTATTCAGGTTTTTATTACGACTGCCCGGGGAGGTGCCCCCAATGCCAAGGTAGCCCAGTTCGTATAAAGGGCATATAACTCGAATAGTCTGTTAACATGTATCTTTCCTTTTTTTTTTTTTATTTTACAAAACAAAAAAAAGAGAAAAATGTCATCCGTGTTGGAAGTCCTTAAATCTAGGCAGCAGTTGTTTGTTGCGGACGGGTCTAAACCTATTTTCTAGGCCTTTTGTCTTGTATTGTCTCTGTTGGTTGCAGATGTTTTTTCCCTACTGGTGTTCCTGGTGTGGTAGGTGGTGTTGGCATTATTTGTGTTTGTGGGTGTTGGCTGTCTAGGTATACTGGTATGGGTAGGATAGGTAATTCTGGGACATGGTTGCCCATCTTGTTGTTTGGTAAGACGTCTGATAAGGTGTCATCATGGGCCAGGTTGCGGGTGTCTGTGTTTATCCTGCAATGGTGATGGAGGCCACGATCATTGAACATCGGAACAAGGGGTTTGTGGTTAATGGCGAGTGTCAGATGGGGGCAGCCCAGAACAAACATTTTGCAGTTTTCCAAACTAAACTTTATGGCTAAAGTTTCCCCTTCAATTGGTGTGTAACAACTCTCAGCACGCCTAGTGAATCGGGAACGAGCATATACGACTTTCCAGTGTCCTGGTCCACAAAGGTGGCCCACTGTGGATGTACACCCACAATGTTTTTGGAGTAGAATAAATCCTATCCCTGTTCCATTCCAGTCTGTAGTCAGGCATGTTAGCGATTTATTTTGAATGTTTGAACACTATCTTAGATGCTTTCTAGTATTTTATGCTTAGACTGTTGAAAGAGTTGCTCCAACATATCATCCCAGTAAAACCTGCTGTTATGCTTAAGTACCTTCCTGAAAGGTGACATGATGCGTGCATACAAAACCTCGTTAATCAGACCGAAGAAAGATCTGACTCCTGCTATATTTTGGGGGGATGGAAAGTTTCTGATATCCTCAACCAGTTTTTGAGACGATTTATACCCTGTCAAACTGGCAAACTTGACATGGTCTTTTGCAAAATGGAATTTATCTGGGTTGAACACGATCCCAGTTTTGGCACAAAGCATATCTAATAGTGTGCCAAACGGATGTAGTTATATCATCATTCCATAAAATTAAATCGCCCACACAATGAGTCACATGAGGGAATCCTTCCATAATGGTGTCAAATCTTTTTGTGTAGGCATCATTCGATGATTGAAAACCTTAGGGAGCTCGCAAATTAGTATTGGGACGATTCCTAAATTTTTTCCAATTCTGATTCCAGGAAAATCTTGATAAATATTCCAATACCAAGTATGATTCTGGTTCCCGTGGAATTGTTGTTTTGAAATATACCATTATATAATCAACAGTTTTTGTGTAGTGAAAAAATTTGGTACAGCAAAAAACTGGAAATACAATTAAGGGAATTTTGAAAACGATTTGATTGTTTTCGTAAAATTTCTTTCATCTCTATATATGAAAGTGAAAATGTGTGTATGTATGTATGTTTGTTTGTGTGTTTGTATATCTCGCAAAAACTTTCAACATGGGTCACGGATTTTCGCCAGATAGGTATTATTTTAAAACTCGATCGTTCGCCCGACAAATATCGAAAAATTGGCCAAAAACGTTAATTCCATCACTCTAAAATGATCAATTTTCTACAGGGGGGGGTAAGCAAAAACCGTCCTCTCATGACGATGTCGCTTCTACGCATGCGTCATACGACGTCGTAACTTGATTTAATTTAAAGATTTTAAAAAATAACTTAATTTCGTGTACGTTGTCTTAGGTCAGTTGGTTAGAGCGCTGGGTCATTATCTAAAGGTTTTGGGTTCGAATCGTGGTGTGAGATGTTTTTTTTTTTCGATTTTTTTAAATTTTACTATTGAAGCAGGGTTATGTAAGCCATTTTTCATGTAATGTTCGTTTTTCTGTTTTTTTTTACTTCACTTATTCTTAGGTTTTCATTAACACACCCCACCTCTGACTGACCACACACACCCAAAAACACCCGGGCAATGCCGGGTACCCACCGATTTTTAAAATTTTAATATTGAAACAGGCTTATTTAAACCATTTTTCACGTGTTTTTTTTTGTTTTTATTTTTCAGATTTTTTTAAAGAAGTTTTAACGTTCGTTTTTCTGTTTTTTTTTTTTGTTTTTCCGATTTTTACATTTAACATCGTTCGTTTGCCTTACGTTAGTTTTTTCGATTTTTTTATTTTTAACTTTTTTTATATAATATGTAATTTTTATTTAATATTTAAAAATATTTACTTCGCTTATTCTTATGTTCTGATTACCCCCCCCTCCTCCACCGCCCGAGCACACACACCTCTAAACACCCGGCTATGCTGGGAACCACCCGCTAGTCTATATATATAAAAGGCAATAAGTGTGTGACCATTTCGTGTATGTCTTGCAAAGGCTTCTTTCGCACACGCTCCCAGGGTCGTTACAATCGCTTAGAACTGTTTATATAGCCCCTCTGTCCCCTGTTTGTCCTGCTTTTTAGTATAAATAAAGTGAAACTAAATTCAAACCATGCGTTCTTGGCATCACGCCGGGAAACATCCAGAAGCAATCAGCTTTGATCAATGTGGGGACAAACTCCTCTTATATCAGACAATTACTATTCAATCTGGACAATGGGGAGCTGGGTTCCCCCTCCCCAACATCTGTTGGGGAAAAAACCAGTCAAAGTTGGGTAAACAAACCTAAACGCTGCCTCACAGCAAAAGTTAACTGTGTGACTTCTATTTAACCTCATTAATTAGGCCAAATAGAGGTAGCAGAGTTAACTTTTATTGCGGCCACCTGTTTTAAATAAATTCAAACGTGTTTCCGTTGTATGTCACGGTGGCCCAGTGGTTAATATCGCATGTTTTTCTTTTCACACTTTAATTTCCAACTTTGCCTCAAGGGTTCGGGTTCAGGTTCGATCCTCATACTCACCTACCAAAACTTTTTTTTATTTTACCCCCCACCCCGGATTTTTTATTTACCCAAAACTAGACACACCTCAAAACACCCGGGCATCGACGGGTAACCCCCACTAGTTGAAGATAAAAGTCAAAACAAATATTTTAACCATGAATCAAACATGCACCATGAAATTAATAACAATCTATTTCAGGAGTTATTTTATATATCAAAAAATACAAAGAAAAAGTAAGTCATGATTAATTCAAAAAAATACAATAACATCAAATTTCAAGGGGAATAACCTGCTTTTTTTAGCTTTTGATATTCGTTTTTTTCTTTTATTTTCTCTTTATCTTCAATAACTCTTTAAAATTTAACATTTTTTTGCAGCTTCAATCGCTAACTGGTTTTTACTCCACTTTCTAGAATATTCTTATCTCTAAATGAAATTTAAAAATAACAAAATCTTTCATTAAATTTTTAGCCTCAATCGTCTCAAATTATTCATATTTATTTATTTGACGTTTTAAAAATATTTTTAACAATAATGTTATTTTTAAATCTAAATAAATTTATTTATTTCTATATTTATTTTATTATATAATTATATACTTATCGTCCTTTAATGTTTATTTTTATTTAATGTCTTAATTCACCTCTTTATTTATATATAAAAAAGTAAACTTTTGGTAATTGTTTATTTCTATTGCTAAATAAAAGTAATTTATTGAACTTTTGAAATCGCCTCCACCTTAATGCTGTTTCTAACAACCTTTTTATTTTTATTTTTTGTTAGGGGTTCGGGAACATTTACCTATGCTCACATCACGACTGTGATACCAGGCATCGGTGAATGTCGACCAAGCCAGCCCCTACAGTCCTTTACTTGATCGGCTCTGAGTAACTAGTTTGCAAAGTTAGGGCTCAAAGGATTAAAAAAAAAGTTGGACCAAGTAAAGATTAGAAACCCTGTAGCAGAAGACGAAGATTGGCGAACATTTCAAGTGACACCGTTTGGTCGACCTTGACATTGCTGGTGGTTGTTTGTAAACACATCAAATACTAGACATGGCCGAATGTTCCTGAGCAAGATGTTTTTAAAATATATTTACAAAACTTTTAAGATTTAAAAATATATATATATATTTACAAAAAATAATATATATTTACAAAACATTTTTTTAATATTAAATATTTACAAGATTTTTACAAATTTTTTAAGGATTGAAAAAAACTTTTCTATTTACACAAAATTTTTAATGTAAGTAACAAAAAACATGTATTTAAACAAAATATATTTAAATAAATGGGTGTCTTTCTAAGTGCTTTTTTAATATACTGACAGACCTTTTTAATAAAACTAATAATAATTATAATTATGATAAAAATAGAGAAAAAAACTAAATAAATAAATAAAAAGAATGAGCTATATGAATCAAAAACATTAAAAACCGATATTATAACAAAGAATTTCGGACGCTAATCTCTTCTCGCTATTAAAAAAATACATATTTTTAAAAACTTTTAAATAGAATTATTTAAAACAAACTTTTATAATGGCAAAAACAAATATAAAATAATTGACTTGTTCGGATTTTTTGCGACCAAGGTGTGTGTGTGTGTGTGTGTGTGTGTGTGTGTGTGTGTGTATGTGTGTGTGTGTTTCTGTTTGCGTTTTTAATACAATTCAATATTTATTGAAAGTGCGATGTATGTCGGTGGTCAGTGAAGAAGAAATCCTCCGAGAGCGACGCAATTTTTATGCATAATAAAATCACAAGTATAAACAACAAGTATAAACAATCGATATTTAAAAATATATTATTTTATTCGCATATCTTTTTATAATTTATTTTTATAAAGATGAAATGTAGTATCACAAGATACAAATCTTTATAACTTTTATTTTTATTAAAAAAATAAAAAACTTGCTATTTGCTTACTTCTTCACAAAGGCAAATTAAATACAAGTAAGTTTTAGCATCCGAAATTCTCAGTTAATGTTTTGCAATTAATAAAGCTCATTTTATTTATTTATTTATTTTTTGAAAATACTATCTTTAAAAAAAAAAGGGGGGCAGTCCTAAAACTGCAGTGCAGTGGAGTGCGCTTCCCGAGGGGGCGGGGTTCACCTCAAACACACAAAAGGGAATAAATCTGAAAAAGTAGAATCTCCACTCTTGTTGCACCTACTCTCTTGCCAGATCTGGAATCTCCCCAGCACCGAAAAATGAAGATCGGTTTGTAGTTTCCAGCTTCACGCGCACACGAGATTTTGCGAGAACGCACGTAATAAAATGCTGGCTGCCATCTTTGTTTTTCCTTTTCTCGGCCTGAACTCACTCGCTTCACACCCACGGTAAGACTTCTGTTTTTCTTAGCTTCTGACCACATTTTTATTATAATTATTGTTATTAGTTTTATTAAAAAAGTACAGTGAATATATGGTGAGCTACGATGTTCACTCTTTCGCTGCCGGAAGTTCAAGTGCCCCGAAACGTCTTCTGCGCATGCGGCTAGAGGCGCCTTTTTACTAAATTACTTTAAAAATTCAATGTTTTGATTTTCTGACCAATCAGAGAATTTTCCAAGCTGTCGGAAATTCGGTGTCTGTGGGAGCCGATGAGAATCTTTAAAAGAGCTCTGTATTTTCCCCCCCAAAAAAAAAACAGTGAACAAAAATTTAGAGATAATGTTAGAAGGCATATATCACTACTGTCTGCAACTCAACTCTAACACGACAACACTTTGAACATGACAGTCAGCTAATCAGACAATGTAGGTGAACACACAGACACAGAAACAGTAACTAACTTTTGCATTCCCCCTTTTATTATTGTATGCTCACTTGAAATTAAGTTTATGAAAATAATTATTTTAAAACTTCTCACATTTTTCAATGAACCTTCCAGAGTGATTAATTAACTCTACTCAAAAACTTTCAGTGAAAATTATTTCATATAGTTGAGTGAGGAAGTTTTCTTTACGATTTACAGACCCGTGAACTAATCACGGGTCTTGAATTATCAACTCAAACTTCCTCGAAATCTCAAACTAATTTCCCCCTTTTGTTCACTCATAAATGAACTATTATTTTCAATGAAAATATTTCATAAAATGTAATAAATCTTTTTCCTTTTATAAATTGAGAGTTAACCTTGATTTTTATGTTGATATATTTTCTACGAAAGAACCTCGTAAATTCGACTCTCTGTCTCGCTCTCTTTACTTCTTTTCCCCACTATAATAACATTAATTAATAATACATAAACAATTAAAAAAAAAGAATAGGCCAAAAATATATTTAAAATAACACACACACATTCAGAAAGACACCCATTTCAAATATATTTTGTTTAAATACATTTGTTTTGTTACTTACATTAAAAAGTTTTGCATAAATAGAAAATTTTTTTTTTAATCCTTAAAAGTTTTGTAAATATTTAATATTAAAAAAAATGTTTTGTAAATATATATTTTTCTTTTAAATCTTAAAAAGTTTTGTAAATATATTTTAAAAAATTTTGCTCGGGAACATTCGACCATGTCTGCTATTTGACGTGTTTTCAAACAACCACCAGCAGTTGAACAACCGGTGTCACTTTAAATGTTCGCCAATCTTCGTCTTCTGCTATAGGGTTTCTAATCTTTGTCCAAAAAGTTAAACTTTTCTCCTTTTATAATAAATTTTTCACATTTCTTTTTGTTTTTGTTGTGCAAAGATGTTCCAAAGGAAATGTTTAATTGCTTCATTCGCAAAATATTTTAATGAATGAATCTGAAGAGGAGGACATGACAAAATGTAAAATCAGCAAAATCACAATGCGTAAGGACCTGTCACCAAAGGAAAGAGAAGAGGAGGCCCTTTACCAGGAGATGAAGAGGAAGAGAGAGGAATCGAAAAAGTTGGGGGATGAGAACGCCCACTGTGTCCGATGAGACGGACAAGTAATAAACATAGTGAAGTACCCGGGCAAGCCCTCAGGGCAGAGCCTAAAGAGAAAGTAAAAAACAAAACGAAACAAAAACCTGTCCATGGTTTTAAAAGTGGGCGTGTTTTTTCCAAGTTTTCTTCTAATCCAAATTGCAAGCATGCGTTTGTTTTGTCTAGTTTTTCATTTGAGCAGTCCGTTAGTGATTTAACGTGTATTTATTGTAATGTGGATACAGTGACAACAAAAAAAGCTGAAATAAAAGCAATGATAGAATTACACCAGCCAGCAATCCTAGGCCTAACTGAGCTGAAACCCCAAAAGATCACGGTATGATCTTCAGAAATGCGAAATAAATATAGAGGAATATGAAGTTTCACACACTTGAGCAAGATGGACGATATGCTTGCTGATCTCCAAAGACTTGAAACCAACCATCTATGACAGAGTGGACACTAACGACTTCAAAGAAGCACTCTTCGTCGACTGCAACATGGCAAATAACTCCTCCCTCCTTGTAGGCCTTGTATACAGAAGCCCAAGCAGCAGTGAGGAAAACACATGGGAACTAAATACCATTATGAGCAAAGCGACTGAGGCAACAAAAATGGACCTACTTCTGATCGGCTACTTTAACTTTCTTAACATATACTGGAAGCAAGAAACCAGCACAGTCGGTCCTGACCACTCAGCATCAAAATTTCTGAAAGCTACTCAAGACGCATTTCTTGTACGACATCAGTAAGAACCAACAAGATATAGGGAAAAAATCTAATGTGTTAGACCTGGTCCTTACGAACCGTGAAAACTTTATTGAAGAAATTACAATGGCACCTGGACTGAGGAAAAGTGACCACCACACTCTCATTATCAAAATAGTCCACTATAAAGTAAAACAGCCCAAGCAAAAACGTTTCAACTTCCCAAAAGCAGACTTTGAGAAACTCATAGGTGAACTGCAGGAAACTATAATTCAATAACTTGAGTGTTATTTCTTCCGCCCGTCACACCAATAATTTCCTGGATGAGGTTGACACTATTGTCCAAACTTCCAACTTCCAAACTTCTGTATACGTAACGCACCTTCTCTCAACTTCAAACAAACTTCTGCTAATTCAACTATTTCTTCAAAATCCAACTTCAAAATGAACGTCCCTCCAAAAAAATCAACCCTCTTTTATCTCCAACCAGGAGCATCTCATTTGCATATCGGGTGGTCACATTGCAGGCATATAAAGATAAGGCAGTCATTTTTGTTGGCCCTGTCGGTGAGGCATTAGAATACTCCGACTGCCCCCTGCAGAGGGTAAAAGTCCCTCAATGGGGGTCCTGGATATGACCTTAAACTATATCCAGTGGTGAGACTCCAGCTTGTGGGCTTTGGAGAGTGTGGAGCCACCCTTTAATTACCATTGCTCCCAGGTCCACTCTGACCCGGAGTGGTAGTACCGGTTAGGATTCAAACTATGGGTTAAATAGAAACCGACTTGAAAACAAAAAATATATTCTATTAAAAAATTTTTCTTCAAAATCTTTGGATTCGGCATTAAATAACCCGAAAAGGATTGATATGCTGTAAAACAAAAACAACCAACCAACCAACCATTTTTGTTTCTCTCTTCTTCATTCATTTCATTCCACGACCGACCCGTTGAATTATGCACATGTGCTAGTTAGGTAAGTCGCACGTTTCCCTACAGAAACAGACTGGGATACAGAGCTGGAAGGCTAAAATGTAGACAGCATGTGAACTCTGATTAAGGACAAAATCAACCAGGCAGTCCAACGCTCAGTACCAACCAAATCAGTAGGCCGAGCCCATACAAAAAAATGGATCAACAAAGAAACGCTGGAAACAGTCAGAAAGAAACACAGACTCTTCAGGAAGTGGCATCAAACCAGAAAGAAAGAAGACTACATCGAATACCTTAAGGCAAACAACAAAGCCACCAAATAAAATGCAGGAAAGCAAAAAGAGGTCTAGAAGCTAAAGTAGCAGCTGAGGCTAAGAGTAATTCCAAAGCATTTTGGTCATACATTAAAAGCAAGATGACAACGAAATCGGGAATAGGAAACCTAAAAATGGAAGATGGAAGCAAAACAACATCAGACAAAGGAAAAGCAAATATAATAAATGATTTCTTCCATAGCATTTTCACACGAGAAGATGATGGTCTGTTACCCGACCCACCACCTACTGAGTATAACATATGTTTAGAAACATTTGAAATCTCTGAGGAAAAGTATGGAAACTACTCAAGAACTTACAGACCAACAAGGCTGCAGGACCAGATGGCATCAACCCTCTTGTTCTTTCAAAGGCTGCTGATACCTTGGCACACCCAGTATCACTGCTTTTCTGTAAATCTCTGCTAGAGGGACAAGTACCACAAGACTGGAGAAAGGCAACAGTCTTCCCCGTCTTCAAGAAGGGAAGCCAACTACAAGCGAGTAACTACAGACCAATTAGTCTCACATGCATACTCTGTAAGGTGATGGAAAAACTCGTCAGGGAAGAAGTTATAAGGCATTTAAGAGAAAACCACCTTATTAGCACAGAGCAACATGGCTTTGTACAGGGAAAGTCCTGTACTACTCAGCTTCTGGATGTTATGGATACCTGGACAGAAACTCTCGATGCAGGAGGAAGTATCGACATCGTCTACATGGACTTCATGAAGGCCTCTGATTCCATGCCTCACTGTCGCCTCTTGACAAAGATTGAGTCATATGGCATCCAGGGCAAAGTCCTCAACTGGATTCAGGCGTTCCTAAATGCTAGGCAACAGTGTGTAGTAGTAAACGGAGCAAAATCAAGACCAGCACCAGTAACGAGCAGGATACCACAGGGAAGTGTCATTGGCCCAATGTTATTCGTCATCTACATAAACGACCTACCAAAACTCTGCCAAAATGAAATGAAGCTGTTTGCAGATGACACAAAGTTGTTCACATGTAGTGACATCCCAGGAGTCACAGACAGACAATAGGCTGAGCTAGATAACTTTGAGAACTGGTCACAGGACTGGTTGCTCCGTTTTCACCCACAGAAATGCAGTGTCCTGAAACTAGGGAGCAGGAGATCAGAGGCTAAATACACATTGAAAGACCACTCACTTGGAGCGATAACACTGGAAGAGCATGATCATGAGGAAGACTTAGGCGTCGACATTGTCAACAAACTGAGTTCCAAGGAACATGTAACTAAATCCATCGCAAAAGCAAATAAAGTTGTTGGGATCATTCGCCACACTTTTGACTTCCTCTCGAATACAGTCTTTGTGCAACTCTACAAGAACCTTGTGCGTCCTATTTTGGAGTATGGCCACTTTGTCTGGCAGCCACATCATAAGACCTTATGCAGTGATCTGGAAAACGTACAGCGCCGAGCAACCAAGCTGCTGGCATCACTGAAGGACAAGCCCTATTCTGAAAGATTTAGAACCCTGAGACTGCCCACTCTTGAGCATCGGAGAAATCGTGGTGACTTGATCGATCTCTACAAGTACATCCATGGGATCTATGATACAAGAAAGCCGTCTTTTCAGATCGCCAAAAACAGCGTGACCAGGGGGAACAGTCTCAAAATCGTAAAAAAAACACTGTAGGCTAGATGTCCACAAAGGGACCTTCTCACAGGGTGTTGTCAACACATGGGATGATCTCCCAGATGCAGTTGTACAAGCACAAACGGTAAACGCATTCAAAAGCAGACTTGACACCCATCAGAGATTGCTGCCGAGTTTATATTGTCCATCCTCCTAAATGGAAGTGCAAATTCCTGGGTTTCTGTGCCACACATGCTACAAAGTTGTCTAGGAAATTTTTCCCTTGGAACGATGAACAGGTCTAAAACCTGGACCTCAAACATCTATATGTCAAAGTCAAATTTCTAAAAGAAAAAAAATTAAATTCACTTACCGCATTTATTTAACAGATAGCAAAATGGTGGTTTTCTTTTGTAGTTTTCAAAAGACCTTAAGCAGAACCTCAGTCAGCATAATATGTAGTTCTAAGGTTTTGGTTTTGGATACTTCAAAAAGCCAACCGACTGTCAAAGTTTTGCAGACTGATACCACGTGATCAGTTTCACTTTAGTTTTAGAAATATTTCCAGAAACAGCTTTCGTTTAGAAAATAGAACGTACATATATTGTTCTATTGAACCTTTTTTATTTAATTAATTTGACTTTGCTTGTTTTATTTTTAAAAGTATAAAGGTTGCCAAGACATTTTCATTTACTAATAAGGTTTTTCATTCATTAACTAATGGAAGAGTGTCGGTAAAAAAAAAACTTGCCAAAACATAAGCTCCCACCCTTTTCTTTAGTCACCAATTGGAAAAAAACGCTGATTTTTAACATGATTTACTCGCAATGAGAGCACTGTAAAATCATTTTTTCTCTAAGGGTTAAGTATTCATCAACTTTTCATGGACTTGACGTTTTTATACATAAACTTTGCTCACAAATGAAAACAATGTTACCTTGCGGCCCCTAATTTTTGCAACAGTGCAAACAGATAACTAATTATGGGCCTTGAACTTTCAAAACAGACAGACAGCGCCTATGTATATGACGGAATAAGAAAACTCATTAAGATAAATAAAGATTACCTTTAAAGTAGTTAATAAAATTCTTGTATATCATATTAAATATGTTATGAAAAGTTCTATGGCGTTTTTATCATAAATTTTTGACAGCATTAATCTCACTTCAAACAGTTCAACTTAAAAATATATGAGAATCATAATGAAAGAATCGTAAATCTAAGGTATTTTTTAATGATGCGATTCCGATTCTCCTCAAAATACATGATTCTTACAATTAACGATTCCAGTTCGATTAATCGTTCCACCACTATCGCAAATATTGGTATCTGCCCCATCCTGTTATGAAGGTGGTGGCGTCCAATGCTTCTGAAACAAGAGGAACACTGTGATATCCATTCCATGCATTGAGGATGGTTTTCTTTTTTCCAAGGGGTATTGTATTGACAAGGTTGAATGGAGAAGGTGTGTGATGTGTCTCCTGTCTTCTTGCTGCATTCAAATTCTGCAAGTCGACCGTTCTATGTGGGCTGCCATCTTTTTTGGGAACTATGATGATTCTGGAACACCATGTTGTTAGTGTCCCAGCTGGCACTAGTCAATTATGTTCAGTTACATGTCGGCATCTAGCTAGGATTTGACAGCTTCTTTCCAGTGTTAGGATTGGCTTGTGAACGGCTTTGGGTCAGTAGTTGTCTAAAAATGTAATAGTGAGTGGCTCACCCATCATGGTCTGCAACTTTTGGTGTGTGCCCGTGTTGAATGCACTGCTGGCAAAGTGACACTTGATCCAATTTTCTAGGTCGTTGCGATAAACAGGTGTGTCAGGGAATGGCAGCTTGTCTGGTGGTGGTGGACAAGGTGATCTAAATGGACAACCACAAGGAGCTAATGTACAGTTAACCGTTTTACAGTCTATCTTTGTTGTGGCTACTTGACTCCTAATTTGTGTTGGAAAGTCATTGTTTTAATAATCCTTAGTTTATTTTTTTGGCCATCTGTGAGATATATAGACCCCTAATCTTTGGGCAGATGTAAAATCATCTCCGAGCATGTTACATCATCAAGTTTTAATGCGGCGATTAAGGCTCCTATGATGGGCAAGTTGTTGTTGTTTACAGCACCTAATCAATGCTTAGTGCGTAGTAGATGTTTGGAAGTGCACCTGAGATCCTTTAAGATTCTCCAGCTGTACTGGTTTGGGCCCCAGTATTTACCATTGTGATTGAGTGGATCATGGTTTCACCTCAGTATGCATAAATTGTCCAAGGTACCTGTGAGCCATCATGTTCAATGTGATTGTAATATTAATAAATGGGGATGGTTCTGGTCGTCCTGGTGTGAACTGGTTGTTGGTCAATGGCCCATGTTGAATTCTCTCTTCTTCTAGTAACATGGGATGCATGTTCTTGGTTGATATGAAATAGGTGTCATCACTTTGATTGTCATCAGAGTGATCCTCAATTATGGCATTGGATAATGCTTTGCTGTGGCATGTGCCTGAGAAGTGGCTTTCTCTTCCACATTTGTGGCATGATTTACCCCAAGTGGAGCATTGCCTGCGGCCCTTTGGGTATGCTTTGTGACTGCAACCTTTACATTTGTTCTCATTACTTGTCTTATTCTGTGGCAGTAATTTTTGCGATGGCGCAGATCTGATTGAGGCTATTTATGAGGTCTCAGCTGGCCGGAAGTAGCTCGATGCTCTGGCAGTAGACTCTAGAGTCAACAAACATTCGGTTAGGTTGCTTAGTTTTGGCAATGAATTAATCTGTCAAAATTTTGCTTTGCTGGGAAATGTCCTGTAAGTCGGCAATGATCTGGGATTTGATCATATCCTCAGAGAATGAGGTTGTATATCGTTGGTTGTCACAACTACATTGTCTTTCGAAAGAGCAAAGCATTGCTTGCAAATAAAAGATGTTATAGTTTCCTTATCACCTTGCTTCATGACAAAATAATTGTTGCCGATACAGCTCAGGGTGAACCGATTTCATTGCAACAGATTTTATGTATCCTAGCAGCTGTTTCTCTGTAGCAGTATTTAAAGCATCTGGGCCAATGAAATTGAACAACATTTCATTAATAGACGAACTGCATGCAGATCGTAGCTCATTTTGTATTTCTGTGGGGTCAGTGAGTTGTGTCATCTCTTTGTAATGGAGCCTTTGCTTCTTTGAAGATGATCCAATTATTGTCTGACGAGTCTGATTCTATGATTGAGTGGTCGGGTTTAGCATGTGGATAATGCAAAAATGGTATGGGCACGTGTTGCTCGGTAGGTAATAAACATGCCATGAGTTGTGTTATTTGCTCTTGCATGGCAAGCTACAGTTGCTGCATTTAATATCTGATTAAGCTGGGGGGGGGGGCACAGATAATGCTTCTGGCCAGGGGTCAGGTGTCAACAGTAATTTTCTCGAATTATCTCGTCAAAAGTAACTGAGCACTTAAGAGACAAAAATAGGAAGAGATTGTCTTGCATAATCTCACTCAACAGGGGCTAAGCTGTTAAGAGACAAAAAGAGACTGTGAACCAAACAAAAGGTTAGATAAACTAGTTCTCTCAAATAATCTCATTAAAAGTAACTGAGCAATAAAGAGACAAATGAGTCATAGGACTAGGAAGTGCCGATAACTAGTTCAGTCAAATTTTTACAGGATGTTTTAATTGAAATAAAACTATTTGGGCAATTGGCGTAAAATCTATCAATAACCAAGGAGAGATATAAATGTTATGGCTGATAAGATATTGAGAGAAAATCGAGGGTTGATGTAAGAGAATAAGAAAAAGCCGAGTGAAAAAAACTCGCACAAAAATATGTCTACATGTATTTTGAAACACAACATTATAACATGTGTCATGAAGACTGTCAAGAAGCCAAAATCTGACTTTATTATTAAAATAAAAAAATATCCAGTTTCAGTTTATTGAATTTTAAGACTCAGGACCAACAAGCATAAAAAAACTATGCAAACTCTGGTTTAGTCTTGCAATGCTTCGACTGGCTTTGAAAATGTTTTAACATTTGAAATGTATTCTTGCACAACTAAGCTGACACACTTCAACATTGCTTCAGTGCAATTTCTGAAAATCCTTGAAAAAAATAACACATTCTCGCCATTTAAACAATTTACTGAGTGTTTTTTTTCAACATATTAAACTGTTGTCTTTACGTATTTGGAAGAATACATTTGGAATTCCTTTATTCTTACAGGCGAAAAAAGAATAAATAAGGAATTTCTCACAAAAAAGTATAAAATGGCGATATCGAACAGACTATACACTAAGACATTTTTATCTGGATTTAATTATCTGTTTTATGTGAACTTTACCTCAGAAAGGTTTAATTAAATAATCTTTTTTGGAAGAGAAGGTATGCAACAGAGCGCATATGAGTGCGTATGAAAATATCAGCAGCAGCCAAAAGAAGTAGCATTTGAAGCGCATGAAATTGGCAAGTGTGCTCGGGCTTGCATCTGAAGATAAAGAAAAAGACACCACATGATCAGAGAAAAAAAAGTTGAAGCCAAAGGAGATAGACGTGAAAAGTTTAGAATGGGTGGCTATGGCTAGCATGCGGTTGGAAGAAAGAGAAATGCGGCAATGAGAGACATTAAAGCTGGCATCGAGATGAGAAGATAGAAAAACTGTAATGAATGACTTGATTTAATAAAGAAAAAAGCCGAGTTAGATTTGTTTTATTTGTTTGTTCCAGTGACGGCACACAATCAGTCTTTACTCATCAAATGGAAGTTTTCCATTCTTGAGACATTTGAGTGAAGCATTCTTATCTATGTATTCTTGGTTAAATTCTTCCAAGAACTTTTTGGTTTTCCAGTGTTGTTTCTATCTTTGTTTTTGTTTCTATCTCGTTTTCTGTGTATTTCTTTCTTTTTTTTCTTGCAATCTGCGATTTATATTTATCTGATGGCTGAATCGTCAAATGTGTTTCAAATCTATTTAATTTATAAAAAAAAACAATCTTTGTCATTTCTTGATCATACACTCGTTGGCGATCACACAGCTGGTTATAAAAATATTTTGTTTATTTGCAAATATAACCTTTTTATTTTCAATGACAGACTGACAAGTCTGATAGTGTGTGTGATGGTGTTGTTGGCAGTGGTGGTGAAGAATGTGTTGCTAGCATCCTCTTGTGTCACTGTCTTGATTCCATCTCATGACTTCCCTGTCTCTTTTTATTTGGCCCAGATGACGTTAACAGTCCACCTGTATTTTTTTCAAAATGTAAGTCAAATTCGCTGACTGGAGACTGCAGCCTAAAATTTGACCCCCCTCCGACGTTCTAGAAGTGTAAGCCATTTTGAGTTTCAGAACAGTTTCAGATGGTTCGCTGTTACACACAAGTCCTGGGAGGGGACTTGTTTGTAGTAGACAGTTCCACAGAACAAAATATTCTTACCGTGTCGAAACCCGGGAAAAGAACATGTGAAATTGCTCCACAAAAGGTTTAATATTTATGAAGCAACTCTGGTTTCTGATTGGTTGGTAGCAGAACGTAGTTAACTTGATTCGTCAGTTCTTAGCAGCATCTATTATAAATAGAATCGTCCGACTGTGTGGGATCATACCCCATTATACCTCCAAAATATTGCAACATCCTCCCTATTTTTTATAATGGGGAAGTCCCTTGTGTTTGTTCTGCTCAAAAATAAATATATATTTTTATATTTACTTAGACATAACAAAAATTAGAAATCATTTGGATCTTAGAATTTTAGCATTTAAAAAGACGCCATTTTTAATTGTGTTCAAATGTCAAAAAGGAAAATTACAAAGATTTTTTTTTTCCTAAGCAAAAAGTATTA
Organism: Euprymna scolopes; assembly: GCF_053919585.1. NCBI lineage: Eukaryota > Metazoa > Mollusca > Cephalopoda > Sepiida > Sepiolidae > Euprymna > Euprymna scolopes. Next base: position 67,322 of record NC_136505.1, read on the forward strand.
GTAGGTTAAAGTGTTAATACAAATAAAATGGATACAGTTTAACGTCTTGTCCAGGACTATTTTTAAAAGAATTAATTTTTATATATAGAAATCTATATACTGAGCATTATCCCTAGGGTTTTCCACTGATATTCATGCAAAAACGTAATAGCCTTCACATAAGTGGAACTTCACTGGTCTATATTTTTAATATATAGAAATCTATATACATACAGGGCAGTGAAAGAAAAAAAAATTATTCAGTCGAATTCACCAACAAGTTTTGAGAAAAAACGTTGTAGCTTTATCTCGTTTTCTACGAAATGGCATTTTATATCCATATGCCTAGACCTTTGGTTGATCACCGTGCTCTGTGCTAAGACTATACTGGCTTGATTATCACAATTAATTACGACGGGGCTTGTAATCAATTCTGGCTCTAAAATAGTCTTCAGCATATTTTTAAGGTAGAGTGCTTCCTTTAATTGCATCTCTTGGGCCTTTCGTCCAAACTTGTGACCCACTTTTGTTTACCATCACCCTCCTGGACTTTGCATACAGACTTGTGATGACATTTTGTTTGCCATCACTCCCTGGGATCTGAATTATTCAACAAGTGCTGCTGGTTCATCATATATCTTGGCAGTATTCTCTAGTATGGCCCCCAAAAGTTTTCAACAAACTTTGTAATTGGGTTTGTTGGGGTAAGTGTTCTTGGTGATCCCTCATCATTTATATTGTCATACCTGTTGAACTTTTTCTCCTATGTGCGTTTGCATGTGTTTCCTTAAAACAAAATTCTGTGAAAAGGAAGATGTACAAATATTACAAATATAAGGTTTTTCACCTGTGTGAGTCCGCATGTGCCTTTTGACTGAAGAGTTATGTGAAAATTTACATCCACAGATTTTACAAGAATATGGCTTTTCTCCAGTGTGTATACGTATGTGACACTTCAAAGTAGAATGTAGTGAAAAGGATGATTTACAGACCTCACAAGAATATGGTTTCTCACCTGTGTGCGTTCGCAGATGTCCAGCTAGTAAAGATTTCTGCGAAAATTGAAGTCCACATATTTTACAAGAATACGGTTTTTCTCCAGTGTGCATTCGCAGGTGGGTTTTAAGATGCTGACTCTGTGAAAATGTATTTCCGCAAATTTGACAAGAATATGGTTTTTCCCCTGTATGTATACGCATATGCGTTTTAAAATTTGAATTTTCTGAGAATTCAGAACCACAGAGTTTGCAAGAATATGTTTTTTTCCCTGTGTGTAGTCGCATATGCTTTTTCAGAGCAGAATTTAGTGGAAATTTGGACTGACAAACTTTACAATAATATGGTTTTTCTCCTATGTGTGTTTTCATATGTTCTTTAAGTAAAAAATTCTGTAAAAAAGTAGACCCACAAATTTTACAAGAATATGGTTTTTCTGTGGTGTGTATGGACATGTGATTTTTTAGATCACAATTTTGGGAAAACGCAGATCCACAAAGTTTACAAGAATATGGTTTTTCTCCAGTATGAGTTCGCATGTGCCTCTTAAGGTGCTCCTTCTGTGAAAATGTCGATCCACATATTTGACAAGAATATGGTTTCTCTCCTGTATGTATGTGCATATGGGTTTTGTAGTTTGACTTTTGAGAAAATGCTGATCCACATATTCTACAAAAAAAAGGTTTATCTCCTGTGTGTATTCGCATGTGAGTTTTAAAATTAGAATTCTCTGAAAATGTACATCCACAAATATTACATGAATATGGGGTTTCTCCAGTGTGAGTTCGCATGTGTCGTTTAAGTTGCTGATTTTGGGAAAATGTCATTCCACAAACCTGGCAAGAATATGGCTTCTCTCTTGTGTGTATTCGAACATGAGTTTTAAGATTAGAATTCTGCGAAAATGTAGATTCACAAAATTCACATGTATATGGTTTCTCTTTGGACTGCTTTTGCATGTCTTTTCAGGTGAGAATTTCGTTCAAATGCAAACCTAGAAACCTTACAAAGAATATGATTCCTCTTGTTTTAAGTTGAAATAAGCAAGAAATTATAACAGCACAAATACAATGGCATTATAATATTCACTACAAAATTGTGTTTTAATTAAAGTATTTTCAATCCTCTTTAATGATAATTATAACCAAAGATCCACAATGTAAATGTAATAATGCTTGTAAATTATTTTAAATGAAAGTAACCATTGGCTACATGGTTATATTAAATGTCTTTCTCCAATTTGAAAATCAGCCTGTTTTAAATATAAAAGATGATAGGAGCACAAACACAACTCTGATTCTGTCTTTCTTGAACTTATTTTTTATTTCTGCTTACTGATAATTACCATAAATAATATTGAGTATAATTATAAAGGCAGTACATTTTTATGCTATTTGTACTTATATCCCAAAGTAAGTATTTTGTTTCATAAAAACGAGGCCAAAATGTAGCAAACAGTTAATGCCCTTTGGTAAAAATATATAAAGTATAAAGAAGATGTGTTGCAAATAGTTATACCATTTGCCAAAATCTAATATCTGAACCATGGGTTTTCTCCTGTATATATTTGCGTGTGGGTTTTACGAGTAGAATTCTGTGAAAATGTAAATCGACAAAATTTACATGTATATGGTTTTGATTTTGTGTTTTTGCATATTGGTTTGCAGGTCAGAATTTCGTTAAAGTGACACTTCAAGAACTTTAAAATAATGTAATGGCCACCTTGTATTTAATTGGAGTGTATTGAAATAGTATATTTGTATCCACGCTTCCATAACTAGATTTTCATAAAAGACTAGCTAAGTTCATAAAATATGTTTTTTTTCATAGTGCATGTCTCTGTTGATGGATGCAAGTGTTGCAATACAATGTGATTATGTTTTACAAAAGCATTTATCCGTGTCTGAATATTTCATTGTCTTTCTTCAATTTGTTTACATCTGTAAAGAAATAAAAAATAGGAACAGAATTAATACAACTTTATATTATTCACTCTGAATCTGTTTTTAATTATGTCGACTTAATCGAAAGTGATAAAAATGAACGTCTAAAAAGCACATGTATTGATACATTCTATCTCCACTTCATTTGTATCACTCTCTCTGTCACGCTCCTAAACAAGGAAGATGTCACAAGAACATGTTAACTGAAAATGTATCTATTTCATAAAATGAAGATCACCAAACTTTATAAAAGTGTAATTTCTTTCCAGTGTGCATAAGTATGTTTCATAATGAAGCTTTATTATTAAAATAATGTCTGAAGAACTTTTATAAAAGCATTAATCATTGCTTAAATAGTTAACCAAATGTCAATAACTCCAATTTGATAATCATCTTTTTCTGAAATTTTTTACAGCTATAAATAAGATTATATATTATGTATATATTGTATATATAAAACGATTTTCATATTTAGTCCGAATCGTCCTTTAATGAATGTATTGTGCAATTTCTGTTCAATGACAATCACAATATATCATATTGAAACAATCCTTAACCTCTAAAATAGAATTCATATATGAATTCATATGGAGGCATGCCGTTTGCATAAAAAATGTTATAAAAACATTCTTTAAAAGTAATTATTTTAACTGTTATCCTTTCTAGTAGAACTTGTAGCGAGCTACTACTACGATGCTATGCTGTATTCTCACCTTAGTTCTCTCTTTCTCCCTACTCTTTTCTTTTTTCCTTCCTTTCTTCTTATAGGTCATCAGAGGTTCCAGCCAATGAAAAGTGAAAACTGTGTACGTGGGAGATTCAAGTGAAGGAAACGTTCTTACTTCAACGACGACTAGAGACAGCATCACGCGCCACTCCTTAGCTCCCGTAAGGTAGCGAAAAGGAAACATTGAACATTAAACAAAGACTCTACAAAATGCGCTGTCTCTTCTTTGTAACCCGAATTTCGGGAACACATATATATACAGATATATAAAAACCACTTAATTCATTGCAAAGTCGCGTTACACATCCTCATTATTATTTGGAGACGATGTCTTCATTAATCAGCATTCTTTTCAATTTCAACACTCCAGTTCTCTCTGGTATTGGAGGCGCCCCGAAGTGGGGGCCTACCGAAATGGTGACCCTAATTAATACCCCTTGTTAATGTATGGTAATATACCATAAACTTATAATTAGTTACGATATAGTATGTGCCTGATTTATTCTGTGATTTCTTTTACATTTTTCAAGTGTTTCATCTTTTCAAAGATATTTTGTTCGAAGTTAGAATTTAAAATAAAATGTTTTGGGAAAAGTTGCAGTTGTTTATATTATGTTTAAATGCAGTCATAGGCGGCGAGAGTTATGAAGGAAAAATAATTCTCATTGTATTATTTTAAAACAGTCTTTAATCTATAAAATATAATTCATATATAACAAGATATATTCATTTTTAATGAAAGAAAAGTTTTTGTAAAAACATTTTTAAAACTAATTATTTGTTGCCTTTTCTAATACAATTCATATTTATATTGTCTTACGAGATAATATTAGCTTGATTTTTTCTGATTTGTTTATTTAAATTTTTAAAGTGCTTAATCTGTTAATTATTTAGTGATATCTTGTTTGAATTTAGAATTTAAACTAAAAAGTGTAATGTAAAACTATAGCAGGGCTCTAATAGAGAAAGTTTAGGCAGTCCCCCTTTTTAAACTTCCCAGATAGTCAGCCAATATTCCTCCTCCTCTATCTGCCCACGGTTTGAGAAACATAACAGAAGTGGGTCAGACAAAAAATCCCCCTACCATCTAACTTTCATGCTCTTGCTCTCTTCCTTCCCAAAAGCAAAAAGGAAGGAAGAGATTATAATGAAAGTGAATAATGCAAAGAAGGAATATTGGCGAAAATAAACCTATGGCAACAAAAAGACTTTCAGAAAATCATCCTATTCCTTAACCGGCATTTGCAGCAGATGAAAAACGTCCCATGTCTTCTTAACCGAGCTATGATATGAATCCACAACATATTAACCCACAAACTGTGCACTCAAATCAACTCTCATAGAGATGACAGAAAAAGAGCAAACACAATTGCAGATTTTTCTGTATTGTGGAGGGTTACAGAACTGTAGGAAACATGCTTTGTTTCAATCGAATCTATATATACATATATAAATATATATGTGATAAAGGATTATGAAATTCCTAGGGTGTAATTGGATGTATTGGCCAACATTTTCAAGAGCAATCAACTCGTAGAATACTTAACATAATTAAATCCTTCTTAGATAAGAGAAAAATCCAGGTTGTCCTCGACGGTCATACATCTAAACAGTGTGATATAAATACGGGAGTGCCTCAGGGGTCTATCCTTGGACCTCTATTGCTTCTAATATTTATTAATGACCTCCCCAACAAAACTGCCTCTGAGATGGGTATGTATGCTGATGACACCGCACTCTATAACAGACATGACAGAAAAACAAATGAACACATAATTAAAGAAATGGCAAAAACACTAGAGGATGACCTCCAATCTGTAGTGGAATGGGGACAAAAATGGATGGTCACATTCAATGCTACCAAGACTTAACTGGTTTAATTCAATAATTACAAGAAACCTTCTCTGCCACCAATAGCAATGGCCAGTGACTCCCTGTCTGAGAGTACATCTTTCAAACTGCGTGGCCTAACGTTCACAGGAAACATGAGTTGGAACAATTATATTGAAAACATTGCCAGGGCTGCTGCGAAGAAGGTAGGCTTTCTCTACCGTGCTAGAAAACTAATGACACCTGAAAGTATCCTGTACCTCTATAAGGCCACCATTCGCCCATGTATGGAGTATTGCTGTCACATTTGGGCTGGTGCATCTGCTGCTAGTCTCTCACTCCTGGAAAGGTTCAAAAGAGTCGCCAATCTGATAGGCCCTGAACTGGCATATAAGCTTCAGCCTCTGTCCCATCGACGAAACGTTGCATCACTCTGCCTGTTCTACAAGTATTTTAATGGTGAATGCTCTGACGAACTGCAGACACTTGTTCCCCCACGACGTAGACACCCTCAACAAACCTGACAAGCAGCTAAATCCCACCCCCACACAGTAGAGATCCCTAGATATAGAAGATCTTTCTACTCCAGTAGTTTCTTCCCCAGAACCGCTAGACTCTGGAATTCTATTCCAGGTCCCAGCTTCCCCAACTGTACTGACATGCAGAAGTTCAAGTGTAACGTGAACCGACATCTTGCTGCCCAAATCCCAACATAGTGCCCCAGTAGTTGCTGCCTCTGATAGTAGCCCCCTATACCACAATGGTAATGTGCATTGTTTGGGGTGAAAATGTAATAAAAAAAAAACAAACTGAGAACTTATGCCAAGCGATTAATGGAGCCACAGAAACTAAAGCTATAATGAATGATTGATCTGGCGCCTAACCATGAGAGATTATTTACTGAAGAAAAAGCCGAAAGCATACTCAAAGGAGAGAGGTCATATCGATATAATCGAAATAAAAAAAATAAAGGAGAAGATTGAGAGATACAAGGATTACCCTATTATATTCCGATTACTTGAAAAAATCAGAAGTGGAGGTATTACTTGTATTTCATGATTTGTTTTTGGGTTGCTGATTATGTCAACCAGCTAAGTATTTCAACTTTTCTGTCACCCAATCCCAGATCTAACCCTCTCCATCCTCATTGAACAGTCAAGCAAACTTCGGAATGACATTCATGCTTAAATATTCCTTTGATTATAGACTCAATCAATCACTTTTTTATGATACCATAATTCTATTTTTCTTGTTGCATTTGTTCATCCCTTTCTTGGCTCATTGAGTTTTGTATACAAATTTTTAACTATTTTGTAATACAAATACACTTATATATAAATCTATGGTTGTTCATGTGTTCTGTCATTTTGGCAATCCGTATGCATTACTTGGTTATCTTGTGATGACAACTAATCTTGACCCAGACAACATATCATAAGGGCCATTATGCATGATGAATTTTTCAATTTATATTTCTTTTTTATTCATGTGTTGTGAGCAATGTAGGGAGGAACCACTCATGTAATTAAGGATTCACCCTCCTTGGATAACTCTCCTCATTGAAATACTTGGGTCATTTATATTAATGAGTAAAGCAAAATGACGAACATAGGTTTTATGAGCGAACTATACCCAGATAAACTTGATAAAAATAAGGAAGAAATTAGAGCTATAAGTTAGAGGAACCAAGCGAAAAACAGTTAAGAAAAAACACTGAGCACATGGTGGATAATTAGGGCTCTACATTGTGAGCCGAACAGTCGCATTTGCATGTGATTTTTCAAAGTGGCGACTAGAAATAATGAAACGCTTATCTTTTGGCAATTGTATTCCTTTCACTGACAATCTTACAAAGTTCATTACTGAATGAAAAATATCTTTTCAACATTTTTTATATAAAATGAACAAAGTTAAATTATTTAAACTATAAAAGTTTAATAGAACAATATACTCTTTTTATAACAAACGCTGTTTAAAAAATATCTGAAGTAATTAGAATGTTTATACCTTCAAGTATCAATATAAAATTTGTTGTATATTTGGAATTAAACTTATTAAAAAAACACAAAAATCTTTATGATGTGCATACTAATCAGAGAACTAAGATGTAATATTCTAAAAATCATGTGAATTTGGCTAGTAACTTTTCTATTTGGCTAGTAAACGAAAATATTTAGTTGTCAAAGGTCAACTAAAGATAAGTTTGTCCATAGAGCCCTGATAATGATGTGAAGAGAAAATGTTGACAGAATTTCCAGCAGAAATGAAGATCATGACGTCAGATCAGGTCGAACATGAAAAGGCTAGAAATATTTTACACATCTGAACGTAACGATTTTTATTCTATAAATAGATAGGCACTTGTCCAAGTTATCCGGAAATAGAAATCTTCTTACACTCTAGAAAGACACGACGACATGCCAGCTACCAGTTGGCAAAAAGACGGCAGATGGAACATTATGGCAAACACGTTAAGTATTTTTTTAAAACTCATCCTAAATGTTTTTTATGTTACCTTGTTTTTAAACTTGTTTTTCTTGTTTTATTTATGTATTTGTCTCTATTCTCCTGTCTTATTCGTCACCCCCCATGCTACAAAGTAAACGATAAAAACAAACAAAATGCCGGAAACTAACGATAAAAAAATACAAAATGCCGGAAATTATTCTCCATTAGAGTAGATAAACTTGGGACTTTATAAAAAAAAAGTTAGAACTTCTTTAACAATAAAAAAAATGTAAATGAAATATTTTACACATCTGAACGTAACGACTTTTATTCTATAAATAGATAGGCACTTGTCCAAGTTATCCGGAAATAGAAATCTTATTGCACTCTAGAAAGACATGACGACATGCCAGCTACCAGTTGGCAAAAAAACGGCGGATGGAACATTATGGCAAACACGTTAAGTACTTTTTTAAAACTCATCCTAAATGTTTATTATGTTACCTTGTTTTTAAACTTGTTTTTCTTGTTTTATTTATGTATTTGTCTCTATTCTCCTGTCTTATTCATCACCCCCCATGCTACAAAGTAAACGATAAAAACAAACAAAATGCCGGAAACTAACGATAAAAAAATACAAAACGCTGGAAATTATTCTCTATTAGACTTTATTTAAGTAATATACTTAATATATACTATTACTGCAAGCTTGCCTATATTGAAAATGCTTGCTTCCTGGCTAGCCAATCAAACCATCTAATATAGTTAGCCTTATTTTCAATTACATTCGAAATATAATACAGTGCCATTAGCAAAGAAAAAGTTACCTATGAAAACGAACCTCCTAAAGTAAAACCTTGAATAATTATCTAAACTCGAATGTAAATTAATATTAAGCCGACTTCACAAATTGATAAAAGTTAATTATTGGATTATAATTAATTATACGGTGAAACTCCAATGATTCAAACTCGATAGATAACGACAAACTTCCACCCATTAATATGGGAGGGGAGATTATCATCAAAAGTGTCCTGAATTGTTAACTTAGCACCGGACTTATTACTTAGATATAAATAAGTCACTGGTACCCATTCCCCTCCTCCCCCTTTTTTTCTTTTTTAATGGAGAGTAGATAATACAGTGGATGTGTTATCGGCAGCTCCAGTAACTCTCGCTTCTCCTTTTTTTGTCCCTCAGTCCTCATTCAATGAGTGATTTTTCTGACAAAGGGTGAAGAAAAAGCTGCTTAAAGGTCGGTAGTACTTGGTGACCAGTAGTCTGAGATGTCGGAAATTTTTCTGTCTCTGTCTGTCCTTGTGGCCATGTCACTAGTAAGGGTGCTAGAGGTAAACGTTTTGTCTGGGCTGACGTTATCCGCCTGATAGTCAGGGACCCAAACCTTGGATTAACCACTAAGGAGGCTGTCCTATCAGCAGGCGCAAAGTACTGGGACTGCTGTATTGCCATTTGGTGAGTGGATCTGGACCATGCAGTAGTCTCTGATGGGGCCTCTCGATGCCATACTAGTGGGTAATTGTTACGGCTTTACCTTTTCGTGTGCTACAGAAAAAAAAAACATTCCTGTCTTTTTCTCTTACTTTCCCTCTCTGTACTCTAACCAAGTATGCCGACCTATTCCACAAATCCCAAAACCTCAACATGAAATATCTCCAGAATAAAAACTTGATTAAACCTAGAACCCCATCTTCCAACGTAGATCCCTACTACCAGGTCTCCTTCAACATCAGGGGTCTACATTCCAACCTTCCAGAGGTTGAAACCCAATTACAGGAGACAAAACCAAACATATTATTTCTAAATGAAACTGGAATAGGGCCGACCACTTCCCTAGATGAGTTCATAATTAATGGATACTCTAACTTAACAGCTAAGTCTGACCCCCAAGATCGCCATGGTCATGGAATATGTGCCTACATTAAGGATGGCTTCCCGTGTGGCAGGGATATCTCTAGAGAAGATCCTAATTTACCCTATATGTGCTTCAGGGTTGCACTTGCTAACACCACTGCATTTGTATTTGCCCTCTATTGGTCCCATAACAGTGGAGTTACTATCTTTAAGAGCATATCTGAGAAAATAGACCACATACTGTCTGCACATCCCTCGGCTAACAACCACATCTGTGGTGACTTCAACGTCCATAACGTGGAATGGACGACCTATTAAAATAAGACAGATGATGAGGGGAGGTTTTGTCATGATTTTGCCATTGCTTATGACCTCACTCAGATTGTTCGTGAACCCACCCGTGTGCCCGATACTACTGGTCAATATGCTAGCCTCCTAGACTTTTTCTCTCAACTTCCCCTAAGCTATGTTCATGTTCCGTTCATTCTCCTCTAGGATCCTCCGACCACTCCATCGTATCAGTTAAGATAAAAATGAAATGTAAGAAGTCCCCAGACGTACCCCTCCACCGTACTGTATACTGATACTCTATGGCTGACTGGGATAGCTTCCGTACATTCATATCTGATTTACCTCTGCACTCCATGTTTAAAAAGGAAGTGTCCTCTATAGTATCAGATCTGATCGAATGGTGAATTGTAGGCATAGAGCAATTCATACCATCTAAAAAATTCCAACAAAAACCTAACAGCCAGCCATGGTTCTCCCCAGAATGTGCTTCTGCTATCACGCACAGAAATCACTTTTTCCATAGATACCAACGTAATAGATGCACTGAGACTAAAGCTACTTTCAGGACTGCCAGCAACCTCTGTAAAAGAGTAATAAAAAATGCAAGAGAGCTATATGCCCAGTCTGTTAAATCCAAAGTAGCTGATCAGCGGCTTGGTTCCCACCAGTTTTGGCAAATAACAAATAGGATCCTGAACAGAAGTGTGCGTTCTATCCCAACCATTATCAATGGAGCAGAGGTCATCTTGTCAGCGTCAGACAAGGCCAAACTATTTGCAAAGAAATTTGCAGCTAATTCTACCCTATGCGACGAAGGCCATCAACTCCCCATATTTCCTCCTATAACACAGAACAAGCTAGGTAACATACAAATATCCGTGCATGAGGTCGCCAAGCTAATCAAGAACCTAGATTCCAGTAAAGCAACTGGCCCTGATGGCATCCCAATTATAGTGTTAAAAAAGCTTCAACCAGAACTTGCTCCCATACTTACGAAACTATTTAAGCGCTGCCTTAAGGAGAAGTGCTTTCCGACTCCCTGGAAGACCTAATCAGTTTACCCTGTATTTAAGAATTCAGGTGATAAGTCATCTCCCTCTCAGTACAGATCAATAAGTCTCCTGTGTGTTATGAGTAAGTTGCTGGAATCCATATTACATAGAGAAATAGTCAACCACCTCAGCAGGAACAACCTTCTTAGTGACGCACAATATGGTTTCCGCTTTGCAAGAACTACCGCAGATGTGCTGACGGTTATATCCCACAGGATTAGTGAATCTCTTGACAAAGGCTTTCTTTCTAGGGCAATTGCTCTTGACATATCAAAGGCCTTTGACAAGGTATGGCATAAGGGTCTACTTCACAAGCTTTCCAGCTACGGTATAACTGGAAATGTTTTCTCAATCATTAAATCATTTCTCTCCGATAGGCTCATAAGAGTAGTGGTAGATGGACAAAAATCGGAGGCCTGCAATATAAATGCTGGAGTCCTTCAGGGGTCAATCCTTGGTCCAACTCTCTTCCTGATCTACATCAATGACCTCCCTAAATACATACTTAAATCATTCGTTGACATCTATGCTGATGACACGACCATCTACGGCAACACATCAAAGGCTGTAAATCACAAAGTTCTCTCTGATTCTCTCTCCTCTGATCTCAAGTGTGTGGTTCAGTGGGAGAAGACGTGGCTGGTTACCTTTAATGCATCTAAAACCAAACTCCTATCCTTACATCATCAACGCTCTAATCCCATCTGGCATCAGTTGTGATGGATGGCTCTCGTCTGGGTGAGGCCCCGTGTTTTGACAAGCTTCTGAGTTTGACCTTTACTCCTGATCTGAAATGGAACACGTACATCAAGTCTGTTGCCAAGGTCGCTGGAAAGATGGTTGGATCCTTCTACCGCTCCAGAAGATATCTCACTACTGATGCAATTCTCTATCTATATAAAAGCCAAGTACGTCCAAGGATGGAATACTGTTGCCATATCTGGGCAGGAGCTGCTAAAAACAGCCTATCCTGCCTTGACAGAGTACAAATAGATTTTGTGGCTTAGTGGGGGATGCCCTTTTCTCTACCCTGCAACCTCTCTCCCACAGAAGAGACGTTGCGAGCCTATCCTTGTTTTATCGTTATTTCCATGGCAGGTGCTCGTCTGAACTCCAATCTCTGGCCCCCCCCTCGCCAATCTTTCACAAAAAACACCCGTCTAGCTGAATCCACTGTGAAAAATTTCCCCCACTCTATATCTGTGCCTAAATCAAAACGTGGATTCCATGAACAAAGCTTCTTCCTTAGAACTGCACGCCTGTGGAACTCTGTTCCATCTGCCTGCTTCCCACCGGACTACAACTTGGATGTCTTCAAGTCCAACGTTAACAAAATCCTAATGAACCGCCCCCTTAAGTAAACACTTCATCAAATCTCCACACTAACGTAATGTACTTGCAATAACCCTTATCCCTGAGTGGCTTCCAGGCCTTGATAAGTGGTGATCACTGTGTAAAAAAAAAAAATCATGGTTAGAAATGAAAATTGAGAAAGCTTGAATTGAACAGAAATTAAGGATAAGCGAGTTGAGTATAGCATGCCAAGCAAATGAAGACAGGAAAGGTAGATCTGATGTGATGGAACAAATATGCCTAGTCCCAAAATCGTGGATAAAGTAGTTAACTTTGCACACTTTGAAATAATCGCCTTCCACATAAACTGGCCAAAGGAATGCTGGGCAATACTTTTGCAAACAGCATTGAGTGGCAAAGCTCATAAAACATATGCAGTGCTTCCAGTAACAGACTTTGAAAACTATGAGACTGTAAAGACAGCTATCTTAAAGGGATACAAACTAGTTCCAGCATACAAACAGAAGTTTAGAGACTTGAAGGAAAGCGAGGGTGAAATATGTGTCCTCTATAGTATCAAACCTGATGGAATCGTAAATTGTAGGTATAGACTGCTCCATACCCTTCAAAAAATTCCAGCAAAAAACTAACAGTCAGCTATAGTTCTCTCCAGAATATGCTGCAGCTGTTGTTCACAGTAATCATTTTTCAATTGCTTCCAATGTAATAGATGTACTAAGACTAAGGTCGCTTTCAGGACTGCCAGCAACCATTGTAAAAGAGTAATAAAGAATGTGAAAGAGTTTTATGCGCAGTCTATTAAGTCCAAAGTAGCTGAGCAGTGGCTTGGTTCCCACCAATTTTGACAAATAAAAAATAGGACCCTGAACAAAAGTGTGTGCTGTATCGTAATCATCATCAATAAACCTGAGGTAATCTCGTCAACATTGGACAAAGCCAAACTCTTGCTAAGAACTTTGCAGCTAATTCTACCATATGCAATATAGGCTGCCAACCCCTTGTATTTTCTCCTGTATCTGAAAACATGCTATGCAACATACAAATATCTGTGCATAATGTTGCCAAGTTAATCAAAAACCTGAATTCCACTAAAGCAACTGTCCTTGATGGCATTTCAATTATAGTGCTGAAAAATCTTCAACCAAAACTAGCTCCCATACTTACAAATCTGTTTAAGCCTTGTCCGAAGGAGAATTGCTTCCTAACACCCTGGAAAACCTCGTCAGTATGCGCCATATTAAAGAATTCATGTGATCACTCATCTCCCTCTCAGGACAGACCAATGTCTCCTGTGCATCATGAGTAAGTTGCTGGAATCTGTGTTAAATAAAGAAGTAGTCAACCATCTCAGCAAAAATAACCTCCTTAGTGACATACAATATGGTTTCCATTCTGCTAGATCAATAGCAGATGTGCTAACTTATATATCTCATAGGATTAGTGAATCTCTCGATGGAGACTTTCTTTTTAGGGAAATTTCTCTTGATATATCTTATCTTAAAAGGTCATTGATTACCTGACAAGGGTATTGAGACCATATGCCAAGGTTTGACCATCTTCCTTCAAAGAGTGTCAAATGGTATTAGTTATATGTTCATGAAAATACCTACACACATATACATACAACACATACATATACATATATATACATACACACACATATATACAGGGCAGAGTCACTGATTTAGTAGGAAAATTAGTAGTGGAATAGGTCCTGGTGGTTCTTCCATTCCGTTGCGAGGCAAGACTTAAAGGCAATAAGTGAAGGAGCATTAACAGTATGAAAACTTAGCCCATTCCAGACAGGAGTAACTCTGCTAGAGAAGAACTGTCCACGAGAGCCAGGATGATGTTGTATTTGCATCTTTAGATTGTGTCCCCTGGTGGATGGATTGAGGACTGGAGCAAACAAGCTATTGCCACATATGGTGCAAGGTCTATTATAGACGTTATCGAAACCCCTTATTATCTTGTAGGCCTGTATTATATCAAAGGCCTTTGAAAGGGTATTGCATAAAGGCCTACTCCACAAGATCTCCAGCTATGGTATAGTTGGAAATGTCTTCTCAATTATTAAATCATTTCTCTCTGATACGTTCATAAGAGTAGTGGTTGATGGGCAGAAATCAGAAGCGCACAGTATTAATACTGAAGTCCCTCAGGGTCCATCATGAGCCAAACTTTCTTCCTGATCTGCATTAATGATCACCCAATTCACATCCAAAGATCATTTGTAGACATTTATGCTGACAATATGTAGTGTTGTAAATAAATGAAGATGTAAAAAAAACGCTTTCCAAGGCTTTATTGAACAAAATTCACAGCTACTAAAGCAAGAGAGAAAGAACTCAGTCTTTTAAAGAAAAAGGAACATGTGCAAAACCGTAGCAAAAAATTTAATTTGCATATCTAATTTTTTTCTTTTTAAACAGTAAGAACAAAACAATTTGCATTAGCATTTCCTTTAAATGAAAATATAACAATCTCCTCCACTTGTAAAAGAGATTGTAAATTTGTAAATAGTTTTTTTTTTGTGTTTTTTGTTTTTTATGAATCCAGTCACTGGACTGGTCTGTGAATTCTGTTAGATTGGCATGGAGGTAGTTCACTATTCGAAGGGCTATTGGTCCTCTGAGAAGGTTAGTTCTCAGGGCTCTGACTATTATAGTCAAATTAATTTTCTGTATTAGGTGTAGTTCTAATGGGACTTGCTTTGATCAACTGGGTCGGGTCTGCATTTGAAATGTTGGGTTGAATACTTTTAGCAGGATTTTGAGGTCTATCAAAGCGTGGAAAGGGAGCTAGATGTCTCAGTGCTACTGAAACTTCCGGGCCATCATTATGTCATATTCTTGCATGTGTAGGGTTAGCTCGTGGCTACCATAATATGATGGTCTAGCGACGACTATAATTTAGTCTGGTGACGTCATGAACATCGGTCAGTAGAAATTTGGTCACGTGTCTCATGACTAAACCAGAGTTTGGTTTACAGTTTTGGAGGGTTAAATAAATTTAAACATGCCGTCGATATGTATGGTTCCAAAATGCCAAGGTAACTACGAAAATGGACCAAAATTTACCGTGTTTTCATTTCCAAAAAAAAAGGAAATAATTTACCAGTGGATTAATGTAATAAAAAGAAAGGATTTTACTCCATCTAAATATAGCAGAGTAAGTGTTAAAATGTTTGAGATATTTTTAGAAAAAACAAAAAACCGTGCCTTTTTTTATTTTTATTTTTTTTAGAATGTATTTTAAAATAAAAATGAAAGTATGCATATAAAAAATGAATTTTTCATGTAATTTAAGTTATGTGCTGAAATAATAAATTATTATTTAGAAACTTTTTTAAAATGGGGAGTATGGTGAAAATATTATGTACTTTCACCTAAGAATTTAATAAAAGCGATATCATAAAAACGGAATTCCTTGTTTAAATAATTCTAAATAAGAAAAATCATTTATCTTTTTAGTTCAACTATTTTACTGTGCAATATTTATATCAGCGTGAAATAGATTAAACTTTTTTAAAAAGTTTATGACCGTTTTTGTTATCCCAAAAGCTTATTAATAATTATTTGTGGTAAATGTTGTGGCCCTGTAGGTGTGAGAATTTTGGAGAATATACTTCCAAAATAAACTATTAAAATTGTTTAAAAAAATAATAGAAATATTATTTTTCATTTAAAAAAAAAAATGTTTACAAAATGCCAGCAATAAAAAAAATAATATTTCTATTATTTTTTAAACAATTTTAATAGTTTATTTTAGAAGTATATTCCATAAATAAAATAAACAACCCACTTTAAACGGAGAAATTACGAGTTTTGTATATGTTATTCACAGTTTTGTGTTAGGGTTGTCAAAAATTCCCCAAAATTTTGATACTACTAGTGGCGCTGTAAACGAAAATAACGTTAAAATTACGGCTAACGAGTAGTTTCCAAGATATGAAGAAATGTTAGTTTTAAAAAAATGGGAGATCACTTTCTATAAAAATTTAACATAAAATGAACACCCACTTTATGGCCATCGTTTTTTTAGGGCGCTTTCTTTAACAAATAAAAGCGAAGAAAAATGAGTATGGCCACCTTTATGTTGGGGGTTGAGAGTCAACGTACAATGAACACAGTTTAACGTAAAATGAGCACCCCCTTTCAAAAAGTGTAAACAGAATTTTTGTCGGGGAGAAGGGGTCAACTGTAGATGCTCATTTTATGTTTAGTTGTGTTCATTCCTACATCAAAGAGGCACTTCGCCTTGTTTGAGGCGAAAATGTAATTTTTTAAAAAATTGCTCGTTGCCCATGTAAAAAAAAAAAAAATTGGCCATAAAGTGGGTGGTCGTTTTAGGTTAAATTATTCCCCCCCCTTTTTTTAACTAACATCTCTTTATATCTTGGAAACTACTAGCTTGCCGTAATTTTAAACGTTATTTTCGTTTTCAGCACCCCCGAAAACCTATAAAAGTGGTAATTTAAAAGGATTTTTTAAGGGTGGACTAATTCTGCACATTTACCTTATTTTTTTATTTTATCGTTTTTTTTGTCATGTAATTTTTTTTTTTTTTTGTATTAAGTCAAACATGGTACGATTTTCTTTTAAATTATTTCTTTAGGTATGTGAACTTCATTTTCGATCTGAAGACATACAGTGAGAGTGTGCCAGTTGACACGGTTAAAATTCGGATAAAAAATTGTTATAAAAATAAATACAATTTAGGCGTGCAGTATGATTATGATTATGTTGGTGCGTGAAAAATAAAAAATAACTTCCACGCAAATTCCAGCGTGGCCTTATATATTAAATCGATTCAAAACGAGCGGACGTAGTACAGAGTACCCCACGTGATGTTTCCGTCCAATGGGATTTCTCCAAGGACATTTTTCTAAACTTTTCCTCTTAAGCTCACTGGGAGCCGGTCCAAATAGTATTTAAGCACACACAAACATCAAATCTCTCTCTCAACTGCATTTTCATTCGGACGTTCCACGCATGTTACTATCACTCTTCCATTTTCACCGCTCCGCGCGCTTCATACAATTTCACAGGCGAACATTACCTATTGCCTCTCTTAACATGTTTTAACATATGAACAGTTCAACAAAAAAAGATATTCTCCTTTTTTTATGAACACTTATAAAGGACTTCTGAACTCATTATAAAGAGAATTATATTTTATTTGTTAATGGTTGGTTTCTGTGAATAAACCCCCGTTTGTTTTGCATGTAAGTCTTCTTCTTTTTATTTTTATTTATTTGTGGAGGAAGTTAGTTCCTAAAAAGGCCTGACGACCCCCACAAGTTGGTGACCCGACTTAGAACATTGCATGCACAACGGAATCTCCTTCAAGCTACACGCGGTTTCCTAACCTACTTGCAATATCATGCGTGCAGTAACACTCAAAGGAAGTAAAAAGACGACGCGAATCTCAAGGGATGATACGAAGCGTGGATCTCAGTACAATATAGCAACAAATTAGTGAGTTATGCCGATTGTCGCTATAAAGTCGAAAATTAAACAAATCATGACTCAGCGTCAAAACAGTACTTTTGCTCATCAGGCACCCCCCAACAACGAGTTGGTGATAAATAACGTGTAATGAACACACACAGCTACAATTCAGCAGATCCAAATGTGAACACGAGCATGTAAAATCCCTCGGAAAATGATCTACCACAATCTCGAACTTCACTCGGCAGTTTAACAGACCTCAGAAACACAGACCCTAGCAAAAGCAACATTTTTTTTCGATCACAATTTCAAGCTTTGCGTACTCGAAACAAGTCAACCGACAGTTTAAAGGCTTTAAAATCACTTTCAAACGAAAAACAGAAAAATGGAACCTCCCCGTGCTGAAACACCTCTGGCTACATTAACGCTAAATATACCAGCTTTTAATCCCACCAATATAAAGACGTGGTTTATCCAGATCAAGGCCCTTTTCGACGCAAAACGGATTACGTCTCAGTGAACCAAGTATTGTTATTTGGTTGAAAAACTCCCAGCAGATGTCGTCGAAGAGGTGACTGATTTATTGGAGAACGTACCAGAAAATAATCCATACGATAAACTTAAGGAGGCCATTTTGAGACGGACTGGCTTATCAAACGAGACAATGTTACGCAATCTCTTCACCCAAGTAGAATTGGGAGATCGCACACCGTCGCAACTTTTACGATACATGCGATCATTGCTAGGGGACAACAAAATGTCCGAAAATATAATGAGAAGTTTGTGGCTGGATAAACTCCCAGACACAACAGTACAAATTCTGGCACCTACAACGGAAGAGACAAGCACTGAAAAGCTCGCTGACATGGCAGACCGAATTCATGAAAATCTGAGGAACCACGAAGTAAATGCAGCACAAGCACAGCCAAAACAGACGAGAGACGACGAAGTAGCCGGACTAAAAACTACAGTCGAAAATCTCACTCGTCAATTGCAGGAATTAATGAAAATAAATGGTCGTTACTCATTTAATAAACGACCCAACTACCGAAAACAAAGTTTTAGTAGAGGTCGAAGCAAAACACGAGAACGAGCGAACGAAATCTGTTTTTACCACAAAAAATTCGGCACAAAAGCGAGGCGTTGCACTTATCCTTGTTCTTTTAAAAACAAGAACCAGGAAAACGATCATTCCAGCCAGTAGTGACGACAACTGTCGCTGGATTTTCCACTAAAGGTTGTCTATTTTATATTCGTGACAGTAATCACGGATATAACTTCTTAATAGACACTGGACCCGAAATAAGTGTGATACCACCGCTACGTAAACAGAAAGGTACTCCACAGCCTTAACACCTCCAGGCAGCTAATGGCACACAAATACCGACATACGGTGAAAAGTTCTTAAGCATCAATCTCGGCTTGCGTCGCACATTTTCGTGGATTTTTACCATAGCCAATGTGACGACACCAATATTAGGAGCAGATTTCCTAGCACGATTTAATCTATCGGTAGACATGACTAATCGCACACTGACTGATAACCAAACAGAAGTCATAATTAAAGGTATCACCACAAGATACCAGTCTACTGGGATTAGTTCTGCTTTACCTGAAGAGACGTACATTCATCGGCTGTTTCAAAAATACCTACAACTTACTCAGCCATTCAAAGTCACGGATAATATTAAACATAATGCAAGGCATTATATTAAAACGAATAGACAACCCGTCTACGCCACCCCCAGACGTCTGAAGCCGGATCAGTACAAGATCGCGAAAGACGAATTTCAACGCATGTTACAACAAAGAATTATCCGACCTTCCAAAAGTGCGTGGTCATCTCCTCTACATATGGTACAGAAATCAGACGCGACAACATGGCATCCTTGCGGCGATTTCAGGAGATTAAATGCACAAACCGTATCGGATAGATACCCTATCCCACACATTCACGATTTCGCAATCGGACTGCAAAATGCCACAGTATTTTCCAAACTGGATTTAGTAAAAGCATATTACCAAATACCGGTGGCGGAAGAAGATATCCATAAAACAGCACTGACCACGCCATTTGGATTTTACGAATTCGTCAGAATGCCATTCGGACTTAGAAACGCTTGCCAAACCTTCCAAAGGTTAATAGATGAGGTTTTTAGGGACCTTCCATTCGTATTCACATTCATGGATGATGTCCTAATTGCTAGTAGAAACCTCGACAAACATAAACAACACTTGGAACAAGCTTTCCAAAAACTGTCCCATTACGGTTTAAAATTAAACTTGGACAAATGTATTTTCGGTCAGCAAAAAGTAAATTTCCTCGAGCATTCAATTGATAAGGATGGTATATCACCATTACCCGAAAAAGTAAGTGCCATTACGAATTTTCCACAACCTACGTCTGTTAGACAAGTTCGTTGCTTCATAGGTGTAATTAATTACTACAGACGATTTTTACCCAACTGTTCCACAATCCTTGCACCGTTAACGTCATTATTGAAGAACAAAACGAAAAACCAACAATTAAAACTGGAAGGATCAGCTTTAAAAGCTTTCCATCAAGCTAAAACTGCCTTAGTCAATTTCACAAAATTGAATTATATTAAGGACAGTGAAGAATCGAAACTTACACTTACAACAGACGCGTCAGACATAGCTGTAGGAGCAGTTATACACCAACTGACAAGGGATACAATGACCCCTATATCGTTTTTCTCAGCCAAACTGAGCAAGACACAGGCAAAGTACAGTACCTTTTCAAGGGAGCTATTAGCAATTTATTTGTCAATTAAACATTTTAGATATCTGTTAGAAGGAAGAAACTTTTGTATTTACACTGACCATAAACTGTTAACGTATGCACGTATGTAGATAAATATGGCCCAAGAAAAATCAGACATCTTGATTATATTGCTCAATATTCCACAGACATCAGATACGTCAAGGAACAAGAAAACGTCGTGGCGGACGCATTATCACGAGCTGCAATAACTTCGCTAAATTCCAGTTCGCTGAGTATGGAATTAATTACACAAGAACAAAAGACGGACGAGATACTCACTGACGTACAACAGAAAACGTCTTTGCAACTGAAGAAAATGCCCGTACCTTTTAGTACAACAACATTTTATTGTGATACAGCAAAAAAACAACCACGTCCATACATACCGCCAAGCATCAGACGACATGTTTTTCAACATTTTCACAATTTATCTCATCCAGGCAAACGAGCCACTGTAAAAATAATAGCAGACCACTTTGTTTGGCCGAATATGAATACAGATATTCACAATTGGACCAAGACGTGTGTATCCTGTCAAAAGAATAAAATACACAGGCACACAAAGTCACCATTGGGCACTTTCAGTACGCCCGATGCTAGGTTTACCAATATCCATGTTGACTTGGTGGCGCCATTACCCTCCTCAAAAGGACACACCCACATTTTCACCACAGTAGACAGGTTCAGCAGATGGCCAACAGCCATACCCGTGAAGGACACATCGGCGGCGATAGTAGCTGGAACAGTACTAAAAGACTGGATAGCGATTTTTGGAGTACCGTCAGTACTCACAACGGACAGAGGCTTGCAATTTCAATCGAAACTCTTCGCAGAGTTCAACCAATTGTTAGGAACAACCCACATAAAGACAACGGCTTATCACCCTTGTTCGAACAGCCTCATCGAACGCTTTCACAGACAGCTAAAAACTTCTTTGGCTACGAGTCTTAACAACGCAGACTGGTCAGATAATTTACCAATTATTCTATTAACGATCCGAAACACGATAAAAGAGGATTTACAAAGCACGCCAGCGGAGGTAGTTTTTGGATCAGCAGTCACACTGCCTGGACAATATTTTAATGCATACACAGACATTTCACCCACAGCTACATTTGTGACGGAATTAAAGAGCAAAATGTCTTCTCTCAAATTTACACCCACCAGGAAGGCTGACAAACAAACATATATGCCGAATGACCTTCACACATGCAAATATGTATTTATTAGGAATGATACAGTCAAAAAGCCATTTTGTCCAAATTACACAGGACCATACAAAGTTTTGGACAGAAGTGAAAAATATTTTACTGTCCAAAGGAAAGACAGGAAAGACAACATCGCGATCGACCGAATTAAACCAGCATACATTGAGGAATACCCTCAGACAATTTCCCCACCAGAACAAATTCCCTTAGAACATGGGAGTCCAGCAGAAAATGACGGGAACATCAAACCTATGACAAAAACAGGTAGGAAAGTCCACTGGCCGAAACATTTCAAGGAATACATTACATATTAAAAATAAATAAATAAATAAATGAATAAATAAATTTTTTTTTCTTTTTTCAATCTGGGGGGAGTATTGTGCCAGTTGACACTGTTAAGATTTGGATTAAAAATTGTTATAAAAATAAATACAATTTAGGCGTGCAGTATAATTATGATTATGTTGGCACGTGAAAAATAAAAAATAACTCCCACGCAAATTCCGGCGTGGCCTTATATATTAAATCGACTCAAAACAAGCGGACGTAGTACAGAGCACCCCACGTGATGTTCCCATCCAATGGGATTTCTCAAAGGACATTTTTCTAAACTTTTCCTCTTAAGCTTGCTGGGAGCCAGTCCAAATAGTATTTAAGCACACACAAACATCAAATCTCTCTCTCAATTGCATTTTCATTCGGACGTTCCACGCGTGCTAATATTACTCTTCCATTTTCACCGCTCTGCGCGCTTCATACAATTTCACAGGCGAACATTACCTATTGCCTCTCTTAACATGTTTTAACATATGAACAGTTCAACAAAAAAAGACATTCTCCTTTTTTTTATGAACACTTATAAAGGACTTCTGAACTCATTATAAAGAGAATTATATTTTATTTGTTAATGGTTGGTTTCTGTGAATAAACCTCCGTTTGTTTTGCATGTAAGTCTTCTTCTTTTTATTTTTATTTATTTGTGGAGGAAGTTAGTTCCTAAAAAGGCCTGACGATCCCCACAAGAGGCATCAGCATTTGATGAAAGGACTGGAAAGACAATTAGTGTTAAATTAAAAAATCCCTATCTTAAGGATGGTGCTATTCCTCGAATATTACCAAACTGTCCCTCCTATTTATCGTCATCAACCACTTTTAGAGAGTCTCCTAACGCAAAGTAAATGCGTTTAGAAAATTCTGCTCTTAAGCGTGTATTATGTGAAAGTGTTGCTGACGAGTTACGGAAACGTAAAACTTTCCATAATATTGATGATTTAGAAAAAAATTTACGTTTATAGATAAAAATTATTAGACTTCTATTAGGCAAGACAATACCATCATTATGTGCCATATAAAGAGATGGCCATGCCCAAAAATAAAAATGTCTATGGTGATTGAACTGGACTTGGCCGTTAGAGTATTCTGTAGTGATGTGGAAATGAGTGCTATAGGGGAGTATAGAATTCCTAAACATGTAACAGAGGAAAATACTCTGCAGATTTTGATGGAAAACATGAAAAAAATGGACATGAAGAACAAGAAATGAAAACTTCTAATATAAGTTCATAAATGTTTCTCAGCCTGTAAGAGAGTGCCACTGATAGCCTTTTCTAAGGCATCGGTGTCAATAGTAAATGATAATTCATCATCGATAACTTTTACAGACAACTTTCTTAAGTTTTTCAAAGGAATTGATAACTATAGGAGGCATGGGAAATTGTTTATTTTCTACCAGTGGACGAATTTTGTAAGAATACTTAGGTATCCATTTCGCGTAGTATGAAAACATACAAGACACCTCTTTAACGAATCTGAATCGGAAGGAGGAGGCATTTGTAAAAGAGGTTTCAAACGCTCAGGATCTGGTTGCATAGTCCAGTTACAAATTTGGTAACCAAGCAAATTGATGGAATGGAGGGAAAACTTTGATTTTTCTTGGTTTATTTTGAGGTTATATGTCGAAGCAACCTTTAAAAAATACTTCAAATTAACATCATATTCCTCCTGAGTTTTACCGCGAATGGTAATATCATCTATATATGAAAAAGTTCCAGATAATTTGTTGTCAGAAATGAAAGAATTCATAAACCGTTGAAAAGCAGAAACTCCATTAGTGACACCCATGGGTATTCGTTTGAATTGGTACAAATGATTTCCAGCTTGAAAGGCCATGTAGGGCCGATCTTCAGGACAAATTTCAATCTGGTAGTACACTTTAGATAAGTCAATTGTACTAAATGTACAATATTGGGCTATTTGGTTCACAAGATCCTCAATCCGAGGCAAAGGGTATGCATCAAGTAAGGTGAAACGGTTAATAGTTTGGGAGAAATCAACTACTAGTCATTTCTTTTTATTAGGCGACAAAGTCACAACAATCTGAGCACCCAATGGTGAATAACTTGTTTCAATTACATCATCCTCAAGCAGTTGTAGAATTTCCTTTTCAATAAACCGAGCATCCTCCACATGGTAATTTCGGAATTTAGTAGCAATAGGTTTGCAATCAGGGGTTAAGTTTCAAAACAATTTCACAGGGGCATAGCTGATCTTGGTTAGGGCGCAGATTTTTAGAATATCCTGAGGTCCACCAAAAGAAATAGTGATACCCTGGTGTAGTTTTAAAAAAGGCACTCCGAGTATAATATCCATACAGGAATCAGGAAGCACTGTAAAGTCAATTCTTTATACTCGCAACCATTGAAGGAAATGTTCTCAGTGCAATATTCTGATAGTTTAAGGGAAATGGCGGATGATGCCATGGAAATTATGTTGATTGATTGATTGATTGGTTTTACGGCATATCAACCTATGTGGTCATTTAATGCCGGAGTCCTTTTTTTTTTTTTAACTTTTTTTATTGGGAGGGGGGGAATGACTTTTTCAGCCTTTCCTCCCTTTTTTTATAAAATTGAACTAAGAAATTAAATGTTGTATTTATACATGGATGTGTATATTTGGGTGACTTTAAATTTCCTTAAATTTTCTTATATAAATTTACTTTCCTTAGGTATGCTAGAATATTTGCTGAGTTGACCTTTTCAAAAAGGTCTTCCATATTGCTTTCTGTATAATATAATTTTCTAGTTGGGGCAAGGTCATCACACCCAACTAGGATATGTTTTACTGTGAGTGTCTCCTGGCATGGGATGCACTCTGGCGCCGATTCTCCATTTAGTATATAAGAATGAGTAAAGTTGGTGTGCCCTATGCGCAGCCGAGTCAGTATCACATCTTCTCGGCGTGATCTCTTGATGTCCGGACATCGTTCCTTAAGTTCAGGTTTGATTGAGTATAATTTGTTGCCCTCTTGCTGACTCCACCGCAGTTGCCATTTTTCCTGTATGTATGCTTTTATCTGGGGTCTAAGATCAGTATGTGGAATCTTAAAATTGTCAGTTGGAAGGTGAGAAGATCTTTTGCAGCTATATCTGCCCTGTCATTGCCTTTGATCCCCACATGGCTGGGGATCCAGACAAGAATAATGTTTTTAGTAGTTGAAAGGATATTGATTTTTTCTATTAATTTTGTTGTTAGTGGATTTTCTTCTTTTTGATTTTGTATAGATAATAGGACTGATAGAGAATCTGTGAGAATGATGAAGTTTTTGGTGGTTTCCTCTGAAATTATGTTGAGTGCTAGATCGATAGCTATAGTCTCTGCAGTGAATATAGATGCTTCATTTTGAAGATTTCTCTTCATTGTGGTTTTATGGTACGTTGCTGCACATCCAGTGTGATTGTTGCTTTTAGACCCGTCTGTGTAGATAAAGGTGTAGTCTGAATATTGTAATTTTAAATGTTGAAGTTCGTCGTGGTATTCAATAGGGTTTGTGGTAGATTTGGACTTTTTGTTTAGGTTGAGTTTTATTTCAACTTGTTTCATGGTCCATGGGGGTGTTTTAGGCAGTATGAAGTTGTGAATGCTGGAGATTGGAATTTTCGATTCTTCAATGCTTTCCTTCATTCGGAGCCCAAACGTTTTGATAGTTTTTCTTCTCATGTTAAAGAGTTCTTCATATTTAGGATAGAAGGTACATTGGTATGCAGGGTTGTTTGGGCAAGACTTCAGTTTCAGTAAATATTGAAGGGCTAACTTTTCTCGCCTTAGATCTAGTGGGGGTTCGTGTGCTTCCGTGTATAGACTGTTCACGGGGGAAGTTCTGTATGCTCCTAGGGCCAATCTTAGGCCAGTATGGTGAATAGGGTCTAGGCTTTTTATATATGATGTTCGGGTTGATCCATATATGAAACAACCATAGTCTAGCTTTGAGCGGACTAGTGCTCTGTAAAGTTTAAGGAGTGTTTCCCTGTCTGCACCCCAATCGATATGTGCTACCACTCTCAAAAGATTTACAGCTTTGTTACATTTTTTTTTCAGATAGTTTATGTGTGGGATGAATGTTAACTTTTTGTCAAATAAAATCCCTAAGAATTTGTACTGGTCAGTAACGGGTATGGGCATTCCTTCCATCATTAGGACAGGATCATTATGCATGTTCTTTAGTTTGCAGAAATGCATGCATTTCGTTTTTCTTTTGGAGAATCTAAATCCATTATCTTCCGTCCATCTCATTACTTTGTTTAAGCACAATTGAAGCTTCCTTTCTATTATAGATATATATCTAGATCTACAGCATATTAGGAAGTCATTCACATATAGGGAGCAATCTACCCCAGGGTTAAGGTTTTTTACAATGTTGTTAATTCGGATACTGAACAGGGTCACTGACAGTATACTCCCTTGAGGTACTCCATTCTCTTGTTCTTTCAAGTCCGAAAGAGCTGTGCCAACCTTTATTCTGAACCGTCTATTTTTTAAAAAATCTTCAATAAAAATTGGCATTCTGCCTTTTAGTCCAAGCGCCTTCAGATCCCTTGTAACACCATACACAGTATCGTAGGCTTTTTCCATGTCAAAAAACACTGCTGTTAAATGTTCCTTCCTTACAAAGGCTTCTCTGATGAAGGTTTCAAGTCTGACTATGTGGTCTATTGAACTTCGGTTTTTCCTGAATCCTGTTTGAAATTCTGTAATAAGATTCTCTGTTTCCAGGAACCAGATTAGTCTTTTGTTTATAATCCTTTCCATGGTCTTACCAATGCAGCTTGTTAGAGCTATTGGCCTGAAATTCAATGGATCTGAGACGTTACTTGATTGGGATTGGATGTTTGAGTTTTCAGATTTGGGGATTGGTATTATTGTGGCCTCTTTCCAGGTCTCGGGTACGTTTCCACTGGACCATATAATATTGAAAATTTCAAGTAGGTATTTCATTGAGGTTTCTGGAAGTTTTTTGAGGATTTCATATGGAATTTCATCGGGCCCTGTAGCTGTGTCATGGGATTTGGTTAGCGATTCTTTTAATTCAGGCAAGGTAAGAGGTTGGTTGTATTTTTCAGTATTTTGTGATTTAAATAGAATTTTCTTTTTCTCTTCCTTTTCTCTAATCTTTTTGAATTTCTGTTTGTCTGTCACATGATGAAATTTTTGATAAATTATCTGCCAGGTTATTGGAAATGTCTTTTTGATCGGTGTATATTTTGTTGCCTTTAGAGATGTGGGATATTGGTGTACTACTACACTTTCCTTCTATTTTCCTCATCATGTTCCAAACTGTTTTCGCCTTGGTATTCACATTAATTTTGGATATATAATTTCTCCAAGTTGTTCTTTTGGATTCCTTTATGATTCGTCTGGCTTTTGCTCTGTTGTTTTTGAAGAAATCCAGATTTTCGCTTGTTGGATACTTTTCAAATTTTCTCAAGGCAGCTCGTCGAGCTCTGATGGCTTTTCTGCATTCTTTTGTGAACCAAGGTTTGTTGTGATTGTTGGTTTTGGTTGTTTTCGGTATGGTATTATTTGCTATGTTTGTCAGTGTTTTAATGAAGTAGTTCAAATGGTCATCTTCATCATTCTTTTCGAAAATTAATTGGTTTTTGCACTGTTCCTAGAAGTCTTCCCAATCCGCTTTATGTAGGTTCCATTTGGGTGTTTTTTGTTCAGTGGTAGTACTTAGACTTTCCAGGATGATTGGGAAATGATCACTCCCACAGGTGTCATTGTGTACTTTCCAGTCATAGTCCATATATATGGAAGGATCACATAAGGTAAGGTCAATGGCGGTGAAAGTACCTGTTGCTGGGTACATATAGGTGTAGTTTTGATTATTAAGGAGGCATAGATTATTTTTATTTATTATGTTTTCTATTTCTTTTCCTTTTTTATTTGTTTCTTTACTTCCCCATATTACATTGTGACTGTTGAGATCTCCTAGTAGAAAAAAGGGTTTAGGGAGTTGTTTTATTAATTGAGTTATCTCAGTTTCATTGATTGTATCTTTTGGAGGGATGTATATTGAGCAAAGTGTTATAATTCTATGTAGAGTCACTCAAACTGCAATTGCTTGCAAGTTTGTGTTTATATTTATTTGTCTTTGAGGGACTTCATTCTTCACAAGTATTGATGTGCCTCCAGAAGCTCTGTCCGTATCTTTATTTATGTAGTTGTAAGATGTGTAGTGTTTTATGTTGATGGTATTATTTTCTTTCAGAAAAGTCTCCTGTAGACAGACAAGTGCTGGGCTCATATTTGTTATTAATAATGTGAGTTCATTTTGGTTTGCTTTTATCCCTCTGATATTCCATTGTAATATTTTGTTCATCATTTGGAATTGTGTTCAACTTCCATCGTCTCCAATCCCTCAAATCTATTTTTTGTCGGAGTCCCTGTTCGAGATATAGATCGGGATCTTTCTTTTCCTGTTTTTGTTTGTTTTTTTTTTTGTCTGGGGGGATTTTTGATTCTTTTCTGGCTTGTGATGTGTTTGATGGTTGTTCGGTTGTTTTTGTAGAAATGGTTTGTGGTTTTGTTTCTTTTTGTGGTTCAGTAGTGTCTTTACTTACTATTATCCTTGGATTGGTTGCAGACATTGCACTATTCATTTTCCTCATTTCTTCTAATAGTTCTTTCATTTCCTTTATTAGTTTGCTTAGGACATCAATTTTCTTGTCAGTTGTATCCGTTACATGTATATGACCATTTTGATTGTTGATTGGATTAGTTTTTTTTGTTGCATCTGCATATGTTTTAGTTTCGATGATTTTCCTGGCCTCTGGGTAGGATATATTCTTTATATGTTTTAGTTTGGTCACTTCTTTTTCTCTTTTCCATATTTCGCAATATCTAGAGCCAGCGCCATGGTTTCCCAGGCAGTTGGCACACTTGAAATCTTTTCTGCAGTCAATGTGTGGGCCACTTTCTCCACATCTTCCACACACTGGTAATCGTGTGCACCGATCTTGATGGTGTCCAAACTTCTGGCACTTGAAGCATTGGAGGGGGTTTGGAATATAAATTTCTACATTTATTTTCATATATCCGACTTTCACTTCTTTGGGTATGGTGAGGGAATCGAAAGTTAGTATATATGTATTGGTATCGATTTTCTCACTGTTTTTCTTAATTTGAACTCTGCGAACATCTAACACATTCTGTTTCTGTAAGTTTGTCCTGATTTCCTCCAAGGGACAAAGTGCAAGTTCGTGGCTTTTCACTACTCCTTTGCAGGTATTTAGGGTTGGATGTCTGTAGCATTTGACTTTGATGTTTTCAAATAATTTTAGTTTCAATATTTCTTTAGTTTGTTCTTCGTTATGGGTTTCTATTAGTAGGCTGCCGTTAAATTGTTTTTTAATAGACTTTGGTTTTAGAGTTAAGATTTTTTTCAATTTTAAAAGGTGATAGTTTGCTCAAAGGAGTTTCCTCCATTGATTCTATTACTACGAATGTTGAGTTCCTTGGTTTTATCGTCTCTTCGTCAGAGCTACTGATGTCAGAGACATCAGAGTGGGTTCTCTTTGGGTGGTTGGGTGGTTTTGGGGAGGAATAAGCCATATATTTTGTTTTCTTTTTTCGTCATCTTTGTTCCCCACCCACCTCGGAGTCCTATTTGGGAAGAGCCTGGGGGGAAACCCATTCGCCCAGCCTCTACAGGGATACAATGATGATATAACCGACTTTGGTGGTATCATAATGATTATCTGTTTTCTCTTGATATTGCTATGGGATCTGTAGCAATCCTGAAGGGTTTACAGCCTCGTCATCGATATTCACACCTAATCGATTGACCCTCAGCCACCGCTTTCCATCATATATTAGGGAGTAGGGTTATTTGTGGGAGAGGGGGGATGTGTTGTATTAGTAGTGAGTTTTTGGAATGGGCAATATATGGTGGGGCTTGGCGTGACTGGCCGATTGGTCGGATCGGGCCTCTCCGACCGCCCGTCTAATCGAAGTAAGGGCCAAAGTAATGTGTTGCGGTGCCTAAACTTCTATGTATCCTAGTTTAGGTTCGCTCAATCACCAGGATCACGTCCTAAGACTTTACGGGTAGCAACCCACAGCTAACTGGTTGCCCCATTGAGGGATTTTTACCCTCTGCAGGGGGGCAGTCGGTTTGTTCTCATGCCCTACCGACAGGGCAAAAAAATAAATAAATAAATAGATAATTTAATAGAATATATTTGTTTTCTTTCTTTCTTTTTTTGTTGTTTCTTTTCCTTTTTAAAATCTGTTTCTATTTAACCCATAGTTGGGACCCTAACAGGTACTACCACTCCGGGTCAGGGTGGACCTGGGAGCAATGGCAATTAAGAGGTGGCTCCACACTCCCCAAGCCCGTAAGCCGGACCTCACCATCGGATGTAGTTTAAGGTCATATCCAGGACCGGGAGTAAGGTAGGAAAAAATAAAATAAAAAGGGGGGGGGAAATAGGCTGTTGTTTTTGTTTTTGGTTTTGCAGAACATAATTAAGTTTTACAAAAAAGATCAGAAAACAAAAAAACGTCAATATAGGTGCATTTCGTCTCAGGAAGCCACAGGGCAGCCTGATTTGGTAGCACCAGTGGAAATTATGGAATTACGTTTTAAAGTAGACAGCTTCATTGTTTTAACAATATAAGCACTGATAAAGTTATCAGAACTGCCGGTGTCTATGAGGGCAGTCAATTTTTTTCCTTTTAATTCAACAATTTTAGTAATGGGAGGGCACCTATCACCACCTTTAGCATAGGCTACCATAATAGTAGAAGTAGAACGTGAAGGTGTCGGCATAGTAGAATGGCAAACTTTGGAGAAATGACTGAATTTATCACAGTTGCAACATATCTTATCACAGGCAGGACAATGATGGCGATCATCCTTAAAGTGACGACTCCCTCCACAGTTATAACACTTGCCATGAGCAGGAAGGGCAGCAGAAAATTATATAGAGTCACACTCCATACAAGAACCAGTAGAATCAGAAATTTTAGTAATAGTAGTGGCCTCTTCGGCAGGATCAGTAGACACATTGTTATTCTACTAGTAGTAGTAGCAGCGGCTGCTCCAATCAGGGAAGCGTATGATTCAGCACGAAAGTGAGCTTATTCTAAAGCACTAGCACATTGAGTAACCTCTTTGAGAGTTAGTGTATCAGTTTCAAGTAGTCCAGCATGTATTACTGAGAAACAGACAGATTCATTCAGACAGATTCATCCCTGTAAGTAGTAGCATCTTTAAAATAACAGTCAGCGGCAAGTTGATTCAAGACCTGAAGATATTAGTCGACAGACTCGTTTTCTTGTGGCAGACATGTAGAAAGCAGATGTCTAGAATGAATAACGCTTGGAGACTTGTCATAAAGACCTTTCAGTAATTCAACAGTGTGTTCAAATCCCAAACAACCCTGGATAACGTCAGCAACAGTGGGACTGATGTTTAAATAAAGAATTTCGAGTTGATTTGGCTTTAACGAAGCAATAATTGATAAATAGTAATTAAAGTTACAATACCACAATCTCCAAAGCTTGCTAGACTGAGGGTCCGCCAAGGATATGTCAAATTTGTCAAGATGAATGATCTAGGGTTATAATCAGGATTCAGTTCTGGGGTTCAGGAAGGAGCGAGTCACTCTCTCGACAACAGCTCGCTTCTGCCCTCTTCTTTTCCAATCGACCACACCTGGCCTCTCGCCACCAATGTCACACTGCACAATCCGAACGTCAGCAATACAAACTTCTTTTCAAGAGAAGATATTCACGACTCTTTTCTCTCTGCTGCTCCAGGGAATTTTTCCCTGCTTTTATATCCTCTTATCTAGAAAAAAAAAAAGGAAGAGACAGGAAAAAAAATAATAGCTTCTCCCATCATACTCTGCTTTCCCAAGATGCTCTTTGCATATACAAATGCGATGGCCATCCTTTCCTTCTTCTTTCCCAAAGAGTGATGCAGATATGCCCGGTACGTTTCTTTTCTTTTTTTCTTCTTCTTTCCTAACCATATACCCCACACGCCCTCCCTGATCTTTGAGATCAATAAGACACTTCATAATCCTTCATTCAAGCAGGCCTCCTCCTCTCATGCTGAGGTCTCTGAGGGACAACTTCTTTGGGGTTGACATTTTCAGGTTCTTTTATTTTTTTTTTCATACAGTGGTCACCACTTATGAAGGCCCGGAAGCCACTCAGGGATAAGGGTTATTGCAAGTACATTACGTTAGTGTGGAGATTTGATGAAGTGTTTACTTAAGGGAGCAGTTCATTAGGAATTTGTTAACGTTGGACTTGAACATATCCAAGTTGTAGTCAGGTGGGAAGCAGGCAGACGGAACAGAGTTCCACAGGCGCGCAGTTCTAAGAAAGAAGCTTTGTTCCTGGAATCCCTGTTTTGATTTAGGCACAGATAAAGAGCGGGGGAAATTTTTCACCATGGATTCGGCTAGACAGGTGTTTTTTGTGAAAGATTGGCAAGGGGGGACCCGAGATTGGAGCTCAAACGAGCACCTGCCATGGAAATAACGATAAAACAAGGATAGGCTCGCAACGTCTCTTCTGTGGGAAAGAGGTTGCAAGGTTGAGAAAAGGGCATCCCCCACTAAGCCACAAAGTCTATTTTGTACACTGTCAAGGCAGGATAGGCCCACTTTAATGGTAGCTTCTTCACCCTCAATTCCTACTGTTTTGTGCACGGATGCTGCCACTTATATGCAAAGATGGCTCTATGAGGCACAGTTGTCTCATCTAGTCTGGTTTTCGGTGAGACGTTGTACTAAAACACCGCCTCCATGGGTGAAATGATGCTTTTTTCCGTAGCAGCCTTGATGGTGCGATTATTCCTCTCCACTATCCCATTGCCACTTGGCCGATACGCTGCCCTAAAAAATTGCCTTACTCCCCACCTATCACACACCTCTTTAAAGGCTTCTGATTGGAAAGCGGGGCCATTGTCCATTAACAGTTCCTCAACCGGTCCTCTTTCCAAAAATATTTCTTCGATAACCCCTTCGATCGCCCATGCAGCTTCTGCCCTGATCTCTCTCAATATGGCAAACTCCCCGGTCAACAGTCGACCATCGACAGATACAGCTTATGGTGATAATGGGTCACATCAATGGCCAATCGCTTTCAGTCCTCTGCAATGTGTATATCTCCTGCTTCATGTCTGGATGGTCCGGGGTCTATCGATTGGCACTCCTGACAGTGCTCCACTACCTCCCTGACCTCCTTCTCGGTGTTTTCCGGGTAAACCTCTTTTGCCAGAAATAACGTCCGTTCTCAACCAAAGTAGTGCATTTCGTGTAACTTTTTAACTTCCTCTCCTGCACAGCATACTGAGGAAACCTCCTTTCTCTTTTTCATCCAGGCCTTCTTTACCCGTGTCATCAAATCCGCCTTGTTTTTTTCTGATGGGATCAGCACTACAGATATCTTCAACTGGAATTCCGCTATCAAATCTGCAAGTGCTCCAAGCCTGCACTTGATCAGCATTTCTGCAGCACCTCTGGTCCTAACTCTCTTATTGCCAGTCACTGCTGACCTGATCCATGAAACTACTGTTGCCGAATCGGATTT
Source organism: Euprymna scolopes (assembly GCF_053919585.1). NCBI lineage: Eukaryota > Metazoa > Mollusca > Cephalopoda > Sepiida > Sepiolidae > Euprymna > Euprymna scolopes. The sequence continues at coordinate 101,109 of NC_136505.1, forward strand.
GATTTCAATCGTTTTCAATCCCCACTTCAGGGCCAGATTGATTCCTTTCATAGCGGCCTCCAGTTCGGCTACGTTGATATGGGAAGTCGTTTTTCTTCCTTAACCATGCCGCATCTTCCACAGTTATGCCTCCCATCTCTAATACGACGCCCAATGCTAGACTGCTGGCATCACACCAAATCACCCCCGCGTCTCCGCCGCTGACGTACCATTCCCCCTTTACTGGGTCTTCTTTCGTCACTCTCGCGATTATTTCCTGTAGCATGTTTGTGACCTCCTTCATCACACGGCCCTCCCAGCCATCAGTGCCCGTTTGTCGTTTAATAAAGCTGCACGCTATTCTGAGCCAGCCAGCGATTGGATAGTGTCTCACCAGTCTCCCGCAGACTGAGAAGAGTTCTTGTTTTGTCAGGTCGGTTCCGATTTTGGGTATTGCATTCCCTCGTCTAAAGACAAGGCTTCTTTTGCCATCTCGGCATAGTTTCAACCCCAACGCCGCTCCTCCATCCAGGGACTCTGCCAGTTTTGCAGTCAACCCATACCTCACGACATAGCCTCTCACCTTCTCTGCTGTCACCTCTGCTTCCTCCACAAGAATGTCGTCAATGTACGAACTAGTGGCCTTGTCCATTGTACAGTCTTTACTCAACACCATCTTCAGCATGGCAGTCATAATTTTTGGGGCTGAGCTCAGCCCAAAGCCTAACCTTGTCAGGCAATACAACTTCCTCTTGTACCGGATTAATTGATGTTTCCAGAGTTTTTCATTTACATGGATCTGGAGATAAGCCGACTTCAGGTCGACAATCTTAGTGGCCTGCTTCATTCTCCTCCACTTCCTCATCACCTCTATGCATATATTAATCCCCTTTCCAGTGTGGCAGGCTACGTATCTGTTTAATTCTCTGAAATTCAGTACTGGTCTAACTTTATTCTTTGTGGGTTGAACAACCATCAGTAATGGTAGCACTCCTTTTTCTTCCCCTGTCTACAGTTTCAGAATTCCCTCCTCTATCCACCTCTCCACTTCTTCCTCGAATCCTTTTCTTATTTCTCCTCGCAGTGTTTTCTCGTAGCAGCTTACTTTGTTTCGTAGATCCTGAGGCCCAGAGATCCATTTCCATTCCACCGTTCACCTCTCACCATCGAACCTCGCCAGGAAATCCTCGTCCTTGATGCAGCAAGCCTCTGGTTTTTGTGTTCTGATATTTCTATCACCTTCCACTCCTGCCATTCCTACTGCGCTGAGGCGTCCAAAAGTTACTTGGCCCCCTCTCAACATAGCACCCCCCAGGTGGTTGATCGCACTTACACATAAAACCACATCAACATCACCAACCAGACGATCCAACACCAGGGTTCATAGTCCAATAGGCACACCTTGCACCAGTACTTCCGCTGTTGTCTCTCCCAAGCATTTCACCTCCCTCCCATCCATGGTCTTAATACTCCTGGTTCAGCTCCATCATTTAGCGACATTCTTCGTTACCAACGTCATGGTGCAGCCTGAGTCAACAAGAGCCATGGCTCTCTTCCCATTGACCACTACTACAAAGCCAATGCTTTGTTGTGCGCCATTTCCACATAGAACCACTGGCGCAATGGCTCCCCTTCACTCGTTTCCCTGGTCCCATGCAGCAACGCAATAGCGGCTAATGTGCCCCACTCGTCCACATCAGTAGCAGATGACCCCCGGTCTCGGCTCTTTGCAGTCTTTGAGCAAGTGAGGACCCTGGCACCAGAAGCACTTGATGGCAGGCCTCCTCTCCTGTCGCCTCGCTGCCTGTCTCTCGTCATTCAAGTGGGGCCTCATGCACTTATTTCCACTCATAGCTACAGCCATGATTGGGCCCTTGACATTCTTGACTAGGACTCTGGCGTGGACCAAGAGATCATCCACTTCCATTGTATTGATCTCAGTGATTCTCTGCATGTTCGCGGAGATTTCTTCTGGGAAGCCATTCACTAGGTATAGCTTTACCGTCATCTCCAGACTCCTTCCCACATAACCAGCCAATCCTGCCAATCTTCTGATCTCTGCAGCAAAGATGTCAACAGACTCGCCTGTCCACCTCAAACTTGCAAGCTTGCCGAGTGCTTCAAATAGACTCTTGGCGAAAGCCAATTTCAGTCTTTGCTCCACTGAGGCAAGGTCTCTCTTATCTTCATCGCACATCTGCTGGTAAATAGTGAGGGCTTCCCCCTCTAAGTAGAGCGGCAGCAGAGTGACCACGTTTTTGATTTTTTGCAACCTTGCAACCATCTTTAGTTTTTCCAGCCATTTAATTAGGTCACCCTCCCCAATGAAGGGTCTCAACATCTGAATTGAGAGTCTCCAGTCAGCCATGTTAACCTGCTTCACTGGCCGAAATAGCTTCTAGGGTTATAATCAGGATTCGGTTCTGGGGTTCGGGAAGGATTGAGTCACTCTCTCGACAACAGCACGTTTCTACCCTCTTCTTTTCCAATCGACCACACCTGGCCTCTCGCCACCAATGTCACACTGCACAATCCGAATGTCAGCAATACAAAATTCTTTTCAAGAGAAGATGTTCACGACTCTTTTCTCTTTGCTGCCCCAGGGAATTTTTCCCTGCTTTTATATCCTCCTATCTAGAAAAAAAAGGAAGAGACAGGAAAAAAAATAATAGCTTCTCCCATCATGCTCTGCCTTCCCAAGATGCTCTTCGTGTATACAAATGCGCTGACCATCCTTTCCTTCTTCTTTCCCAAAGAGCGATGCAGATACGCCCAGTACATTTCTTTTTTTTTTCTTCTTTCCTTACCATATACCTCACATTCTCCATGAGAGAAATAAATTTTGTTCAATAAATTGTAGTGTTGTAAATAAATGAAGATGTAAAAAAAAACCTTTCCAAAGCTTTATTGAACAAAATTCACAGCTACTAAAGCAAGAGAGAAAGAACTCAGTCTTTTAAAGAAAAAGGAACGTGTGAAAAATCATGTGGCAAGAAACTTAATTTGCATATCTAATATTTTTTTTAACAGTAAGAACAAAAAAATTTGCATTAGCGTTTCCTTTAAATGAAAATATAACAACCCTACCATCTATAGCAACACTTCAAAGGCCGTAAATGACCAAGTTCTCTCTGATTCTCTCTCCTTTGATTTTGGGCACATGGTAGAATGCAGACAGAAGTGGGTGCTTAATTTTAATGCATCTAAAACCAAGCTTCTATTCTGACATCATCCACACTCTGATCCCCATGTGGCATCAATTGAAATGACGAGCTCTTGTCTTGGGGAAGTTCCATGTTTTGATCTGAAATGGAACACATGCATAAAATCCGTTGCTAAGGTCACTGGAAAAATAGTAGAATTATTCTACTGCTCCTGTAGATATCTCACTGCTGATGCAATTCTCTACTTGTATAAGAGCCAAGTACATCCAATGATGGAATACTCTTCCACATCTGGGCAGGAGTTTTTAAAAGCACTTTATTCTGCCTTGACAGAGTTCAAAATAAACTTTGTGGCTTTTTGGGGGAAGCCCTTTTCTTTTCCTTGTAACCTTTTTCCCACAGAAGAGACGTTGCGAGTCTGTCTCTGCTTTATCGTTATTTTCATGGCAAGTGCTCACCTGAGCTTCAGTCTATAGTCCCCCCTCACCAAACTTTCATGAAAAACACTCGTCTAACTGAAAGCACTATCAATAATTTCCCCAACTTTTTTTTATTCTATGAACAAAGCTTCTTTCTTAGAACTGCATGCCTGTGAAACTGTTCCGTTTGCCTGCTGTCTAGCTGACTACAATATAGTCGTCTAAACCCAATGTAAACAAGTTCAGGATAAGCCGTCCCCTTAAGTAATCCAAATCTTCACTACTAATTATTACTACAATATTGTCCCATTGACTACGATACCCTCATTAACCCTTATCCTCGAGTGGCCTCTGGGCCTTGATAAGTGGTGACTTCTTTATAAAAAAATGTACAGTTCAGTAAATAAAAAGCGGGATATTTCGACCCATGGTGCAGTTCTAAGAACGTGGAGAGAAGCTATGACGGATTGAAGCAACTCATTAATTGAGGAGTTCTAAAACCGTGTTTCCATTATGAGGATACCAGTTAAATAGTTTTATCACTTACTAACAGTGAAGTATGCAGAAAATGGAACTAACGAAGGCAGGGAATTTGAAAATCTCACCAGAACTTATATTAGAGATGAAAATTATTAGCAGGGACCAATTTAGATATAATGCTATTTATTGCATAGTATGGAGACCTTGTTTGCTAAGAATAAAATTTTCAGAAAAAGAGTAAAAATTCAGGATGATTGTTACTTCAGTGGTGATTGATTTTACATTTTTTTTTTTTAAATAAATGCTTTGTTTAAAAATGGAACATTTATGTAATGATACTACCAATTTAGTATACTTACTAAGCATAAGAATAAAAAAGAACCTAATAACCCTATATAATTTCATAAAATTACTGAAACTCCTTCTTCAACGCTGATATGACTACTGCTAAATCTCTTCAACATTCTCTCAGCTACAAAAAATTCAACTGCCTGTCTTCCTCAATTTGTCTTTGTTTACAGAAAAAGTCACCACTTATTAAGGCCTGAAGGCCACTCCAGAATGAGGGTAAATGCATGTACAAGAGGGAAATTGGGTAGAAATTGACTATTGAAGGGATAGCTCAAGAATTTGTTTACATTGGATTTGAAGGTGACCATGTTGTAGTTAGCCAGAAAGCAGGCTAGCGAAACAGGGAAGTCCTAGGAAAGAAGCTTTGTTTATGGAACTTGTGTTTATATTTAGGTACAGATAGCAAGTGGATGAAATTATTGATAGTATTTGTAGCTAGATGAGTGATTTTTATAAAAGACTAGCATAAGGGGAACAGAGATTGAAGCTCTTATGAGAATCTGCTATGAAAATAATGATAGAGCAGAGCCAGGCCTACAATGTCTATTTGTGTGAAAAGAGGTTGTCGGGAGGAGAAAAGAGCATCAGCTATCAGATTCTGAAGCGAACTTTGAACTCTGTCAAGGCAGAATAGGGTGCTTAGAGTGGTTGCTCCCAAGAAGTGGTAACAGTACTCCATTTTAGGGTGTATTTGCCTATTATACCAATAAAGGATTGCATCAAGAGTGAAATACCTTCTGGAGCAGTAAAATGATGCAACCATTTTCCCAGTGACCTTAGCAATTGATCTGATATAAGTCCTCCATTTCAGATCAGAAGTGAAAGTTGGTCCAAGAAGTTTGTTGAAGCAGGGTGCTTCTTTGAGACTTCTTTGAGGCATTCATATAAACTGGGGCCAGATAGAGAAAAGACAAAAGCTTGGTTTGGGATATGTAAAAATTAAACAGCCACCTTTTGCCCCATTGCACCAATTGCTAAAAATTGGAGAAAGACTCAATGAGATTTTGATCGTTTCTGACCTTTAAGGTGTTGCCATAGATAGTAGTGTCATCTGTGGATATGTCAACGAATGAACTGAAAATATGATTTGGGAGATCACTGATGAAGATAAGAGACTAAGCCCAGGATTAGTCCCTGAGGAGCACCAGTGTTGATACTTTGAGCTTTCATTGATGATTACTTGTAAAAACATATCAGAGACAAGGAATTTGGTGGTTGAGAAAATGCTTGAAACCTTGTGAAGTAAACCTTTATGCCAAACCTTATCAAATGCCTTTAATATATCAAGAGCTATTGCTCTAGAGAGGAATCCCTCGCCAATAGATTCACTGATCCTATGTGAGATTCCAGTCAGCACATCAGCTGTAAATCTTGAAGGACTGAAGCCATATTGCTCGTCACTGAGTAAGTTATTCTTGCTGAAGTGGTTGACAATTTCTCTATCATGGATTTAAACATTTTACTTATGACACACAAAAGACTTATTGGTCTGTATTGTGATGTAGCAGACCAATCTCCAGAACTTTTAAATACTGGGCAGACTAATGAGGTTTTCCAAGGTGTTGGGAAGCTTTTAGCAAAAAGTTTGGCTTTATCAGATGCTGACAAAATTACCTCAGGCCTCTTGATGATTGAGATTGAGGATGCACATCGATTCATAACATTGTTTTTTATTCTCCAAAACTCACGGGAGCTAAGTCTGTTCTTCTACTTTAGACTTGATGGACTGAACATATGGCTTTCTTGCGTTTTTATCATCCTTTTGTAATGATTGGACATGTTTGGACATTCTAAACATTAGTTTGCTAAGAATATTAGTTTATGGATGGGAATGTTAAATTTGTAATAATCATAATAAAACAAGAGTATTTAAAGAATGAAAATCTCAAATATGGACCTAAAAATCTGCTGAATTTATTGAAACAAATGATTGTTATAAGATTGATGTGTTGACTTAAAAATATAAGCCAAATGTGTTAATTGTTAAAATGGATGTAGGACACTAGGTATATCAATGGAATAAATTGAACATTAATTATAGTTAACCAATTTAATATATATATATATATATATATATATATATATATATATATATTAACTAAAAGGTCTATAATTTCATTTCAGAATTTATAGGTTAAATCTTTAAAAAAGGAATGTAAAGGGTAGGAGGGGGTAAAGTAAAGGTGAATTGGAGGTAAATGTAATATCTAATATTATGTCTAAATAATATTAATAATTTTTAAATATTAAAAGTAAAATAAGAATTAGATTTCACTTAAACATTCATTTAACTAATTAAAAGAACATATTATGCGATTAGGATACTTTTTAATCTAATTATAAGGGAATTAGGATCTATTCAATGTTAAACTAAAATTATACTTAACTACATAACTAGTTAGAGAAATGTTTATTAATACTCGATTGTAGAATATTAGATTAGTAAAAATACATGAAATGTGAACTTTAAAATATTACTTTCAAAATAATTATTATAATAACAATAATATTGATAAATTTAAGATAAAATTAATGTAGGTGCAAGAACTAATTAATTTATTATTTGATATTAAGCAGAAATGAATTATAAATTTAGACTCTCGATTAAACTCATAAATATATATTTTATATTGAAATGTTTTTAATACTAACATTTTGTATTCAACGTATAAGTTAATTAATTTATTATATACACTGAATCAATCAATGAATAATATTAAATGTAAAACATTAGAACTGTATGAATATTACTTATTAGGAAATTAGAGGGTGAAGGTGTTTAGTATGATAAAAGAATGAATGGTAAATAAACCGAGTTTATATATCTGTGGTTTTTGTTCAAAGAAAATGTGGGGAAAATAGAGGTTTACCGCAAAAGTGTACTCGTGTCTGTCGTGCGGGTTGAGGAGGAAATACAAAAGGATCTAAGATGGCGACTGTGGTCTTTTAATGCCCATGGTCTCAAACAGTTCTCGAAAAATCCCGTTTTACACATGATTTTGAGGTGCGACTGGGCATCATAAAAGCAGGTTGCTGAGGGGAGTAGGCAGTGTTGCATGAACAGCAACAGGTGTTACACCATTTGGAGTAACGCCCCTTGGAGCTGACCAATGTAAGAATAGTATTAAATAAAGATGGTTGCTGAGTAAACACAACGACTGGTTTTATTGATTGAGATTGTCGGACTGACTTCCTCATTTTGGTTGTTATTGTCACAACGTTTCTACCGTTTTGCCCTCCGGCCTTCGTCAGGTGTTTTGTATCGAACTGGGGAACCATTTGTTAGGAGTCTCGAACCCAACCCTCTATTATTTTTATGGGGGGTACCGTGTTCGAACACCCTATTATTAACACTCTATTATTATTATTGGTGTATTAACACTATTATTATTATGGGGGTACCATGTTCGAACACGGTACCCCCATAATAATAATAGAGAGTTGGGTTCGACACTCCTTACAAACGGTTCCCCAGTTCGATACAAAACACCTGACGAAGGCCGGAGGGCAAAACGGCCGAAACGTTGTGACAATAACAACCAAGATGAGGAAGTCAGTCCGACAATCTCAATCAATGAAAACACCTCATCTCAAAAATACAGACAATTATGACTGGTTTTATGTTATATTTTATCTGTGGGCATCCTCACGCATGAAACATGGTGATGACGGTGGGATGTACAATAAAGAGAAGAAAAAACAAAACGGTGGAAAGGTAGCAGAAAAAGAAAAAAAAAACAGATAAGTAACGTTTAATTTTTCGGTGTGAAAATTACGACGCCATGAGGTGGTGAGGAAAAAAAAATGTTGGAAGGAGACATGAGTGCAATAAACAGACCGGTAGCTGGCATAAGACCACCACCACCCCTTTGTATGGAGCAGAATTTGACAGAGAATTGGAAGCTATTTAAGCTGAAATGGCATAATTATGCTATTATTACGTATCAGACAACCCAGTCGATACAATATCAAACTGCACTTTTGCTTCATACGTTAGGGGATGATGCTTTGAAAGTGTACTACGGGTTTCACTTTTCAACGCCCGAAGATGAAAGAACGCCTACGGAAATTATTCGGGCATTTGATAAATATGCTATAGGGGAAACAAATGAAACTTACAAGCATTATGTTTTTCACACGAGAAAGCAAGGAGAAACGGAGACCGTGGAATCTTTTATTACGGCACTTCGGACGTTAGTAAAAACGTGCAATTTTTGTGACAATTGCGTTTTCTCAGTACTCAGAGATCAAGTAGTGCTGGGAACACATAACCCTCAGACACAAGCTGAGTTACTTAAAATAAGACAGCTGAATTTACAAAGATGTATAGACATGTGTAAGCTGTCTGAAAATGCTACGTTACAAGCCAGTATCCTAAGGCCTGAGAGAGTGAACCGAGTGGAGTTCAGACACAAGAAAAAGCCAGGGGAAAAACTGTGAGAGAATGCAGAGTGTGTACACTGCAACATGGACTGAACAAGAAAGTATGTCCTGCATTTGGCAAGACAAGCTACAACTGTAATGGGAAAAATCATTTTTCTGCGAAATGCAGACTAGCAAGGAAAAAGAAGGTGCAGACTGTCAAAACGCAACAATACGAGGATCAAGATGATAGTAGTAGTTCTTCAGACTATGGGCAGGTAGACAGTGTAACAATAAAAGAAAAAGTTAACGCTGTGAATCGTGAGGTGATAAAAGCGGAAATGATGGTGAAAGGAAAGCCAATTATTTTTCAGCTTGACAGTGGAGCATCAGTAAACATACTGAATGAGAAGCATGTAATGGAGAAAACACTGGAGCCTTCAAATAAGACATTGGTCATGTGAAATGGAACAGAAGTGAAGCCATTGGGAGAGTGTCAAGTCAAAATGATAAACCCCAAAACTGGACAAAAATATGCAGTTAAGTTTGTCATTGTAAAAGAGCATTTCCATCCTTTACTGGGAGCAAATGCAATTCAGAAGATGGCACTCATCACAATCAACCAGGACCAGTTCAAAATGATATCCAAAATTTCCCAAGTGGATGAATCCAGCAGCCAGAACTCTGACAGCATTATAAACGAGTTCAGAGGTGTATTTAAGGAGGAATTGGGTCAGTTACCTGGAGCGGTACATTTGGAGGTGGATACAGCAGTAACACCAAATGTAGCTGCAGCACGAAGAGTGCCAGTCGCACTGAAAGACAAATTAATAGTTGAATTGGAGAAACTGGTTAAAAAGAAAGTTATTGAACCAGTAAGTGAGCCAACTCCATGGGTAAGTGCATTGGCATTGGTGATGAAGAAAAAATGGAAATCTAAGGATTTGCATAGACCCAAGACCACTAAATAAGGCTTTGAAAGGGAACATTTCCAACTACCTACATTGGATGATTTGCTGCCAGAACTGGCTGACAGCAAAGTATTTTCCACCCTGGATTTACGAGATGGATTTTGGCATTTGAAATTGGATGAAGTCAGCAGTCGTTTGACTACATTTACCACGCCATTTGGTCAGTTTTGGTGGAAGGTTTTACCATTTGGGATTACTCCAGCTTCAGAGATATTTCAAAAGGCCCTCTTTAACAATGTATGGGATTTAGAGGGTGTGATCAACAAAGCAGATGATCTTCTGGTGATTGGGAAAGGTAAAACAATGGAGGAAGCAACAACTGATCATGACAAAAAACTGAGAAAACTGTTGCAGAGATGCCGTGATCATGGGATTTGATTGAATGCTGGAAAATTGAATCTACGACAAATATCTATATCTTTCCTAGGTCACACGATAACCAGTGATGGGTTACTTCCTGACCCCAGGAAGGTAAAAGCTATAAAAGAGATGCCATGCCCAACAGATGTTAAAGGCGTGCAAAGATTGGCTAGATTTGTGAACTACTTGGCAAAGTTTCTGCCACATATTTCCGACGTGATGGCCCCAATTTGGAATTTAGTGAAGGCAGATGTGCCATGGACATGGTCCCAAATTCATGAAAGAGCTTTTGAAAAAATTAAAAGGTTAGTGAGTGAGGCACCAGTATTGAGATACTATGAACCCAACAAACCTTTGGTCATTCAATGTGATGCAAGTAAGAAGTCTATGGGGGCTGCACTACTGCAGGAAGGTCAACCTCTAGCCTATATCAGCCATGTGCTGACTGACACAGAAAACCGATATGCGCAAATTGAAAAAGAACTGCTAGCAGTAGTCTATGCTACCGAACGGTTTCATCAATATACGTTTGGTCGACAGATAACGGTACTGGCCGATCATAGGCCATTAGAAGCTATCATGAAAAAAGAGTTGGGAAAATGCCCCAAACAACTACAATACATGCTGATGCAATTACAGGCTTACGATGCTACCGTTCTGTACCATCCAGGTAGGAAAATGTTCCTTGCAGACATGCTATCAAGAGCATATATCCACGGAGTGAACAGCACAGATATGGACAATGAAGATGATGTCAAGGAAGCTGAATACATTCCTGTAACAGAGAGGAGGCTGCTTGAACTGCGCTCAGCCACAAAAGAAGACCGAAGCATGCAGCAGTTGCAGCAAGTAATTGTGGAGGGATGGTTAGACGAAAAAATACATCTTGACCCAGAGGTGAGACCGTTTTTTGGTACACGAAATGAAATGACTGTACAAGATGGGTTAATTTTCAGGGGTAATCGTGTAGTGGTTCCAATTACCCAGTGGGCTATACTGAAGGAGAAGCTGCATTCTACACACCTAGGAATAGAAGGATGTTGCAGAAGGGCAAGAGAATGTTCGTATTGGCCAAACATGAACAGTGAGATCAGAGACTATGTTTCAAAATGCCCCACATGCAGAAAATACGAAGTAGCCAATCCAGCTGAACCATCATGAAGTTCCTGGCAGACCCTGGGCGAAAGTGGGAGTGGACCTGTTTAAGTTTACAGATAGAGACTATCTTTGTACTGTGGATTACATGAGCAACTTCTGGGAAATTGATCATCTTCAAAATACAGAAGCTAAGACAGTAGTAACCAAACTGAAACATTATTTTGCACGACATAGAATATCAGATCAGGTGGTAACTGATAATGGGCCTCAGTTTAGCAGCCAGGAATTTTCCACCTTTGCTAAAAAGTGGTGTTTTATACATACACTTGTCAGTCCATACAATAGCAAGGCGAATGGGAAAGTGGAATCTGCAGTAAAAATGGTAAAGAACCTTTTCCGAAAAGCGATGGAGGATACGGCTGATCCATACCTAGCAATGTTGGATCATAGGAATACACCATCTAAGGGTCTCTTATCACCAGCTCAGAAGCTGATGTCAAGGAGAACAAAAACGCTTCTCCCAACTAGAGAGGAGTTACTCAGACCAGAATTGGCCAAAAACCTCAAAAAGTGTGTCAAACGAGACAGCAGGAGACAAGAACAGTTTTTTAACCACAAAGTGAAACCACTTCAACCGTTACACCCTGGAGATATAGTACGGATGAAACCCCACATAAAGGGCCAGAGAGAGTGGAAGAAGGCAATTGTATGGGAGAGACTGGATGAGCGGTTATACAATGTAAAAGTGAACGGGGAGCTATATCGACGGAATAGGGTCGACTTGAAAAAAACTGCAGAAGCACCCCCACTTACATCGTTGATTCACCAGCCATGCGGAGTGCAGAGGGAAATAGTCAGGAATGAAGGTAACGGCATAGAAGAGAGAGATGACACAGGCCAACCTGGGTATGAAGGTGAATTGGGAGAGGGGGTTAACCCGACACCACCCCCAATGATATCAAGCCCCGAACAAACAAAAGCAAGCCTACGGACAACACGGTCAGGAAGAGTAGTGAGAGATCCTGTGAGATTCAGGGACTATGCGAAATAAAGTAGGGAAGGGCAGAATAATCCCTGTTAGGCAGGAGGGTAATCTGCCCAATGAATGCCTAGGTCACATTTTTATATATATTTTAATTCCGTTCAGACGTATTTTTGTTGTTTGTTTTCTCCTTTCTTTGAGAAAAACAGCAACAGGTGTTACACCGTTTGGAGTAACGCCCCTTGGAGCTGACCAGTGTAAGAAGAGTATTATATAAAGATGGTTGCCGAGTAAACACAACTGGTTTTATGTTATATTTTATCCGTGGGCATCCTCACACATGAAACAGGCAGAAGCGTTCATACTTGTGTAGAGTGAACATCGTCAGACTTTTCCGAACTTGTTTACATTGGACTTGAAGGCAACGATATTGTAGTCGGTTAAGAAGCAAGTCAGCAGAACAGTGTTCTATAGGCGGGCAGTTCTAAGAAAGAAGCATTCAGACCTGTATAGAGCAAACATTGTTGTGCGACTCAGACTTTTATGATTCAGGGTGATAACTCTGTTATACTAAAAATTGAATTCAATTTTAATCTTTTTTGCTTAAGGTAAACAATTATAGTAATGGATTATAAATTTCAACTAAATAAAATTATAGGTTTAGAATTTAGTAATACTAAGAATTATAATTAATGTAGTAATAAATTTGATAACAGTTAAGAGAGTTTAGTTATGCATAGTTTTAAATTAGATTAATAAATAATTTAATATAACCGGAAATTGGAAAAAAAAAGGTTGTTGTTTAGTTTTGTATATGCAAACATGTGTAATACATTATAATTATTGATGTTATTTGAGTAAATATGGATATATCAATTTATAAATAATAAATTTAATAATTAATAAATAGAATATTTCTGGAAGAATATACTTAAATTAATAGAATTTGTTAGTACAAATAGATGTGTTTTAGTGACTTTAGTTCTAAATTCAAAATGGGGTAATGCAAATATATTATAAGGTATTTACAGCTTCTCTTCTAATTTTCGAAGTTTTAATCATATCAAAACACACGTTATCTCTTTTTGATGGATTGATTGTTACTATTTCTTTTGATGAGTTAAGGGCAAAATAGATTGACTGAGATATAATAATTAAATGATTGATGTTGTGCTACGAAACAGAAACTATCAAGAATTGTAAATGTCAAGTGAATTAAAGGAATAAATTGTAAGATGGTCAACATCATGAACTTTGGAATATAGACTTTTCGACTACAATTTGAATTTTTAAAGAAACTGTTTAGGACAGCATCTTACCATTTGCCCATTTTGATTTTCTGAGATCACTTCTACCTGTGATAAACTTACGAGTAAACTTTTTGCAATTACAATTATTGATCTTGATAAAAAATACGTAACAACAATTCTTTAATAAACGTGTTACTGCTCTATATGTGTTAAAAATATGCGTTTTTTAACTTTAAACAAACAAAACAATGAGGTCTCTCTTTCAAAGTTCTTCCCAAATGTACTATGCAATTAACTTAAGAAATGATAACACTTTTAATAATTGAATTAATTAAAATATTGTTGTTGATATGAATAATATTTGAAACAGGAATTTGTTTGTTTGTTGGTTTATTTGACAGACAATGTCACTCGTAAACCGAACTACTGCACTGAATGCAGCGACCACTATATATGGCCAGAACAAATCTTTGGCAAAGACATTCTCATAACAATCACTGTGTCAACACCCATGGATTTCAGAAGGAATAAAGACACGACATCACAATTTGCCCATCTACACACGTGATAAAGGAACTATGTTATGCTTCACATTCAACAAATAGTGCCATGAACTCTCCGATATAAGCTTTTGTGCACATAAATCAAATCAGTTCAAAATGGAGTTTTAGGAGTAAACAACATCACTGCTGACTCCGTCCTTGTGTGACATTAAACCACTAGCATAACTTTGCGTGTGTCATACACCTAAATTCTCAGCATGGAAAGTACCATATTGGACGAGAATTAATTAGTTTCAACAAGTTATTTCAAACTGTTGTTTGCATATGCAATGAACATATACACCCATGCATGTCACATAAGCAATTAATGATCTTTTTCTCTCCAGAAAATAATCATGTGTGTTCCCTCTCCACATGAACTTTTTGTATTTTCTACAAGACCCTTATTAACAAGGACTGTCTAATAAACACTTGTTGCAAAACCCTTTATATTGGAATGATTTGAATTACTGTTTCTTAAACATGTAAATAAATGTTATTTTATTCCCGTACGGTGATCTTGAGTTCTTTGTCAAATGTCATTAAGATTCCAAAGTTGTTCATGCCTTTTAAATTTATATGGATGTGGATGTGACTCGACAGAACCCTTCTGTAAATCGGAGATCTTGTTAAATTTATCTTTAACAGTCCCAGTGATACTCTGCCACTTTCATCTTATAGATATATCTGCACCTGCAATCTTGATCTCTAAAACATTGAGAATTGGTGAACACCGACTCATACCCCACATGTCCTATATGAATGAAAACAAATAAGTACATCATTTACAAGACTTTTTAACCTACTTAGAACGTATTAGAATTAAAAATTTAATGTATTATTATGTATTATGCTCAAACCGTCAATATTTCTTTTACCCACTTTGTATTCCGTCATGATCCCCAAATTTCAGAAAGATCCACCTGAAGAAGGTCGAAGGTTATTTACTTAAAACTAATATTTAAAAGAGTGTAGGTTATATGCTTTTTCTTTCTTTTCTTTTCAGAAAATGCCTTTTTCACACTGTAAATGATATATTTATTTCGTTTCAGTTTGTTTTTTTTCATAAACATGAGTTACATGACCCACATGTGATTTCCGGACACTGTCAATTTAACCAGTTTATTATCAAAACCAAACAGTTATTTATGCAGAATACGGACTGTACTGAAATGATAACATTATTATTTAGAAACTCATTGTAAACAAAGAGAGGTGGAGGTCTTTTTAAAAAATTATGATGTACTTTCACTTAACTAACCAGGGCCAAAAAATAAAACAGAAACCAAGTTTTTTAAAACAAATTAAAATCTATTAAAATTAATTATTCTTCAGCTACTTTTTTCCAGAAAGATAAACGCCTGAATTTTATCATGAGAAATAGAATAATATAAAACCTTTCCTACTATTTTTTAAGAGAATTTAAAATTTTAAATTTTCGAAAAAAAAAAAAAAAAAAAAAACGCCTTTCACTGGCATTATTTGAATCGATAGATAAACAATTAAATATTTTTCAAAAGCTTTTTGAATCAATTAATCTTTTTATTGTCTAAATAAGATTGGGGATGATTTGCTATAAGAATATGCAAAAATATTATAACATAAGTACCTAAATTTCAAATAATTTTATCTTTTATCTCAATATGTAGAAATCACGTGTCGAAATTCAAAAATCCAAACTTATACGTCCCTTTATTAAGAAACTACAGAAGGCTTTACAAAACAAAATGAATTCGTAATTCGTAATTTTGGAAAAATAAAGAACAACTATTTTAGTATGTAGAGTCGACCATAGGTGAATTTGATATAAAGTAACAAGAAATTGCCGAAAAAAAATTATCGTATTTTTAGCAAAATGCGTAATTATTTATCGATTTTTACATTTTTGGTATCGATTCTTCAAAGGATTTCCTATTTAATGGTATATTATCAATATTCGGCTCAGTAAAAGAAAATTATTAATCTATTTTTTCAAAGATTTAAGAGTAGTGTTTTTCATAAAAATAATGAAAATATATAATTTTTTTAATTTTTTGCTAATCTGAAAGATAATAATTATCATTAACATATTCAACGAATTTCACACTTAAAAACACAAAAGATAAAAAATAAAATGCATTCCAAATTCAGATTTTCAACCATAAAATTTTATACATGCGCAGTTTTTTTGTTTTTTTTAGTAACAATCATCATCCTTCCAACAATACAATATATTTTGCTTAGTTTCAGCAGATCATTTTAAGCATATTTGTACCTACAAATAAAGAAGGATGGGGGTTGTAGGTAAAAAAATAACTATGAATATGAATATGAAACAAAATACACCATTATAAAGTTCGTTTTTCACTTAATAATCGGTGAAATTTTTGTATTACTTTGATAATTGATTTTTGGTAGATTATTAAAGAGAGACTCCGTCAAAAAATACATACTCTCTCCTGTTTTGGCCATGCCTACACTTAACAATTTAATAAACAAAATACGGTGTTCATTCAGAATTACACATAGTTAAAAAGAAAAACAGAAAAATTTTTTAGTGTACATACTCATCACAACTGAAGATGGCATGTTCAAAAAATTACGTAAATTGATCAAGTATTTTTTTTTAACTAAGAAAATCAAAATTTACAATTTTTAACGATTTTACAACTAAACTATATTGAAAATATGGCTGATTTTTACCTCGACACTTCGAATTGAGTTGCCTCTTCTTACTTATTTCATCAGATTTAATCATGGCCGATAAAAACACTATGACTGATTGACTCGCTTAGTCATAAAATTTTATTTTCTTGCAGTTTAACTCATTGTACTCTTCTGTTATAAAAACCTAAAATCGAACAAGACGGTGGTGAAATTCGGGACCATGCATAAAAGTTCTGACTTGTTTCTTTTCATGTAATATTTACATTTGTTCATTTATATATTGTTATATATGTATACATATATATACGAAAGACATTTACTGCGGGTTGACAGTTGAGAACACTTCTGGTAGCTGGGCTTCCGGTAAGATGGCGTTCTGGAAATAAAAAGTGTTTTAAACTACTTGGAGTCAATCTCTTTCCTCATATCTCTTCCACAGAGCACCCTGATCTCTACTCACTCATAATGATATTAAATAAGTATCTGCGTGGCAAGACAAACTTATTTTATTGTATCACTCACAAAAAGATAAACTTTGCTTATATAAATCACATGCATAATGATGTATGTATACAACATGGTGTTAGAAGTTTAGAACCCATTTGTTTTGTAAACTAAAAAAAAATTATAATAATAAATAAAAATAAATAAATAAAATAGATTCGCATTTTAGACCGCTTCCTCCACCTGATTTTTCGTCAGAAAATCTTTCTGAAGACTGAAAGGTTTTTAAACAAGACCTTAAAATATATTTAACAGCAACGGAAAAACTCGAGAAAAATGACGAAGTCAAAACAAGCATTCTTTTGCAATGTCTAGGCAAACGAGGCCGCAGAATTTATGGAAACGTTGATTTTCAAACTGAGGAAGGCAGCCTTAAATTTGCAACAGTTTTAGACAAACTTGAAGAATTTTGTAACCCTCGAAGAAATGTAACACTCTCTTGTTTTCAGTGTCTCACTGCTCGTCAGGAAGACGCGGAATTGTTTGATGAGTTCATTACTAGGATAAAAACACTCAGCCAAGAATATGAATTTGGTGAACTCTGTGAAAGTTTAATAAGAGATATAATAATAATAGATACTAATGACTCACGTTTACAAGAAAAACTATTGTCCGAATCTGACAACTTTGGAAAGAGCTATAAAAGCAGGTCGAACGGCTGAATTAACTAGACAAATACTGGGGGTATTACAGAAAGAATTAAAATCGGTGAATTTTACAAAAAAAAAAAGTATGTAAAAAAAGAAAATACTAATCAACCACAACAACGATCCAGAAGTGATTTACCACACTCTTCAAATAATAACTACAGTAACGACAAAATAAAAAAAGTGTAGATTCTGTTCATTCTCACATTTTCATGGAAACTGCCCTGCATATGGTCGAATCAGCAATAAATGCAAGAGACAAAATCATTTTGCGAGTAGATGTCCTACTAAAAGAGTAGTACAGAAAGTGCACCAGGAACACAATGAGGCATCTTCTACAGACGATGGTGATTGTGAAAATTATGTGTATAGCATCTCTGCCAAATTCTCATCCAAGGAGAAAAAAGTAACAAAAATCCACAAAGTTAATGCCTTAACTGAAGATTGGAACATTAATTTACAAGTCAATGGGACTAACATACAATTTAAAATGGACTCCAGCAGTCAAGTTAACATTCTTCTGATAAAAGATTACTACAGATTATCGGTTCGTCCAAAATTGCATTCAACCAACATAACACTTTTTGCCTATAACGACACAGCAATACCAGTTCAAGGTAAGTGTGTTGCTCAAGTAATAAGAAATAATGTCAAGTATCATGTCATGTTTGTCATAGAATATATAGATGCCTCTCCAATACTAGGAATAAACACCTGTACTAGTCTCAACCTAATAAAAAAGGTATGCAAAATTAACACAAATAACAATGATTTTCTCTCTGAATTTAAGGAATGCTTTGGAGAACTTTGGACTCTCCCTGGTATTCATCACATCACAATGGACCCAGAAATTAAACCTGTCATAAACTCTCCACAGAATATTCCCGTTGTACTAAGGAAAAAATTTAAAAAGGAACTTATAAAAATGACAGAGTTAGGTGTCATTAATCCTGTATCAGAACCAACAGAATGGGTATCATCACTGATGGTAGTAGAAAAACCCAGTGGTTCCCTTTGTGTATGCCTTGACCCATGGAATCTTAACAAGGCTATAAAAAGAGAGCATTATAGGTTACCAACAGCATCAGACATAATACAGGAAATGGCAGGTGCAAAGTTTTTCACTAAGCTTGATGCATCTAATGTATTCTGGCAGATTAAAGTTGATGAGGAAAGTTCCAAACTTCTCACTTTCAACTCACCTTGTGGACGCTAGAGATTCACACGTCTAACATATGGCATACACAGTGCCAGTGAAGTATGTCATGCAAAAATAGCAGCTATCATTGAACATGTTGAAGGATGCAGAAACTCACAGGATGATGTCATCATTTGACAGACACTCCAGAACTCTTTCAAAAGAGAACTACTGAGGTTCTGAATGCTATAAGGAAATCCAGTATGAAACTAAATCAATCAGTGTCAGTTCAACATAACTGAGTTGACATTCCTAGGACACAAAATATCCAGTAGAGGAGTTGAATCTGATGACAAAAAATGCTAGCGATCATGAACATGCCAGATCCAGCAAAAAAAAAAAAAAAAAACAGAACTCCAGCGTTTTCTAGGCATGATAAATTACTTAGGAAAATTCATTCTTAACTTATCAAATGAAACTGCATCTCTTCGCCTCTTGTTGGGAAAAGATAATATGTGGTCTTTTGATAAACCACAGAAAGAAGCTGTTCAACGACTAAAAAAATTACTTAAACAGAGTCCAACATTAAAATACTTTGACCCAGCACTTCCCATCAGAGTCTCTTCAGACGCATCAACCCTAGGACTTGGGCTATGTTGGAACAAAAACACAATAATAACTGGGCTCCAGTGGCATTTGCTAGTCATTCTCTTACATCAGCTGAGGGCAACTATTGTCTGCTTGAACTGGAAATGGTGTCTATAGTATTTGCATGTGAACATTTCCATGAATTCTTATATGGGCAACGCTTTCGAATAAACAATGATCACAAGCCTCTCAAAACCAATTTCTAAAACCTGCCTAGAGTACAACGTTTCCTATTATGCTTACAAAAATACAATTTTGAAATTGAATACACTCAGGGCAAACTAATGCACGTTGTTGACACACTCAGCCGTGCAGCACAAAAGTACAACAATCCAGAAATCTCTGACAAAGAAATGAACTTTTTTGTCTACTTTATAATTTCTTCAATACTCATTAGCGACAAACGTCGACAACAGCTCATAACTCAGATGGCTAATGATGAAACATTACACCAACTGCAACAGAAAATCAAGTCAGGATGGCCACAGCATCAGAATAATCTCAACGCCTGTCTTCAACCATATTTTAATTACAGAGATGACATGACATACCAGGAAGGACTACTATTAAAGGGTCAACAAATTGCTATCCCAAATAATATGCGAGCAGAAATGCGCAGGATTTTATATCAGGCACATCTTGGTATTGAGAAAACCAAATCCAATGCTAGGCAGTCTCTTTTTTGGCCAAACATAAACAAAGAAATAGAGGACATGATGAAAAATTGTGATTCAATGCTATAGCAATCAACAAAGTTCAGCCAGAAATATGGCATGACATTCCTGACCAACCATGGCATAAGGTTGGTACAGACCTCTTCAGGCTGCGGGGGGGAAAGATTACCTCATGGTAGTGGATTACCACTCAAAATTTTTTGTAATCAGCCATCTCACTAATACAACTGCATCAACAGTAATAACCTGTACAAAACATATCTTCTTGAGCCATGGTATGCCCAACCAGGTAATATCCAATAATGGCCCCCAATTTAAGTCTCAACAATACAAGGAATTTGCTACAAAATGGGATTTTTTCCATGTAACTAGCAGTCCAGAATACCCACAATTTAATGGTCTAGTCGAGAGAACCATGCAAACAGTGGAGAAAACACTGCACAAATGTTTCCAGACTGGAGACGATCCATATCTTGCTCTACTAACCTTACGTACAACACCTAACAAAAATAACTCTCCTTCACCAGCAGATAAACTGATAAACCATCAACTGAGAACACTTCTTCCAAGCATAAGAAATTGTAGAATATTGCTAGGGTGAGCCAGCTAATCCAATGAAGATGTTGTGCTGAATGGATGCGATAATTGACAAATTGTAGTTTCTGGCAGATGTCTAGAACAGTAAAAACCGCTGAATGCCAGAGCAGATGGCATTTGTAGAGTGTCACCTGCCCTTCCTGGCATGTTTAGTCAATTAGGCGCCTCAAAATAGAACAATCCACCATCCCTGACTAATTGTAGGCTGGTCCCATGGCAATTAGCATACCACTAATTGCTACTGAATAAATATGTTGAAATTAGTTAAATGATCCATAATGGTGGGGAGGGAAGGTAAGCGCATTCTTGATTCTTGATTCTACATCTCTCCTCCCCCATCACGTGGAGGTAACAGCCTCCGAGGAGGAATGAGCTCCTCACGGCCAGGTTGAATATGTGGGAATAGCCTCGCAAGTGCCCACGCCGACTTGGCTGGCATTGGTCTAGGAGGTTCAGGTACTTCTTCTGGAGTGATGTTCATGACCCACAGTACCAAAAGTTGATAAGTACGGTACAGCAAGGTTTTCCTGAAACACAAACTCTCACTTCACCCGAAGTCCTTGAGTACTGGGAAGTACGGCACCGCCTCAGCACCCATGATGACCTGGTGCTCTTAGACAGAAGAATAGTCGTTCCAAAAGGTCAATGAGGAAATATACTGCACTGCCTGCATTCAGCACATCAGGGCATAACTGGAATGAAAGCCTGAGCAAACGAATCCATATATTGGCCTGGAATGAATGCCTCCATCCGCAATACCAGGGAGAACTGCATGACTTGCATAAGGATCGCACCAAGCCAGCCCCGGGAACCAATTACATTGACACAGTCCCAAGAGTGACCGTTCCAGCAGATTGTCATGGATCTGCTCCATCATGTGTAGGTGATCTGTGGTGAGTCTTTCTCTGGCAAATGTGGTGGCATAGATTTTGAACAATCCACCATCCCTGACTAATTGTAGGCTGGTCCCATGGCAATTAGCATACCACTAATTGCTACTGAATAAATATGTTGAAATTAGTTAAATGGTCCATAATGGTGGGGAGGGAAGGTAAGCGCATTCTTGATTCTACAGAAATAATGGTTATGATCTTTGCAGATCATCCCCAACTAACATGCAGAAGGTAAAACAGCATATCAGCAATAAGCATGTGCTGCCTTCACTAAATATAGGAAATCACATCAGAGTACGTGATGGGAAAATGTACTTCTGTCTGTTTGAACTGGACTTATGTCAGTTAAATCTGCAGTATGCATGCTGCCTTTGAGCAATGGCAGTTGCGCAAGTCGAAGTAAACCATTGGGGAGAGTGGGGCTTGCTATAAAATTTCTGCATGGGACCATGCGCTTCGATTGCAGTTTTGAACCATTCAGTGGTCTCGTTTGTGCACTGTTCAGCAGGAAGAGAAAAAATATTTCCAGATGGGGCATCTCTGATAATATCTCTGACGGCTTCCCAGTCAGCCTTTTTATAATATCTCGTTGTTTTGAGCACTGGCTCTGCAGTTTTGGCTCTAGAGTTTAGGGCGATTTCAACCATTATCACTGCATGATCAGCGTTCTCAAGTGGGCTGTCAGCATTTGTTATACAATCATCGGGAACTGTGGTCAAAAACAGATCTAGAAGTGATGCATGTTGTTCTTGCTGGTAAGGGAAACGGATTCGAAATGTAACAATTTGTGATAGGGAGTGCGATATAGAGAAGCTATGAGTTGTGCTGCCCGCTGCATCTGTGTAAGTAGAGAATCCAAGCCAGTTTTTGTAATGGACATTAAAGTCACCAAATACATGTACTTGTGTGCTAGTGTCGAGGGAGAGTGCTGTGTCTATGCTGTCAGAGACTTTGTTTATTATGGTGCAGTTCTGGGTCAAGGGAGAGCAGTAGAGAAAGTAAAAGTAGCTAATGTTGTGTTGCAAGTTTAGTCTAAAGCACATAAAGGCTTGATCGTCCGATTCTAGGTTTGTTTCTCTAGTCAAGGGAAGGGTATTACGAACTCCAAGTCCGTGCAGGTGTCTGTCAGAGTCCTTACGGCAGAGTGGGAGATATTCAGGCATGTTAAAGTAGTTAGAGAGGATGGAGGAGTGTTGGTTAGTCTCACTTAGTGCTAAGATATCCGAGGTAGTTATTAGGAGAAATGCTTCAACATCAGCAAAATTAGTTCTAAGGCCATGGATATTGGTGAATGCAAGCCTCAAGCGAGGAGGCAAGTTGGATTTGTTTGATCCTAAGCCTGGTTTAAGCTTATTTTTAGATTGTACTGTCGTCATATTTTTTAAAGAGTTTCAGTTTAGGTAAGGGGGGGGAGCTGAACAAGAGGTTATGCAGAGCATCAGATATGCATCACAAGTAGACCATCAGCTGACCTTTCTTCAATTAGGATTGTGGCTTCAGGAAAGCCCATTGGGGATGAGTGCAGGGTCCCTTTCCATGCGCGACATGGCACTACAAACATCCCAATATTTTACAACTGCTGATGGAGCAGCTGCTCTAAGTGCTACCAAAGAGTTTGAGCTTCTGTACTACTAGTCGGAAACAGCAGCCAGGAACTGTCAATCCTGTACCCTCAACCCATCAGAGGAAGGTCAACCTAATCTAATTGCTCAGGCATATATGGTACTCAAGCACTCTCAAGTGCCCAGTTTTAGAGGTGGGGTGTGTCGGGAGTGGGGAAAACAGCGTTCGTTGCCCTAGACAAGAAACAAGATTTACCACTGAGTGTTTCTGTCGAATCACTGTGATAGCATCTCTACGCCTGACTAATAGGCAAAGAAGGAGTATGGAAGCCAGTCGATAGACATAGCCTATCTACTCCTGAAGTAGTTTAGGTGTGCAAACCAATAATTTGTTTGAGTCACCAGCTCTAGGAAGGTTGTCATCCAAGACTGAAGAGGCCTCCCTCCCCTTTGTTTTAGTTTCAGAGTTTTCCTTCTCCTAGACGGATGATCTGGGAAGATCTACTGTGTCCGTCAGCATTAAGAGGGTTTGCTTCACACCTGGGGTCTAATCCAGGTATTTCTGTGACCCCGCGTGGTTAGTTAATGTTACTGGGTTAGTTTGTAGAGGTTATATATCTGCTGAATAGTTACACTCCTCAAAGTGATTTAGGGACATTGCTATTTCATTGTTACTGGATAAAGGGGGTGAGTAGAGCTCATGCAGTGTAAGCAACTAAGATTGTAAGAAGGCTTGTTAGAAACGAGATAATGTGGTTTGAGGCTTTCCGTTTATATTTTTTTATTTTATGTTAGCTTAGGTCTAGGATAACGTTACAGTATGAGTAGGTATTAAGAATTGAACTACGAGTTGTGCCCAAACTATATTTTATTGTGGTGTCGTTCGTTCGGGTCAACAAAATTCCTCTCGTGGACAACCACATCATGGATGTACCTCCATAGGCACTTCATCCATCGCTTATTATTCCTGTGCCTGGCAGAATTCACTGTCGGATTAGTGGAATTAGTGTCTCCTTCTTTCTGTCCGGCACTTCTACCAAATGGTTTGAACTTTGTGCTTTTCTGATTATTTAAAAACATTAGAAACACTTCAAACATTGGGTAAGGCACTTAAACCATAAAAAATAACGGTAACATAAGTGCATAAGCACTAAAATTGTATTTGTTTTGTTTTGTTTGTTAGTTAAACCTGGCTAATAAACAATAATAAAAATAAAAGATATTCCGAAAACTGCAAAGTTCAAGCCAAACTGAAATTTTTATTTTTTACGTTTGAATAAAAAATAATTATTAAAGCAAAAACAGTCGTGTTCTCGTCGAGTAATTTTTTTTTATTCAAGAAAAGAAAAGGTACTCATTTTTGTTTATCGCTACAAGTGCTAATCTGGACTTGCACCAATTTTGTTGTTAATAACTATCTATAACTATAATCCCTGGTAAAAAAAAAAAATCCTCCCCTCCCCCCGAAAAAAACGGCAAAATGAACAAAAAAAAAAAAAAACACGGAAAAAAAAAGAAGAAAATATCCACCAAAGAAAATAAAACAACGAAATAATCCGAAAAGTGCTAAAAAAAAAAAAAAAAAAAAAAAAAAAAAAAGGTCAGTTGTCAATTTGGTCTCATTTCGTTTTCCAGTACGCTCGATCTGACTGTTTGATCACCCGTCTGGTCGGCCATATTAGATATTCATCGTTAGTTATTTACACGAGACATACACATTTAAATCATGATTTTCTCTAGTTCAGATGGGTACAGTAAATAAACTTTTAATTCGAAATGACCCCAAATGTACTAATGTATAAACATAAGACACAAAAAAGAAACTGTGATAATTAAATTGTTGACTTACCGAGGGTGGCTCGGTGGGAAGGGAAAGACATTCATGGCCGTGAACGGCCCGGCCTGGTGTTTGTTAATGAAGAAAATAGGATGTCTATTCCTTATAGCTTAAATAGACATTTCAGTCTCGTTTCAATCTCGCTGAACGAGAGATTGAGACTATAAAAAGAGTCACCTTTGTAGGCTTGTTGTTGTTGTAGTTTGTTCTTGTCGTTGTTAGAGATCTATCAGACCGGTACGACAACTGTTAACAGCGCGTTATATTTACAAGAATACGTTTGCTTGTAAGCAACGAGGTAATTTTTCGTTGCAAGCTAAACGTCCTTTCTCCCCCCCCCCCACCACTCGTCGGTAGGAAATATCGACAAAACATTTATAATGCGTACAGTGTACAGCTTTATTTTCTCATATAACCACAATACGCTCTCAAGGGATTTTACCTACAAAAGTTTCTTTTCTGTTTCTTATGTTATACGTTAGTACATTAGGGATGATTTCGAGTTAAAAGTTTAGATTTACTGTACCCATCTGAACTAGAGAAAATCATGATTAAAATGTAGGCACCGCCAAAAATGGCCGCAAAATCAAGTTGTTGTTGTTTTTTAAAACTAAATTACATTTATTAAAATCCATTATTTCTGAGTAACTTTTTTTTTCCAGAAAGATAAAACCCTGAATTTTATCATAAAGAAAACAGAATAATGTAAAACTTTTTCTACTATTTTTAATTCAATTTTAAATGTTAAATTTTCCCAAAAAGTTAACAATTGATATTTTTTGTCTTGCACAAAAAACGTACTTAAATATTTAAAAAAAAGGGGTTTTTGAAATAATTTATTTATTCATTTATTGTCTAACTAAGATTTAGGATGATTTTCTAAGAGAATATGCAAAAATATTATAATATAAGTACCTGAATTTCAAATAATTCCACTTATTCATATAGGTAACCAGATATTTCGCGTCGCCGTAGAGTTCAGATCGACTCTGTTTACGTTTTCTTTTGATGAGACGAAAACTATGGAAGACCAAACAGGCCAAAAAAACTTATTTTTCAGTGACGAAAATTTCAATGTATTATTAAGCTGAGGCTGGCCAGTACCAGATGGGTGACCATTTGTATGAGTTTGGTTTTTAATGTGTATGTGTGTGGGGGCCAGGCTCCCCAAAATGGGGGGAGGGGGCAATTTAAAGCAGAATAAAAAAAAAATTATTTCAGCGCGTTTGGTCCACCGTAGTCGAAAGGCGGCAAACGTTTTCAAACGAGATCGAAAAAAATGATGCTATTTTTAACACAAAGGGCACAATATTTATCGAATTTTTTTTTTTGTATCGATTATTCAAAGCATGCTCTGTTTAATAATGGTCATGCATTATTCGGCTCGCTAAAAAAAAATTGTTAATTTATTTATCAAAAATTTTTAAATGGCTTTTTTCGTATAAATATTAAAAAAAATTTTTTTTTGTTTTGCTTAACTTAAATTAATTATTTTACTTAACATATTCACCGAATTTCACACTTCAAAACTCAAAAGCGGGATAATTAAACACAATCGAAGTTCTGATATTCAGACGTCAAAATAAGGTATGCAAACAATTTTTTTTTTTTAATCTATAATTCTGTCCCTTACAACAACACAATGTTTTGTTCAGTTTCAGATGATTATTTTAAGCATATTTGTTCCCACTTCAAAACAAGGGGGGGTTGTAAGCAAAAATATATATATATATAAATATCGTTTATGAAAAATAAGTACACTGTTATAAAGTTCATTCTTCTCCTAATAATCGCTGAAAATTTCGTATTGATCAGATAATTACCTGATTTTTGGTAGATTTTTAAAAAGACCGTCCGTCAAAAAGTACTGACCTGCCCCCCCAGTTTTCACAGCTTTATTTTCTACCGCTATTTACATGAGACATAAACATTTTAATCATGATTTCTTCTAGTTTAGATGGGTACAGTAAATAAACTTTTAACTTGAAATGATCCCTAATGTATTAATGTATAACATAAAAAACAGAAAAGAAACATGGTTATCTTTCAGATGCAAGGTTCATTGTTTACTTGCGGTTTTAACGATGTAAGATTCCGTTGTACGGAAGACCAAATCGGCCAAAATGTCTATGATGTTTTTATTGGCGCTTTTCTTCGTATTTTTAATAACATTTTTTTGCACCATTTACAAGTTCTTTTTACAAATAATTTTTTTAATACTGTAATAGTAAAATAAAGATACATTTATTAATTATACGGAAAAAGTATCTCGTAATGTTTTCACACGAGATTTTTTTCCTGTTGATTTCTCTTCTTTTTTTAATATTAAAATTGATTTACTATTTAAAGTGATTTTAAAGCCTTTAACATGATGAAGTTTATAATGAAAACCAAATTACCGTTTAAATTAAAATAATCTTTATTAGAAATTTGTAACAAAATAACAAAATTATAAAACTATTAGATTAAAATTGAGAACTTTTAATTAAACAACGTGAACATTTTATAATGAGTGTTTTCATGAAATGTATTTTTAATAATAAAAAAAATAATAATCTTTATTAGAAATTTGTACCACATCGACTAATTTGTTCATGATTAAATGAAGTTAGTAATCAATAGGAAAAAAATCTCGTGTGAAAACATTACGAGATACTTTTTTCGTATAATTAATAAATGTAACTTTATTTTACTATTACAGTATTAAAAAAAATATTTGTAAAAAAAACTTGTAAATGGTGCAAAAAAATGTTATTAAAAAATAAGAAAAGCGCCAATAAAAACCTCGTAGACGTATATTATCATTTAAACAGTATATCAATTTAAATATTTAAATTCAGTAAATAAATTTAAATATTTAAATTATGGCCGATTTGGTCTGCCGTACAACGGAATCTTACATCGTTACAACCGCAAGTAAACAAGGAACCTTGCATCTGAAAGATAACCAGAAACATTTATAACGCGTGCACAGTTTCTCGTATAACCGCAATACGCTTTGAAGGGATTTTACCCTTTTCTGTGTTTTGTTTAGTTTTAATTGCCACTCTGAGTGCAATTCTTATGCCCCCCAAATATATCATAATAATTAAATTTAACTTGAAAATCTTATCTAAAAATAGTACGGTTCATATTCTGCAAGTAGCGAAACAAAAATAATAAAAAAAGCGAATACATTTTTATATTTAGGACTTTTCGTCATAGTTGTAATAATTCTTACTTACCTTTACATGGTTCGAACTTAAAAACAAAACCAATTGACTAAGAAAAATGAGGCAAAATTACCAAATAAGTATCAAATGTAAAATATTTTCTGAAATAATAGCTGCATGTTGACCGGTGTTAAAGAACATGTCATTCCTTCTAAATAAAAGAACAGTAGCGTATTGTTGTCCATGAAACGTAAGCGATTATTGTTAATTAGAAGCCATACATACAGAGATACTCTAAGTAGGGAATTGAGAAAAATTCGACGACTTGTAGGGGAAAAGAAGTTTAAGCGAAATTAAATCGCTTTGCCCTATACAAAATAAGGTACTTGTGCATTTAACGAACCAGACGTAACTCAACATTTGCTCGGCTTTGTCCGACGCATGACGTCAACAGCCGGATAAAACCGAGCGTTGGCGATAAAATAAAAACAACGCTACAACAAAATAACTGTACAATGAAATTGTAAAATGTAGAAACATAAAAAAAATTCAATAAGTAAAAAGCAAAAACCATTTGTTTTTTGTTTTTTTTATTATTGTTTGGAATTGTTTTCAACATAAATATAAAACAAGTGGGTTTTTTTTTGGGGGGGGGTCTGAACTTTTTTTCAATTTTTAACATTGTCTTAAACACGTAAAAGTTAATTTTTTTCAACTCTTTATGTCAAATAAATGGAAAAGCCTAAAAAAGGGGCAATAAAAGGTATTATTTTACTTTAAGGCCCGTCTCACGTTCGTATAGAAGAAAATGTTTTTTTTGTAGATTCCAGTGTGCTGAAAAAGAATATGAAAACCGTTTCCGTCGGAAATTTACCGTTTGCATGGTATGAACCCCGGAATGTTGGAAGTACGTGCGAGCGCGCGGAAACATAAGCGAGCTTTTTCAATGGCGGAATCGCGCGCACACTCGCGTACCTGACGGCCTTTTCACAGAGCAATAGTAGTGTTTGGCGGAAAATTTCAAAGTATATGAAAAACAAGAAAAATAAAACAACTTTGAGGTGTAAGAAATTCTCTTACTCGTTTTTGCCTATGGCAGAATGAAAGAGACACAGAAAAGCAACAAAGGCTCACCTTAAATCCAAGAATAATTTTATTTACAAAAGGGTAAAAAAGGAGTCCATATTGCAAAAGAGTGCCCTCTTTAGCTTCTGCCAAATGGCGGGTAGTTCTTGTCTTGAAAGGCGAAGGTAGTTGTAGTTCTTGCCTTGAAAGGCGAAGGTAGTTTTCTTCTTGTTGAAGATGCTGGTAGAATCGGCCGCTCGTAGAATTGGTTGAGGGTTCTCGAAATCCTTCCAGACTGTCGATGCGAACAACGCACTTTGCGATCGATGTTCATAAAATAATATGCCCCCTTGCGGGCAATGATAATGAAGAAATTATTCCGTAGAACATTTTAGCCTCCGGCTAGTATCCGCATTTAAATGAGTGGAGAAATAAATGGGGTAAAACCCTGCCTTAGTTCATTAGGCACGGAGCGAGATTACGTGCGTCAGCTT
This sequence comes from Euprymna scolopes, assembly GCF_053919585.1. NCBI lineage: Eukaryota > Metazoa > Mollusca > Cephalopoda > Sepiida > Sepiolidae > Euprymna > Euprymna scolopes. Next base: position 130,924 of record NC_136505.1, read on the forward strand.
TCTCCGACGTCAAGTTGAAATCTGTTTTATGAAACACAAAATTCCCGCCACTTCTGAATCCTCCGCAACAACTGGACAACGCAATACCATTGGTCGAAATAACTGCGTGATTGTAAATCACGCGCTTATCGCCCTTGCATTACCCCCCCCTACTCCAACTTGGAGTGCTTTCCTTTTCTTGTTTTATTTCTTTTTCAGCTAATTTTAAAGTTTCCACCCAAAAAGTGCTATAATATATTTTTGAAAATGAGAAAATTCTATGTCCTGGAAAAAACAATCCCCCCTCCAACGTAGTTTGCTTGGTGAAGTCGTTGTTTATGCTACAGCGTGCATGCGCGTAGCATAAACGGAAGCTGCAAAATGGTGAAAAGTAGTTCGTGGGTTCAGGGGTAAATACCATGCAAACGGTAAATTTGCCCCAAGTTTGACTATCAGATTCGTTGTCAGCGACCTCAATTACCTATAAAAAAAACAAATTAGAGTGGTCGGTGTTCTGTAGTAGCATATCTGGATATTTACCATTATTTGTAGACAGAATCAATAATTTCGAAAAATTCGAAAATTCTTTAATTGATATTCTTCCGCGTATATATTCGGGTGGGTGGGGGTGTGGGGTTTAATTTGCGCCGGAAGTTATATTTGTTTATAGCACCCACCCAGCCACCGGTTACACACGCCAAGGAACATTTGCCAACAACGGAATTTGACATTTTTTATCATTCTGTCTTGATTTATGGTTTGGTTAGGTGTCGACTCCCTGCATGTTAATTATTGGTTACTACATAATGTTAAACTATTCCGACTTATCCCCCCCCCAAAAAAAAAGTAATTTGTCCGCCACTCTACTACTGAAGAAAAAGAATTGTTTTGAAAAACAAAAAAAGTCTTTCCGAGATTATTAATGCTATTCCAACTTAACACCCTCCCTCCCAAAAAAAAAAAACTGATTTGTGCGCCACAAAAAAAGGGTCTTTCCGACATCCCCCTCAAAGTTGTTTTATTTTTCTTGCTTTTCATATACTTTGAAATTTTCCGCCAAACATTACTATTGCTCTGTGAAAAGGCCGTCAGGTACGCGAGTGCGCGCGCGATTCCGCCATTGAAAAAGCTTGCTTATGTTTCCGCGCGCTCGCGCGTACTTCCAACATTCCGGGGTTCATACCATGCAAACGGTAAATTTCCGACGGAAACGGTTTTCATATTCTTTTTCAGCACACTGAATTCTACAAAAAAGATATTTTTTTCTCTTAAAGTAAAATTTTACCAAGGAAAATGCGTATTTTAGCATATAATTTAAATATCTATTTAAAATTAGTAAATTTGTAGGGGAGAAATTCTAAAGCAAAAATGCTTAAATTTTAATTTCTTAAAAAATTCAAAATGTCGACATGGCCAAGGGAGAAGACACATAATTTAAATAAAAGGTGGGAGGTAGCGCAGTGCCGGGCAAAAATAGTGGAGAAACAGTTTACAAAATTACATACAAAACGTATACAAATGGAAATAAAGCTACCAATAACCGGATGAAATTAAATGGGTGTTGCTCAAAATGTTACATTTTAAGAGAGTCTAAAATAGTAACAACCCCTCCCAAAAAAAAAACGAACTAATGTAAAGCTTAATGGAAAGGGAAAGTCTAAACTTATGTGCTGACGTTGTAAGAAATTCTCTTACTCGTTTTTGCCCTTGGCAGAATGAAAGAGACACAGAAAAGCAACAAAAGCTCACCTTAAATCCAAGAATAATTTTATTTACAAAAGGGTAAAAAAGGAGTCCATATTGCAAAAGAGTGCCCTCTTCAGCTTCAAATGGCAGGTAGTTCATGCCTTTAAAGGCGAAGGTAGTTTTCTTTTTGTTGAAGATGCTGGTAGAATTGGCCACTCGTAGAAATGGTTGAGGGTTCTAGAAATCCTTCCAGACTGTCGATAGAACAACGCACATTGCGATCGATGTTCATAAAATAATATGCCCCCTTGCGGGCAATGATAATGAAGTAATTAATCCATAGAACATTTTAGCCTCCGGCTAGTATCCGCATTTAAATGAGCGGAGAAATAAATGGGTAGAACCCTGCCTTAGTTCATTAGGCACGGAGCGAGATTACGCGTCTGCTTTGCTCGACGCTGAATTGAATCTGTTTTATGAAACATAATATTCCCTCCACTTCTGAATCCTCCGCAGCAACTGAACAACGCAATACCATTGGTCGAAATAATCGCGTGATTGGAACGATCACACGGTTATCGCCCTTACATTCTGAAATTTCTAACACACTGCCAAAGGAAGGAAGAGAAAGAAATGGATACTCATTTCTTTCTTTTTTATTGGGAAATTAAGGATTGTCGCCTATTTGGACAAGTTATTACAATTAAATTCTGTCCCAAAGGACTTAATATTAACACAATAATAGCAATTAAATTCAATGTGTGTCTGTTGTCAATCTGAACTTATAATGATCTCTCTATGGCAACCAGAGAATTTATTAGTAATAAAAGGTATGACTCTACTGATGAGTCTATAAAAGGAATATACAATTATTAACTTGGTGTTTGGTCCGCACAATTCGGACACACCCAATCTTCAACGGTAATTTGTTGGTCGACCCCGACACAACCAAAATGGTACCACTTCCAAGTGTATGGCACGTAAACTCATGCAAGTAAACAGTAGGATGTACATTTTGACATCCTCATTATTGTTTTTGACAAAAATTGTCCAGTAAAATCCACTCCTACACATTTGAAGGGCCGGACAAAATTTACTCTATCAGAAGGCAGCTGAGACCCAGAGGGTGCTTTGTACGGTAGAGAATTAATTCTCTTACATATAACACAGTCACGGAGAACTGACTTCACCGCCTGTCTCCCTTGGGGGATCCAAAAACCCGATAGCCTCACCTTGTTAAGGGTTGAATTTGCTCCCATATGACAACAATTCTGGTGAGCTTCAATAATGACCAATTTGCTCAGGTGGGTATTTTTTCCTAACAATATGGGAAATTTCACTTCATATGGAAAAACCTCGGAGTTCTGAATATGTCCTTGAGTCCGTATCAGTCCCTCCCTATCTAGAAATAACCCAAGGGGCGTAACTCTTGGTGGAGCAGCCCTATTAGAGGGTCGTTGCAAATAAGCAAGTTCTGTGGGAAACGCTTCCCTTTGTAAATGAGAGAAGAGCAACAATTTAGCTCTCTTGACGGTGTCAGTCTTTTGGTGACGTAATTTATCACCGAATCTCACAACTTTTTCTAAGACATTAATAGCCTTAGTTAATGAGGAAAAATCAGATATTTTAATTGGCAAGTGATTCTCGTTAGAAGCAGTTTCATCCGAGAACATACATGTTACCATCTTCCTGTTAACATTGTTGACAAGGCAAGGGGGACGTGGGCCAGCTGATTTCAACTTGATTAAGCCAGTCTGGTCCGCAGGTCCAAAATTTGAAAAATTGTTTGAACTTAGAGGCAGTAATACCTCTGGTTAAAAGATTCAGCCGGATTATCCGACGAAGGAACATATCTAAATTTAGGGTTTATCCCATATTTAAGTTTAATGTTTTCAATGAACTTATTAATGTCTGACACGCGATTTTCAATGAATATATTTTTCTTGCAGCCTTCCCATTCAAAATCCATGACAGGGCTACTTGTGCGTCAGGCACGACAAAAAAGGATTTGATATTGATAGGCGCTAGAGCACCCAAAACTTGTGGAATAACTTTAAACGCTAGAAATATAGCTAATAATTCCAAAACAGGTAGTGATTTTCCCTTGATGGGTGCCACTTTTGCCTCGGCGAATATCAAGGAACACTGAGCACCCTGTTTCGCATACACGGAAAACCCATAAGCATGCTTAGAAGCATCGCTAAAGCAAATAATTTCAACAGGGCATTCCGCTAGGAGAGTACATCTAGGAAATTCAAAGTTCCCTATACAATTTAACTCGTTGACATGCGCTTGCCACGTGGCCTTAACTTCTTCAGGGATTTGTTGGTCCCAAGACAACTCCTTTTTCCACAGTTGACGAATAATAATCTTCCCCTGCACGGTGACAGGAAGAAGTAAAGATAATGGATCATTGTGAGACTAACCGTAGCCCTCGGCGCAAGAGGGTCTGTGTGTGCCTGGCGTGTGGGGTGGTGGCTGATCCTGTGGTCGGGGCAGCGGAAGAAAGAGTTTCAAGATGGCGCCTGCCTGCTTTTATTAGAGACGGAATCTCGTAGGATCGCGCGCGATCTCGCGGGGATGCAAATTAGCTAGGCCATCTTGAGGAATAAAAATCGGTCCATTGGAGGTGCGAGGCAGTCGGGTTCTGACGTTCGTGGCGATTAGTACAGTGACCGTTGGGTTCCGTTTCTATTCGTGCAGTCAGCTGAGCTTTGTTAGTTACCTTCGCGCCGTGGCTGTCATTGTTTGTTGGTTTGCTGTGTGTTGCTGTGGTTCTTCAGTGAAACGCTTCGTCGCCCACGACGAGACCCCCCGTCTCCTACACAAGATACTCTTACAAGCTATTTCGGCCCCCCCAGTCTGAACTTGGTTTTCTTTTCTTCAATGGCGGATAGGTTCGATCTAAAGTTGATACCGGAATTCGACGGATCCGACCCGGTACTCAGCTGGGTTGAGAAGGTCGAGTTACATTGTCAGTTGTCCGGCGTGAAAAATGTCGAGCGCGTGATTCCTCTGCGATTGACCGGCGGGGCCTTCGCTGTATATCAGCAACTCAGCGCTGAGGAGAAGTGTGACTACTCGAGTATCAAGGCGGCGTTGTACAGGGCGTTCGCCACTGACCCCGCCACTGCATGGGAGCAGTTTGAGACGAGGTCTATACGCTTGGGCGAAACTGTGGACGTGTATCTCGCCGAACTTAAGAAGCTGACGGTGTTGTTCGGCGGTCTTCCCGAGAGGGCCCTAGCCTACAAATTCCTGTCAGGACTCCCCGCTGGAGCAAAGCAGCTCCTGCGAGCAACCTCTACCATGTCCTCACTACCTCTGAGTGACCTAGTGGACAGAGCCAGGACAATAATGAAGGATGACTCGACGGTGCAGGAACCGGTAGTCGCCATCGCACAGGCCCCACCAAGTGGCGAAGGACCGTCTCAGGGACCCAGCCCGCAAGGTGATGTCATCTGCTACAGATGCAACGGGCGGGGCCACATGGCAAGAAATTGTAGAAGGCGGTCGATGGCTGTTCGCTGCTACCGCTGTAACAAGACTGGGCACATGGCCCGAGACTGTGCGGGAAACGGGGACGGGGACAAGGTGCCAGTGCCGACCTCTTCCCCGAACAGAAAATAAACAAGGCGCTCCCTGTCATTCAGGTCCGAGTTAATGACACGTTATGTTCAGCCCTCCTTGATTCCGGTTGCTCCCGCACCATAGTGTGTGCGGACTTCTGTCGGGCGTGGAAAAAGAAGAACGTCAGGATAACTACCATTACTGGAAAAATACGAATGTGTTGCGGCGTGGGTGTGGTACACATTCGCACAAGAACTGGGAACTCGGCCAACGTCGAAGCGCTGGTGACACGCGAAAAGCCACTGAGTTTCGACCTGTTGCTAGGCTACGATGCCATCAAAGCCCTGGGCGGCATGCGCATAACGCGCGCTGGCGTTGTAGAGTTTCAGGATAGGCCCCCGGTGTGCGCAGCACTAAGAGTCGACCAGCCGGACTTCAGTGCGGAATTCGACGACCAACAGAAGGCGTGGACCGCCACTTGGAGGTGGTCAGAAGACAAGGAACCGGCCAAACTACAAAACAAAGTGGCAGAGTACCGTATGTCCGACCAGATAAGGCCTGCATACGAAAGCGAGCTCCGTGAATGGATTAAGAATGGTTGGCTGATTTCATACACCTATGACAAACTTGGACCCCCCAAGGGCCTGATACCGCTGATGGCAGTTGCCCAACCTAACAAGTCAAAGGTGAGGCCGGTAATGGACTACCGTGAGTTGAATGCACACGTTGATGCGTTCACAGCAGACGCCGACGTCTGTGCCAGCAAGCTGCGAGAGTGGCGCCGGCAGGGGTCCAATGTGTCCCTACTGGACTTGAGAAAAGCATACTTGCAGATCCGGATCGGCGAGGCGATGTGGCCTTTCCAGACAGTGATGTTTTCCGGGAAGAGATACTGTCTTACGCGACTCGGATTTGGGCTAAACGTAGCACCCCAGATAATGAAGGCTATCGTCAATGCCGTGTTGTCACAAGAAGAATGGATCAGAAAGGGAACATCGGCGTATATTGACGATATATACGTGAACGAAGATATCGTGTCCTCTTCGCGCGTAAGATCCAAACTTGCCGAGTTTGGTCTAAACTGCAAGGACTCTGAGCGGCTTGAGGATGGTGCCCGCCTATTGGGCTTGAGCGTTCAAGAGGAGCGAGGGATCCTGAAGTGGAGGCGTGGAACCGCAGTTCCCGACGTACCCGACGTTTACACAAGACGTGCCGTGTTCTCCCTGTGCGGGAAACTTATGGGGCACCTTCCAGTATGCGGATGGGTTCGTGCAGCGACAGGCGTCATAAAAAGGAGGGCAAATGCGGTCACCAAAGGCTGGGACGATGAGATAACCGACGAACTATTGGTTCAAATGTTAAAGGAGACCGTCGCTAGTGTGAAAAAGAATGACCCCGCCACAGGGGACTGGTGCATGCAGGGAGACGAACTGAGCGTGTGGGTGGACGCAAGTTCTCTAGCGATCGGTGTAGTTTTGGAGAAAGATGGGGCCGTAGTTGAGGATGCCTACTGGCTGCGACCGGCGAATGATGCTGCCCATATCAACCTGGCAGAACTCGACGCTGTAATAAAGGGCATTAACCTGGCACTTCAATGGGAAGTGAAGAAACTGCGTGTGCACACTGACTCACTTTGCGTGCACCACTGGGTGTCGGACACACTCACGAGCAAGGCCAGGGAACGCACCAAGGCAGCCAGCGAAATGCTGATAAGACGGAGGCTCGAGACTGTGAAAAAACTGGTGACGGAGTACAACCTGTCCGTAGAAGTAGTGCTCGTCACCTCGGACTACAACCTCGCCGACAAGCTCACTCGGGTACCACGGAGATGGTATGAGGCTATGAAGAAAGAAGCTAAGCCATTGCCTCTGTGTGCTGCCTCCGTCGAGGAGGACAAAATCAGGAAGATACATCACGACAGTGGGCACCCAGGAGTACAACGGACCTACTACTTTGTGAAGTTGGCTAGACCATCAATACCAAAAAGCGCAGTAAGAGCAGTGGTCAGGGAGTGCCAAACGTGCCAGTCCATCGACCCCGCCCCAGCCAGATGGCGGAAAGGACAGCTGGGAGTGGACGCGACTTGGAGTCGGTTGGTATGGATATAACCCACTACGGCAGCCAACACTTCCTCACGCTGATAGACTGCGGGCCAACGAGGTTCGCGATTTGGCGCCAATTAGCGAGACAGGATTCCACCAGTGTCATCCACGAATTGGAATCCCTATTCTACGAAAGGGGGCCGCCTGAGGAGATCCTTACGGATAACGACACGGCGTTCTGCAGCAGGGAATTTAGGCATTTTATGGACAACTGGGGGATCCGCCTTCGACACCGATGCACGTATGTGCCGAGCGGCAACGGCATAGCGGAGCGATGCCACCGAACCGTGAAGAAGATCGCGGCCAGGAAGAAGTGTACGATCGCGGAGGCGGTTTACAGATACAACACAACGCCTAAGGACACCGTGACTGGCGGCAGTGCGCCCGCTGATGCGATTCATCACTACCACGTGCGCGTCAAGGACGTTGAAGTGTGTCTACCCGACCAACGAGAACCCCAGGGGACGTACCAAGTGGGAGACACCGTCTGGGTGAAGCCACCCGGCGGCCGGTGCACCAGCAGCTTTTGGAGGGGGCGGGTCACCGGCGTCATCAGTGAACAGGCCATACTAGTCGATGATACTCCGTGCCACGTAAGGGATGTCCGGCCCGCTCTAAGCGCTGACCAATCGGCAAGCAGTGGAAGTAGCGAGTCATCCGACGATGAGCGATGGATCCAACCCGTGCCCCACGAACCTGGTGACTCAACTGCGAGCAGTGGAAGGAGCGAGTCATCCGACAATGAGCGATGGATCCAACCTGTGCCCCATGGACCTGATGACTCAACTGCGAGCTCTAATGCTGATGCTGATGCTTCCGATGCCACTTCTGAGAGCTCCGATGAGGAAGTCCCGGCAATACCCCTCCGCAGGAGTGCTCGAATCAAACGGCCACGTCCGCTGTGTCACGTATGTGATCTGGAGACCAGGGGGGAGTGTGAGACTAACCGTAGCCCTCGGCGCAAGAGGGTCCGTGTGTGCCTGGCGTGTGGGGTGTTGGCTGATCCTGTGGTCGGGGCAGCGGAAGAAAGAGTTTCAAGATGGCGCCTGCCTGCTTTTATTAGAGACGGAATCTCGCAGGATCGCGCGAGATCTCGCGGGGATGCAAATTAGCTAGGCCATCTTGAGGAATAAAAATCGGTCCATTGGAGGTGCGAGGCAGTCGGGTTCTGACATTCATGGCGATTAGTACAGTGACCGTTGGGTTCCGTTTCTATTCGTGCAGTCAGCTGAGCTTTGTTAGTTACCTTCGCGCCGTGGCTGTCATTGTTTATTGGTTTGCTGTGTGTTGCTGTGGTTCTTCAGTGAAACGCTTCGTCGCCCACGACGAGACCCCCCGTCTCCTACACAAGATACTCTTACAGACTTGAGACTTGAGATAATATCTTGCGTTTGGTATTGGCATTGCCATCTATTACAGATGGAGCGAGTTTAAGGGTATCCCTTTCAACAGAATATTGATACCCCAGCACCTTTTCAAAGTTGGGGGAAGAAGACGAGATAGTACCATCTTCCATCATTTTATTTTGTATGCTTGTGCAATTGGAGTTGCAGAATTGGAGTTCAAACCCCGCTTCTCCGAGTCTGTCGCGGACTTTATTATACACATGGGTTAGAGTATCTCGGTCACTATTAATAGTAACTAAGTTGTCGACATAGAAATTATTGGAAATCGAATGGGAAGCTAAATCGGCTTCATATTTTTTGGCATGATGCTTAAGTATAAAGCTTAATATAAAAGGGCTGGCATTGAACCCAAATATAATAGTATTAAATCGGTAGGCGCACAATTTGCCATCTACCTTGAGGAAAAACCAAAATCTATTTTTATCTTCAATAGCTTTTAACCTGATCTGTAAAAAAGCTTTGCGCAAATCGCCCAAAAGCACATATTTTTCTTTTCGGAAAGCTAGTAGAATATCTAGCAACAATGCAGTCATGTTAACACCCAAATAAGCAGCGTCGTTAATTAAAATGCTACCTTTACGTTTCAAAGAACAATTGAAAACAGGGCCGATTTTTGTAGTTATTCCCAGACCTTCTTTAATTACTGGCCGATGGGGAATCCATTTATAATTCTCATAAGTTCCATGGGGAACGGAGAAAGGTTCGATAATTCCGCAGTCTTCATATTCTTTGAAGACCTGTATATAATCGTTATACAGTCCCTTTCCTTCTAAGGACTGGGCCACCCTATGCATTATTCGCAGTGAAGGCACATAATTGGACTCCACCTTGAGAAGCTTGTCATGCTCCCAAGGCAGCTCGACGTAATATTTTCCTTCCTTGAGAACTATAGCCTCTTCGAAGGCATTTATTTTTTCCTTATCAATTGAAGACAACTGGTTGGCATCCTCAATACCTATGGAGTCCAAGGAAAAAAAATTTTCTACTCCACGTTCAACAGCAGGACCGTCAAAAAAAGGTTGCAGCACATCCTCGTAAGATGCTACTGGCTTTAATACACTATCAATTAAATATGACTGACACATACGGAGTGTTTTAATAACTTGATTGAAGGCTGGCAATTTTTCCACAGCCTTATCATTTTTGTTTAAAAAATTTGACCCCTCACCGAAGGGAATGATATAATTGGGGAGTTTCCAAGCGGAACCTCCCAAGCACTTAATTAAACTGAGATTATGGATTCTAGGAATAAGATCCAGGCCAATGATACCGAGAATGTTAGAACCGTTTAGTTCAGAATAACCAGGGCAAAACTTATACCCTTTTTCAGTTAAATTCGACATAATCTCATCGAACTTGTTTACGTTAAATTTCAATTTCAAATTTTCAGCAAACAATGCAGAATGATAAAAAGGACGCTGATGTCCCAATTTAATAGACACTTCCAGCTCTGAAAGATGTAAGGACTTATTCCCCACGAGGGTATTGACGGACATTTGTACCGTCTCAGGATTTAGATTACGGTTGTGAATCAACCGGTCCAGAATTATTTTAGAGAAAAAGGATTTTTGGCACCTGTATCTATCAGACAGAAAAAATAAACCGGGTGCCCTTTAACCTTCATAGATATCTTGAGTACAGGACTAATACTCTTGTCCTGATCCGCCACGAAAGTACGTCCCACAAAGGGCCTAGATTCTTTTGGACACATTAAGGAATAATGGTTTTTTAGACCACAATTACTGCAAGGGAGGGGAACCCCTTAACCCCCCTGCAACTGGACTCTGAATGCTCACCGAGGAGGCACCGGAGACATAATCTTAATTCTTTCGCTCGAATAATTTTAGATTCCGAATTTGGAAATTTAGAACAAACTTTTGTCAGGTGACCATCAACCTGACACAATTTACAAAATTTATTTTCGCCATTTTTGACGAAAGATTTAGAGTTATTATTTCTCTGAAAGGACTTGATTTGTTTTGGCTCCGAATTCTTCGCCACGAGGGTTCCAGCATTCAACAAACCCGACATGTTTGGCGGGAATTTTTCCCGCCTTGACGCATTTAAAGGCGACGCCATTATTATGTCTATAACGTCAAACGTATACGTTAAAATAGACTTTAAAGAAGGAAACCGTTCACAGGATTTAATCATTATTTCTCTGCGAACACTGTTCGGAAATTTGGCGAACAGAATATGAGCTATTAATCTTCCTGAGGTGGATTTATCTGTAAGAAAATCCGTGCCAAAGGAATTATCCATTTCCGTCAGTTCAAGTTTGACTCGCTGGATGAGGATTCTGATATCCCTCAAAGATGCAAAATGGTCTGGTTGTGGAATAATGTCATCGAATATTTTGTTCATAATTGCTGAAGGATTTAAATATTTTTCCTTCAGACACTCCAAAGCTGCTTCGTAATTCTCGGGAATCACATCAAACCTAGAAATAATATTAAACGCCTCTCCTGATAATTTGGATTTTAGCAATAATAATTTATCTGCACTTTTCATGTTCGCAGTACAGAATTCAAATTTCCTTAGGAACCCACGGAACTCAAACTTATTGGGAGTTGGATCCCCACTAAAAGGGGGGGCACTCCAACTCCATTTTCATGGGAACAATATCCCTTGATTTCTCAATCTCTGGCTGGAGCTCAGCCAGTCTGTCGTGGACTTCCGCTTTAAACATTTCGAAATCACGACAGATATGTAGTCTTTCCTCATCTGGGGACTTGAAAATTAACTGATGCAATAAATCGTCCACTTCAGACAATCGTTTCTTGATGTCGGAAGAAAAATTATTTATACAACGCCCACCTCCTCTCTCGTTCATCCAATCCAAAGAAGCCGTTATACGAAACTTTTTAGCTTCAATTCGACCAACAAGATTTGAATTTGCCATGTTCGAAGGACACAACACGAGAAAACTAAATGGCCGTTCCCACGTGGGGAAATAAAATCAAAGGGCGCGAAAAGGATTCTCCGACGAGAACCACTACTATCTGAAGGGGGTTACGTCAACAAAATTCGACACTCTCAATTAACAATGAATTTAAACCCATAAGAAAAGTTCAGACCGACATTCGACAACACATTTCAACAATGAATCAATTATAAATTCAAGAATTAATATATTGGCTTTCCATACATTATTTAAACGATTACAATTATCGTAAAATATTTGGAAGGTATTTTTTTTTTTTTTACGAATTAAAACTTCAGTTTACAATTTACGTGAAATAATATTTATTTTCAATGAATAAGTTCTTTTATGGATCATTACAATTTAATATAAAAATGAATATTCAATATATTATTTTTTTGTTAAAGCACATGGTTTTTTAAGGACCATTACAAATTAAATATAAAAATGAATATTAAATATTATATTTTTTTAAAGGCGACACAATGAAAGGAAAAAATCCAAAATAATGTGTGGGGGTGAAACAAAAATGTAGTAGGCAAAAAAAAAAAATGTTCTGTCAGCAACAGTACAACTTCAAAATAGTCAATATCGCCCACCTCCAGAAGAAAGGGAATTCCTGTCCGTGCGTGATAACCGTGGTAAAAGAAGACACACTCCAATCGCCAGAAACACCCACGCACACAGTTTGCAGGACACTGCCGACTCGTCTCTAGCCTCCTGCTTTTATAGTGGCCGGGAATTATCCATTTGCATAATCACATGAGAAAGAAACGTGATTTTCCAAGAGTTGCATGAGGTAAACGCTAATAAAAACCCCTGGACGCCATCTTGGAATTCTCTTTTCCCCCCAACCGGTGACACAACATACGTACCCGAGATAAGCTCTTTTTCCCCTCATTTTAGTTATTGCTACTTCTGCTACACTCCCCCCTGATCTCATGATCACAAACGGGGCAGGGGGCAGTCGTCTCTGTCTGGTACTTCTCCAAAGAACCGGAGGCAGCACTTCCCCCCTGCCATCCTCCTCATCACCATTATTGCCACCAGTCTGCTCCATAGGCGGTGTTTCACAATCAGGGCAGGGGGGCAGTATTCGTCTCTGTCGGGTACTCCTTCGTAGAGGCAAGACGGGTGGTCCTTCCTCCGCTTCTTCAGTATGTACATTATATGGCTCAAAATCCTCTCCGTTGTCCTGCATCATACTCTCTGTCTTTTCAGAAGACATCATACTGTCTGAGTCTCCCTCTTCCTCCGATGTAACAACATAATGGCGAGGGTGCAAATCCTTCACGTGACGAGGCACACCGTCCACCAAAATCGACTGAGGGCTGATCACCTTGGTCACCTCACCCTTGCCGAACCTCGTGGTACATCGATTTTGTGGTCTTTTGACCCATACGCAATTTCCAACCTGGTAAAAGCTGTTCTTGGGACCTGGGGACGCAGTTGCGAGATTGGTCTCCTTTACTCGAACTTCGTATTGATAAATCCTGTTGGCAGGCGCAGTGGAGGGAGATGTGTCGTCTCTTGGTGTGATGTAATACCAGTAGACAGCCTCCTGTATGGGACAACACATTCTAGCCGCTATTCGTTTCACTGTACGGTGACATCGCTCCGCTATGCTATTCCCGGCTGGAGCGTATGCACAACGGAATCGCAAGTGAACTCCCCATTTACGTGCAAATGCTTGGAACATATTACTGCAGAAAGCTGTGTCATTGTCTAAAAGGAGTTCATGCGGCGCGCCACGCTCGAGGAACACTGCCTCCAACTGATGAATCACGCTTGCCGAGTCCTTCCTTGCCAATTTCCTCCAAATGGAGAAACGCGATGGACCACAGTTTGTTAAAGTTAAAAAATGGAAGGTGCCATAATGCGTGATATCCATTCCAATTCTCTGCCAATTCTCGTTAACTTCCAGCTTTCCCTTTTCCCACCTGACTGGCGCTGGGTCAATGGACTGACATTCCTCGCATTTCTGTGTGACTGTTCTGACAGTTGCTTTTGTCGTGGTTGGACATCTTCTCCTGACAAAGTAGGTAGTGCGTCGCACCCCCGGATGTCCACTATTTTTGTGAATAGCCATGATTTGACTCTCATCCAGCTCGTCTGTGTGGACCGCACCTATCACTGGGTCAAGACCGTTTTTCTTTTTCATTGCCTCAAACCACCGCTGTGGCACTCGTGTCAGTCGGTCAGCAATGTTTCGTGCTGATGGAACCAGCGTCACATCCACTGTCAGCCCGTACTCTTTCACGAGCTCCTTAAGAGTGCTTAATCGCCTCCTAATAAGCATCTCGCTTGCTGTTTTGGTGCGTACTCGCGCCTTTCCAGTTAGCGTGTCCGAGATCCAATGGTATACGCAAACAGAATCTGTCTTTATGTGTAGCACCTTGCTCTGCCACTGGAGAGCCAAATTGATGCCCTTCAATACGGCATCCAGTTCAGCCAAGTTGATATGTTGAGAGTCATCTTCAGGTCGCAGCCAACATGCATCTTCCAACACAGTTTCACACATCTCCAAGGCTGCCCCAATCGCTAGGGAGCTAGCATCGACCCATACATTCAGCTCTTTGCCGTCCACACACCAATTTCCCTGTGCCGGATCGTTCTGCTGCGCAGATTTTAAGGTTTCGAACATCATACGATGTAGTACGGCGTCCTTTGCTTCATCATCCCAGCCCTTCATTACCGAACTTACTCTCCTTCTGAGTATTCCGCAAGCCACACAAAGCCAACCGCACACCGGAAAGTGCCCGACAAGTCGACCACACAGGGAAAAGATTGTTCGCTGCGTAACAATACTGGGAGCCTCCGGAATTGCATTTCCTCGCTTCCACCGCAGTTCATTGCGTTCCATCCTGACTGCCAATCCCAGCACCCGTGCCCCGTCCTTCAACTGCTCCGGGTTCTTGCACTCCAACCCGAACTGCGCGAGGTGTTCTCTCACACGGGTCGCGGGCACCACGTCTTCATTGACAAAAATGTCATCAATGTAAGCAGATGCTGCACAGCTTATAACTTCTTCCTGAGATAGTACTTCGCTGACAATTGCTCTCATTATCAAGGGAGCCACATTCAACCCAAACCCCAGACGGGTCAGACAGTATTTTTTCCCATCGATTTCCACAGTCTGGTATGGCCACAGTGTCTCATGGACCCGGACTTGTAGGTATGCTCTTCTGAGGTCCAGTAGAGACACGTTAGCACCTTTTTGTCTCCACTCACGCAGCTTAGCCGCACAAACATCTGCGTTGGCCGTAAATGCGTCTACATAATGATTTAACTCCCGGTAGTCCATCACCGGGCGCACTTTGGCTTTGTTCTGCTGTATCATAGCCATCAGGGGAATTAGACCTTTGGGGGGTCCCAATTTATCCTCCGGGTATGGCACGAGCCAACCATTATCTATCCAGGTGTGGAGCTCCTGCATGTATTCTTCACGAATTTCTGCTGGCACTGGGTATTCTGACACTCGATTATGCAGCCTTTCAGGGGGGTGGTCCACAGACCATTTCCAAGATGCGGTCCACGTTCGGTTTTGATGGTCAAAGGTAGTAGTGAAATCTGGTTCATCGATAGAAATGGCTGCGCATTTAATACTTTTCCTGGCGCCCAGCCGCACTGATCCTGTAGGCTTGACAACGACACCTCCTAGAGCTTTTATGGCGTCGATCCCTAGAAGCAAGTCAAATCCCAGTGGCTTGACATGCACCACCAACACATCGACTCTGGCAGACACACCTTCATCAGTGGTTACAGAGACCGTTCCAACACCGCAGCACGCATGGGACATTCCACCAATTGTGTTGACATTTACGTTTGTTTTTCTCCAAGACCGGCACCGGTCTGCATGTAAAATTGTCCTGGAGCATCCTGTATCAATAAGCACCAAACATCACGTCGCGTCAACATGCATGGATGTTTATCACCGGGAGCGTCGTGTTCACATCTTGGTTGGGAAGGAGACTGGCGCTTATGCGTCCTACCCTTGCTCGTTTCCCAAGCAGTTCCAAGCCCAGTGTCCACTCTCACCGCAACGGTAACACCGTGTTCCACGTTTTCGACAGTCCCTTGCAAGGTGGCCTTTAACATTGCATTGGAAACAGGTCACGTTAACAGGATTATTCTGGGCCCTGTTGTTGGGTGAGCGTGTGGCTGCAACCACATCCTGATTTTGTTCGCCAGTCGTCGTCAAAATTCTTGCTCTCGACATTCGCTCCCCCATGGACAGGGCTTTGATGTTCGGCACCTGTTGAAGAGCAATTGAGATGGTGTCAGGGAATCCAGTGACAAAAATTAATTTTGTGAGTCTCTCTAAGCTTTCTCCTGTGAATCCGGCTAATCCAACCAACTGCCTGATTTTGTTGGCGTACACATCCACACGTTCACCAGCCCATCTAACGATAGTTATTTTTCTATATGCTGCAAACGCGTCATCAGTAAATGCCTCCTTTAATCGAGCCTCAATCTGGTCTATTTTCTTTTGATCGTCCTCCTCCATTTCCATGTAGAGGGCCAGCGCATCGCCTTCCAGGTATAAAGGTAGCAGACTCGCTACGTCATCCACCTGCTGAAGTTGTGCGACAAGTCTCACTTTTTTCAGCCACACTACAACGTCTCCCTCGCCAGAGAACGGCTTGATAATATCACTGCTTATCCGCACCTTCGCCATATTCGGGCCGAAATAGCTTGAAACAAAAATGTGGTAGGCAAAAAAAAAAAAAATGTTCTGTCAGCAACAGTACAACTTCAAAATAGTCAATGTCGCCCACCTCCAGAAGAAAGGGAATTCCTGTCCGTGATAACCGTGGTAAAAGAAGACACACTCCAATCGCCAGAAACACCCACACACACAATTTGCAGGACACCCCGACTCGTCTCTAGCCTCCTGCTTTTATAGTGGCCGGGAATTATCCATTTGCATAATCACATGAGAAAGAAACGTGATTTTCCGAGAGTTGCATGGGGTAAACGCTAATAAAAAACCCCTGGACGCCATCTTGGAATTCTCTTTTTCCCCCCCAACCGGTGACACAACAGACGTACCCGAGGTAAGCTCTTTTTCCCCTCATTTTAGTTATTGCTACCTCTGCTACAGAAAAAGAAGAGTTCTTTTATTTTCAGGTCATCTTTATAACGCCATTATTATTTTTTAACTTAGGGTTACTTTAAACATGATTCATACTCATATCGTTTTCCACGTTCAGTCCTTAAACAATAACTTTTTTATTTTAGAGAGTGGGCAGTTTTAGTTTCACTAGCCGCTATAACACGAAACAAACAAGACGTACTGTTCCTCTCTCTCTCTCTCTCTCTCTCTCTCTCTCTCTCTCACGCTATTAAAAACTAAATACACACAAATCGTTTACTGCGTTCATTCGTTCTCATATTAAACCATAACTTTTGTTTTCCTTATTTTTTATTTGTGAGGTTTGGGCGGTTGCATTGCGCTAACTGCTATAACATAAAACAAACACAACGTTCTGTTCTTCTTTTTCTCTCTCTCACTAAAAGACTTCTAGCAATATTACTTTCTTATTAAACTTACAGAAATTTTTTAAGATATACACAAACTGTTCTCCATTTCATTTCATCCCATAACTTTTGCTTTTTATTTATTGTTTTTTTTTGTTGTTTTTTTTAGGGGTGTGACGGTGACGGTTGAGTGCCACTATTGGCTATTACAAAACACAAACTATTGTTTTTTGTCTGTCTGTCCTTTTGTTTGTCTCTCTCCCCCCCCTCTCTCTCTCTCTCTCTCTCTCTCTCTCTCTCTCTCTCTCTCTCTCTCAACAATGATTAAGTGTTTCCTCATATATTTTGAAAGTAACAAACATTGACCATTACCAAGAAGGAACGTGAAAGAAGAACATTTTCACGTTATTAATTTTAGAGGGAGGATTTCCATACCGTCCGCCCAGGGTGCCTTTTGGGAGAGGGGAGGGTAAATAATACATAGTTAAGTTTACAAGAACCTATATTTTGGGAGGGGAGGACCTATGCTTTTTTCACTTTTTATCTTCTACAACTTTTTACTTTTTGGCCTCTACGTTTTTTATGCAGGGTGAGGGAATTTTTACATTAGATATAACGCTTAAATTTCCTTGAGAATGACGAGTTTTATAAGCTATTCAGTACACTCATAAATACAAGGTCATTTATATTTGGCACAGCCAGGTACTTTTCAAGATATAAATATCTGCATTCTGCACTGTAATTCACTTGTGGAGGTTAGCGGTGTCTATTCCGACAGCCGTTCTTACCATGGGGAGGGGTCTATTCCAAAAACCGTTCTTAACATGGGAGTTTGAGGGTGGCCACCACCAGCAACTGTACTGTACTTTTTAATATGGATGAGGATATTCTTCCACCGGGCAATGCCGGTTAACAGGTCGTGCTAGTATTTAATAAGATAAAACTATCTGACCATAAATGATATCTAAAAAGCGTATTCTAGTTGAGAAAATAGTTAAAACTGATAGAATACACATATTAAACTTTAAGTGTGACAAGAAATTACATAGTTTGGTTTCTTAGGACTATTATTCTCACGTTTCAGTCGATGTAACCTCTAACCTTTAGCTGGCTCTTGTCAAACCGAGGAATCTTTCTAATTCGGAAATCAGCACAATTTCGAATGGAACTTTATTTAATCCACAGGGGTAGGATTCTCTCCTATTAGCCATTAGGACTTCTAAGTAATTCACATTGTATTTTAAGTGTCGCCCCACACTGAGGATCGAACCTTTAACCTCCAGAAAAGTGTAATTTACAACTGAATTTTAATAAATACCGTATTCACTATGCAAAAACATTAAAAGTTCTGGTTTAATTTAGTATTATTCAGTTGATATTTTTTTTTAATTAAAAAATGGAATTTTAAAAATAATACAAAAAGTTATTTTTAATAAGTATAAATTATATATGAATTTATACACGGTTCTTTAACTGTGTAAATCAAAAAAAAAATAATGATGGAATAGATATAGTATAAATGTGTAGGTGTTTGTAGCAAAGAATTAAAAAATAAAGTAGCAGAACTTATAATCAATGATTATTATAGTTTTATTAGAATAATTCTGATCATGTTTTCATCAGATACATTTAACAAAAGGTTTCATATATAAGGATCCTTGCAAAAGTAAAGACTCCTATTTTTTAATTCAATAACTAAAACATTGAAGAACTATGAAAGGGAAATGGTACCATTAAATTAAAATTTGGACTTCATAATTTATTTTTCTAGTCACCACCATTCTCAATGCACTTTACCTATTTCTTTTGATGCCTCCGTCGTAAAAATCCAGATCGTGCATTGTCACTCACAGCTGTCACACTTTTAAATGTGCTGATATAAACTGCATCTGTTTTATAAACGTTTTACAGGAAACTCTGAATGTTTATCGGTTCAATGGAGGAATTCAATGATGCATCTCTCCTGATGCATGTCCACGACAGGGGGTCGCTTTTTTAGAGTTTCACACAGTTAATAGAGAAATTAATACATATTCAGTTACCATAACAAAGCAGTTTGCAATCCTCTGATTCATTTGAGTGGAATAAGAAAATAGGAGGCACACCTTTTGGAATGTGAAATTTACATACTGTTCCGCACAATGTAAACAACTTGCCATCGTAATTGCTGAATCCATGGTATTTGAGGTGTGTCAAATTATTAACAAGGCAGTTTGTTTCGCCAATAAAATGGGTTGTAAAGGTGGGTTGAATAGTTCTGAAAAGAGTACTATTACAGAACAGCTAGCAAAAGGTAAAACTACCCTCGAAATATCGAAAATGGTAGGAAGGTACAATCAAACTGAAGAACTTTATCAAGGACCCTACAAATGGACGTTAGAGAGCTGATATAGGTAAATCTAGAGATGTTTCACGCCGTTCTCTACTCCAGATTAAATGTGAAGTTGTTAAGAACCATGGACAGACAAGTTGAGAAGTCTTTGACCAAGCAGGATTGAATAATGTATCAAAAAATATTCGATATCGCCTTCTGAAAGAGGCGACAAAGTCTGTTAAGCCTATGACAAAGCCTCTATTAAATAAACATCACACACAAAACCGATTGAAATGGGTAGAAGACAACATGAAAACGGATTTTTTCAAAGTTTTGTTCACGAATGAAGTGTGTCACTCTTGATGGGTCAGATGGCTGAATCAAGGGATGAGTCCTAGATGGACGACATCGTCATTAGCGTTTAAGGCGCCAATAAGGTGGTGGTGGGGTAATGATTTTGGCTAGAATTATTGAAGGTAATTTAATTCGCCCATGGAGAGTCCCAGAAGGCATAAAAATGATGTCAAATGCTTACATAGCTTTTTTGAAGAAGCAGTTTGAACCATGGCTCAAGAAGCAAATGTTGACGTTCAGAACCATTATTTTTATGCAGGATAATGCTCCCTCGCACACAGAAAAAAAAGTAAAGGGTATTTGCAACAACTTGGGTTCTCTGGGCTACGGAAGATGGAGTGGCATGCGAACTCACCAGATTTGAACCCAATTGAGAACCTTTGGAGTATCATAAAGCGACACCTCTATGCAAGTGGATGTCAATTTAAGAGCAATATGAGTTGTGGGATGCTTTCTTAGAGGTATCACGACGAATAACTGTTGACAAAATCACAAATTTGACTAATTCTGTGGACCAACGTCTTTTACAAGTCATTCATAAAAAAGGATCGCCTATCCCCTATTAATTATGCCAATGTAGAAATTGCTATGTAGTTATTGTGTTCTAAGCATTTTTCCGAGTTCATTTAATGTTTGAAAATTATTTCAATAAACAAGCTATGGCTATATTTTTTTCTCAATCTCGTTATTAAACTTGACACAGTGAAATCAACAGATATTCCCATCTTCTGCCATAGTTTCGCTTATACTTCTTTAAATATTTTTATTTTCTGACTGGAGTAGCTGAATAGTATTGTAAGCACTTTCTCAAAGTTTGATGGATTTTTATTAACTCGTTCCTAAAATATTTTTAAAAAATGTAAACTCGTTAATAATTTAATATGCAGTGTATATAACTAGGCTGTCAATTGATACAATATTTTAACAATATAAAATGTAAAATGGATAATTTATATTTTTCGTCATCTTTTTCTTTTACTGGATTCCCAAACACGAATTCATCTAGTCTAGTTGAGTATCCAGCTTAGTGTTATTACTATAGGCAACATCAATTAGAGAAGGAGCACTAATTCTTGTATAAGCTAGTGTAGAGTAGCAATATCAAGGGGATGTTTTGGACTTTGAATAATATTCTATTTGAATATTTAATCAGGGTTTACTTGTAGGGAAAAATATCGTGCCAGGTTGTTCTTACAAACTCCTGTATAGAGAGACTTTAGACACTTGAGGACAGAGTCTAGTAGGCAATAAAATTCTCTCCTGTGTGTTTGTATGCTCATTCTTAATATATTCTTAGCAGAACTTTTCTCTTAGCCGGGGATGGGGCATTCTACTAGATGTCAGACATTCATCTGTTATTCCATACATTCTAAGCAAGTGATCTTTTTAATGATTCTAACCGTTACCCACATATGCTTTCTTAATACATCCTTAGCAGAAAATGCAGAACTTCAAAAATTATATGGATTTTCACTTTTTGTTTCATCATATAGTCAAATTTCTCAGAAATCAAAGAGAAAGCCTTCTTAGAGCTAACATTTGATCTCTAAGACACATACACATTCATATATTCCATTAACGTTCATCTTTACCTTTACTCCTCAAACATTGAGTTAGTAGAAAATTTGAGAATACAATTTTTCTCTCCTCAATTGACTATTTAAATATGTTATATCTTTCTTGTGGTCTTTTGGTCTTACTGGTTAAACATCACCAGAGTAAAACAACAAAAAATACTAAAATTATTAAAATTAAGGTTGATTTTGTAGCATTTTGTTTACACTTTGATTCACTGTTATCTAATTTTCCCTGCATCCACGATCACCACACAGCCTTTTCCATTGGTTCTTGTCAACTGTCAGTCACACCCGTAGAAAAATCACAAAAATCCGGGTCAAATAATGCATAAGTACAACCTTTCTAATTTCCTAGAGATTCCCTTTTACTATTGTAAAATCCACAATTGTATTAAGTTCCTATACTTTGGATAACACCTCCTTTTCTGATCTGATTAATCAAGTTTGTGATGATTTTATACATGTTTTACGTGAAACTTGAACCTTTCAGCAACATGTGAAAATCCTTCAGCACCTAATCCACAGCTTCCTATTCTAGTACTTTTTCAATTCATATATTTGGAGAAGATACTGATTAGATTTTCTCAGTTGCATAGGAGTGTAGTATTTGACATTCTTGCATAATAGTATTATCAATGTTCTCTTTGGTCCCATTAATTTGTTGCTAACACTCTATTGTCATTTCTAACATCATATGAAAAGTAATTGTATAAATGATAGAGTACAGATATTCATTTTTAGTGTGAAAAGTAATGTGAAAGTCTTAATTTATTATTATATTGATTTAGGAAATATTTTAAAAAATAATGGAAAATTGATCATTAATAAGTACAAAATCTGCACATGGCATTCACCCCATGTGGAATTAACCAGCTTCCACTAAAGGAGGAAGTGTGAAGGGAATATTACAATCACTAGCAGTTTCTAGTTATGTATATTCTGGACAGACGAAGCTACATTGGGTACTTCAGTCCTTGCAGGGAGATGTCAAGATCATTTTACATACAGTGCCTGGTATTCTCATAAGTACCCATTTGGAACACCATTACTTACCTTTTCCCATTTAGTGCAAAACGGATTGAATGGCCCATAGCCCTTTTTACCCTGCATGCTAATCTGCCAGTAGGTATATTTCATTTTAATAATTTTTTACTGATTAATTTTTCATTATACATAATTTCATATTTGGTATTAGAAATGCCTTCTGTTAATAATGGGGTGCCTTTATTCCTAACATGAGAAATATGCTAGATGGCTTGAGGAGACAGCATACTATATTTATGAATATTTGGTTAGGGTTTACTTCTGATAAGTATCCTTATTTCAGAGCTTTTGACAAGCTCCTGTACAGAGAGTCTGAAGATACCTGAAGATAGTGTCTAGTAGGTATTCAGTTTATCTTTGGAGAAAATATGCATGTGAGTTACCAAATTAGCATTATGAGAAAAGGGAAACATACAAAGTTTACAGGAAATAGTTTCTCTTGTGCATGCATTTTTAATGGATTATAAAAATAAATGTTTAAACAGCAGATATATATTTTTAAGTAAATGGTTAAACACTTGCAAGTGTTTTCAGAGAATAGAATATATATTTAAAATGATACGTTAGTAGGTAAGCAAAAATTTAAAAAAGTAACAGAACTGTCCATTATTAATTATTATCATCTTTTATAGCAAAACTATTATTTATAATCAGCAATTATTACCAAGTTTCATAAGAATTATTTTCATAATTTGTGCCTTTTCATGTGTGTTCTTAAAGTTGAATTCTGTGCGAATGCAGACCCACAAACTTTACAAGAATATGGTCTCTCACCTGTGTGTCTTCTCATGTGTTTATTCAATGCATCTTTTACAGAAAATGCATTATTACAAACATTACAGGAATATGGTTTCTCTCCTGTATGTATTCGCATGTGTTTTTGCAAAAGACTCTTCATTGAAAATGAAGATGTGCAAACTGTACAAGAATATGGTTTCTCTCCTGTGTGAGTTCGCATGTGTATTTTAATATAAGATTTCTGTGTAAACCTTGATCCACAAACTGTACAAGCATATGGTTTTTCGCCAGTGTGTACACGCATGTGTGATCTTAATGTAGACGTTTGTGCAAATGAAGTCTTGCAGATTTCACAAGAATATGGTTTCTCACCAGTGTGTTTCCTCATGTGACCCTTTAGTATGGAACTCTGTGAAAATGAGGATCCACAAATCTGACAAGAATACGGCTTTTCTCCAGTATGGACACGCAAGTGTGTTTTAAAACTGGAATTCTCAGCAAATGCAGACCCACAAATTTTACAAGAATATGGTTTCTCCCCTGTATGTATTCTCACATGAGTTGTCAAAGTTGAACCATCTGCAAACGCTGATCCACAAATGCTACAAGAATATGGTTTTTCGCCAGTGTGACTGCGCATGTGCTTTGTCAAGCTAGAATTTTCTGCAAATGCTGTTCCACAAATCTGACAAGAAAATGGTTTCTCTCCTGAATGTGTTCGCATATGGGATTTCAGACGTGATTTATCTGGGAATGGAGACTTACACACCATACAATAATATGGATGCGCTCCTGTATGTGTAAGCATGTGATTTTTAAAGCTTGAACTCAACGAAAATGAAGATCCACAGACTTTACACATATAAGGTTTTTCCCCTGTATGCATTCGCATGTGGTTTTTAAGGTGTTGTTTACGTGAAAATGCAGATCCACAAACCAGGCAAGAATGTGGTTTCTCTCCTGTATGTACCCTTATGTGATCTTTCAAGCCAGAAAGAGATGAAAAAGAAGTTTCACAAATTTCACAAGAATATGGTTTTTCCCCTGTGTGTGTTGTCATGTGATTTTTCAAAGTAGAATTCAATGCAAATGCAGATCTACAAACTGTACAAGAATATGGCTTTTCTCCGGTGTGTATTCTCACATGTTCTTTCAAAGTTGAATTTCTGGAAAAAGAAGATCCACAGACTTTACAGGAATATGGTTTCTCTCCTGTGTGTACGAGTAGATGCTTTTTTAAATTGCCATGTACTGCAAAAGCAGATCCACAAATTTGGCAAGAATGTGGTTTCCTTTTTATTTGGCTTTCCATGACAGCAAATATCTTGACGAATTTATTCTTTTTTTCAATTGGAATATATTCATTTTCTACATCTGTAAGTAAAAAAATTATATCAACACAAATACATTGGATTAAGCTCAATTTTTATTTCAGTAAACAAAAATTCCGTTCAAAGACAAAGAAGTGTTTATGCATAATAAAAAAGACACTATATTAACACAAATACATGATCTTATACTTTGTAATCTCAATATCTTTCACTAACACAAATAAAATAGTCATAATTATTCAATGAAAAACAAAATGTTAATCCATCCTAATATTAGACTATACTGTCTTTATTATATAGAAACTACTTTTGCTTTGTAAATTTCTTTTTCTATGAAATGAAATGTTTGAACAATTTTGAAGCCATTTATCCTTAATTTTGATTTTCAAAATTCACAAAATGTTTACCTTATTACAGTTCTTCATCATACGAGTTGCTTTAACGATTTTATTTGTGATTATTGAAAATTTTATAATTAATAAATATATTTATGAAAAATTATCAAATTTTATACTAGCTTCTAATGTTTACAGTTTGCTTAATACATTATCTTAATTACTTTGGTTGCAAATACTGAACTTTACCGTAATCTAAAAAATCAGTCTGAATAGCATTATAGAATCTCAACAAAACAAAGGTACATCTTTCTTGTTATATTAGAAACTATATTTATAAATCTTTATATAATGTATCTTTATAATTTTTTTGGAAGACTATAATAATTAGATTCAAAAGTCATACATAAGTTGCACATACATTTTAAAAAATATTTTAAACAATTTAATTTTGTCAAATATAAAAATCATTTCTTTTTACAATTCTCTAAATGTATAAATAAAATAAATAATATTAACACAAATACATGGTTTTTATACTATTTAATCTCAATCTATTTTTAGAAAACCAAATACAATTCATATTACAAGATGAAGAAAATGCTAATGCTAAAGAAAAGAGATTATATTAACGCACATACATGGGTTTATACTATCTCAATTTCTATGTCAGTAAACCAAATGTAAAACAAGAGTAATGAACAGGTGTGCTCTTGGTATGAAGTTTTACCTAGTAATCAGAAGGTAATGATTGGACTTTTGATAGGTTGGTTTAAAAACAATGACGCTTAGAAAATAGTGGAAACACAATTAATAAGTGAATAAACAGTGCTTGCATTAGATAACAGAACTACCGATGCATATTACACAAGGAGCAAAATGCAACTTTGTTGAATACAACATGGACAAGGCTATAGTGGACAAATTATTAGAAAAATGCTCATCCAGCAAATTATGCCATATCCATTTGATTAAAACTGATTTAACAGTAGAAGGAGCACTTCAAAGAATATTCATATTTGAATCCAGTGAAACACAAACTATGCAAATAAAACAGAATAAAAGAGGGCTCTTGTTAGAGACTGGTCGAGCAGAAGCAGTAAACTATCTGTTTATCTAATTATCTGTGTATCTATGTATTTGTTTATCATTATCCATCTATATATCTGTCTATGTGGCTATCTATCTATCTATCTAGTGATAAGTGGACAACAGAAATTTGAAGTCACGTTTTGACAGGTGAAAACATGTCAAACTGTGACCTGGTCAAATTGCACCAGAAAGTATTCTAACAGGTGACTGGAAGTGACATGTTGGATGCACATGTTCTGGTTTGTGAAAGCATCAATGAATTGTTTTTTGAGACGCCAAAGAGACAGGATGGGTTAAATAAGTCTCTCCATAAAGGAGTGACAGTCTCAAAATAGAGATAAAGAAAACTTAATCCAAAGATCGTTGTTGACTCCAGTTCTGCTGTGACAAAATGCCTAGGAGTTAATAAAGAATATATAAAAACAATCATTCATCTTGGGTCCGTTTGAAATGTCTGTCAGAACAGGTTCCAGATCATCCAAAGATGATTGACAAATCTCCCAGGCAAGGCCAAAAGATAGAGGCGGCCAACAGCAGAAACAGGTATGTTGTCATGTGTTATATATTCTGCCATGCACCAAAACCTAGATGAATCAATGGCCGTAAAATAGACAATTAAGGAACAAGGACAACAGTCTGTTACACAATACATATGGTCCGTTTATGATAAGAAACAATAAACATTTAGAAGTGCCTAGTATGTACATTCAAACACAGGATGCAACAGTATACATATACATAGAACTCTTCAGTGACACAAATACATCAACAACACAAATATGTATATGCACAAATATGTTGATTTAGTACTGTATATACAAACTCAGATCCACAAAATTACAACCAATTACAAGCAACAACAACAATGATATCACAATGTATATAGCAAACAATCAAGATAATCCATTCAAAATAGTTGCCAAATGGGCTATTCCGACCCAATTCATCCAGCCTCGATACAGCCCCTCTTGGATTTCTTTCATATTTACACGAGACAAACTTTGGGTAAAAATTAACAGAAATCTGCAATTTCAGTCCAGTTGGATTTGAGGAACATTTTTTTTTCACAGTCGGTTTTGGCCTGGAAATCAAAATTTGCTATGTCATGACATAGAATTTTTGACCCCCAGCGTTTTACAAAATTTGCATTTTTGTTGCAAAAAATGCTTTGGAGCTAAAAATTCACACAGGCTAGGTTTTGAGGACAATGATTCTAAAAATCATAGTTAGAAAGATGGCAAATGAGAGGAAGTACCTTATTTTTACCATTTTAGGTTATGCCGCAGCATTTTTTTAGAGCTTGTTTCGGATAATATTTTGTTGAAAAAAACATAACTGTGATGCTTTGCCAGACTTCTCCTTTGGATTTTAAAGTGACTTTTGGTTGGAAATTACAAAAATTAAATAAAACCTTTCAGCATATTTGACATTTCCAGACACTAAAGCCTCAACATTGGCAGTTTTATAAGAATTTTAAAAAATTTTGGTGAATTTCGCAACAATCTAATCTTAACTTATGATCAATATCTAGAGCTGGAAAAGTGCTTGGCTCGACCCATTAGAACCCATTTTCATGATAGAATGTCAAATTACATCATGTAAAAGGATATGAACCCCTAATTCACAGTCAAAATGAGCAAAAAGTAGTCGAAAATAAAAGACTCTGATGCATAATCTAGTTTATCGTAAGAAAATATGTCAAACAAATATAAAACAGACATTTGTTATAACTCCAACTATCGACTTGATTTGTCAAAATAGTTCTGAGTCTTATTTTTCACTTCCTCAGTGATGAAATATGCTCTACCATTCACTGAAATACTTGGGGTCTGCACTCCAATAACGACCTTGCTCAGTGGAATATAGCCTCGATCCCTATTAGTTCGCCAGTGGAATTGATGTGATGGTCCATGTGGATGCAGGAAGTTGCAAGTAAGATCTTTCTCTTCCCTGTTGACACTCAATCAATGCTAACCACCAATATCCACCAAATATGCAAGTAATGTAGTCATTGCATTTGAGCAACGCCAGAGTTTCATCTAATGGCACAGGCATGTCCAGGAAAGAATGGTCGATAAAGATCGTTGTGTCAGCACTTAATTGCTTGCCCTGAATAGTAAACTGAGAAGTTGGTTTGAGATAGTGACAGCTCCTTGTACCAGGCACAGTATCTCCCAGTTTATATCTCATTTGAAGTTTCTCTCGAACTGAAACCATGTCTTCTTTGTTGATCTTTAGAAACATGATACCAGTGATCGATCATCTGCAAAAGTCTGCAACAGCATGAAAGGTGAGTATTTGGTCTTTTATTGGCTTTTGCAAGCTGGCACGGAGAACTTTGCACTTGACAGCCTACCAATTCAATTACAGGGTGATTTGCCATGGCTAGTTGCAAAAAATGCCGAAGTTGCATCAATTCCAAAATCAAAGGTTAAGAAATGTTTTGAAGTTTTTATATTGGCCAGCGCTGCCAGCGCTGAAGTACTCTACGCTCTTGATCCAGGGAAATTTCTTTTTGATGTACAACATCACGATTCTTTGCAGTTCATGCACAAAACAGATGTCATGCTCAAGGTTATCTGAAATGATGCATAATGAGATCTGTCGAAGTTTCCCATTGTTATCTTTGTAATAAATTACCACTGGATGCATGGTACACTGGTCTTTGTTCCAGTGATATCCCTGGATCTCATCTTGCACCACGTAGTGATAATTTTCCACAAAGTCCAGGAGAATGATACATTCGGTCTTAGTTATTTCTTCTCATTGTTTTTTTAGATACTGAGCTTGGCTCTTTGCTGTGAAGGTATGGGTTGTTAGATTATCAACACTGTATACCAACATCTATCAAGTCATCTACATCAGCCATCTGTGTCCATAGCATTGTCCTATCCACACTCTCCCACTGACTATATGACATCTCACCGTCAATTTCCAATTCAGTAAATTTATCTCTTACATACTTCTCTAGAGCAGGGAAGCCTGGGCATTTAGGACAACAGTAGACCATACATTCAAGACTATGGGTCTTGCAAACTACCAAGGCCATCAAATCTTTGTAAGTGATATTAAAATTGTGACTTTCAGTTGGTACATTAGCAACACTCATCTCTGGATTCTTCAGCTTTCTTTCTGAGCTGAGTCTTGACAGCTGAAACAAAGCAGTCAACAAGCAATTTGCTGTTTTGATGTTGGGTGCAAACACAAACTGAATGAGAACCTGATGTCAAGACGGTGACACACCATTTTGGACGGAGCTCACAGAACTTTGAAAGACCTATTTTGTGTTCAGGATACCTTTCTTTGTAAGCTACATAAAGCTCCTTAAGATTACATAATAGCAGCCATTTCTGGACATGAACTTTGTTACCATCGCTCACAAAATCTTTCCCTTTAGGCATTAACCATGAAAATTCATTGTCCTCATAGAAAGCCAAGACAGAATTGATAATCTCTTTTGAGAGACCACTCCCCTTCTTCTGTGGCAATGAAAGAATACTTTGATCATTTTTCAGTTGCAGTGCTTCGTGTACTATATATTCAGAGATATTGAAATATTCAGACACTTCTTTTCGAGACCAACTTTCCGGAGCTAAAGTCATCAACTGGATCTTCTCACTGGTTTTTATTTCTTTATTCTACAGTTTGGCTTTCATTGCATCCAACAATCAATCATGATCCTTTGCCTTTGCCACTAAATCCGTTTGACTTGTTTGGCTGCTAATAGGGCTTCCTAATTCAGGGCTAGAGATGTTAAGGACTTTAGCAGCTACCTCTACTTGCATTTCATAGCTTCTTTCTAATTTCTCTCTGACTATTGATTTTTGTGCGATTCTGCATTCTACCGGTCTTTATAGGGGATATATCAAACATCATTAGACTGTTATTCAGTTTCTCTCTCTCTCTCTCTTGCTCAATTTGTGACTCATTTTCAAGGTCTTGACTGTCACTTTCTTCTGTTTCACTTGGATCTTCTAACTTCTTGGCAGCTGCTTCACAGTGACGGCAAAGCTTCCAGCCAGGAACATGGTAGCCCTTCTGCTTTAGCATCTCAGCCATGTCTAACTCGATAGCACGATCACTCTCTACCTTCTTTTTGTGCTTCAAAAAGATGTTGCAGCACTTTGTATATTTTTTCTCAAAGTAATGCCCCAAATGAAGTTCGTGATACCTGCAAATGTTAGTAACAGTTTCGTCAGTGAGTGTGACAGGAGCTCTTAATTTGAGTAAAGTTCGTACATCATGCTCTAATGCAGTTATTGGTGTTGAAGATGGCTTCAGATTGCGGTGGCATGCACTATCATTAGTAATCCAAAAGAACATTGAGGAGCACTTATCATGGATGGTGTATCTCCTCCCTCTCTTTTCCTTGTTTCAGAAGATATTCTTAATTTACTGCTCTGGAAGAAAGCTGTGAAATAATTATTACAATCTGATAATAAAAATAATAATAATAATTCACAATGAGCAGAATATGTAATACCCAACTGCAACATTTAGAGATTTATAGACAGTATAATACACAAATGATTTTGTAACAGTAGCACATTCGTGATCATAAACAAAGGCAATGTAATCAAAAAAATGAAATTTGCAAAAAGTAATATTTATCTTAGTTTCTGACTATTCAAATTTGATATTGAAAAAAGATTTATTATGGTAATTTCTAAAGTGTGAAATTCAACTGCATGTATTTCAAGGTGCTACAGAACTGCAATGCTGGGGTATAAGAAATTCTATTTTAACCATTATTATGCCTTGAGGTTAGTGGGCTAAACAATAATTTAGTAAGAAACCATAAAAAGTGACAGGAAAGAATAAACTTAGATTATTGGCAAACTTAGAACTTCACACCAAAGAATGCATTATTAGATCAATGCAACGAGTAAATAGCCTGAAGGAGAAGAAAATGAATCATAGCAGCGATGAAATGACCTCATAACTAGCCAAAAAGACACACCCATTTATCAAAAAGGGTTTCATGTGAAAGGGTTTCTTCTGCTGAAGATTACCCTTTACAAATATATATCATGTTTTTGAGAGCCACAAATGTTGACTTCCCTGTTTGTCTTTGACAGTATTTAACATCATACTCAGGTAATAACTCTGAACACACTGTGTTGAAAATGTATCACCAAAAACAGAACATAAAAGCAAGAAATCATAGCATGAATTCTCTACTTCACAATTGAAGTCAATGTAATGTCATTTGAGTGAAACTGATCAAGAAAAAGTATATCCATTTGAATCAACATGAAACAATCAGAACTGAAGTCAATGTAGTGTCTTTTGTGTTAAAATGAACAGGAAAAAGAACATTTAAATCAACATTAAAAAAAAGCAGCATACAACATTATTCGGGTATCATATGATAGAGGTATTTGCTCTAATTGACACTCAAACTTGATTACTCAGGTGGGCATGATTCTGAACAGCCTCAATGCATTGATTGAAATCCCATAATACAAGAAACCATGATCCAACTGTCCAAAAATTATGAACTGCATGGCACGATTGTATGGTATGTGCCTGAAGGTATAAATAAAAAACACAATATCTTATTTCCACTTACTTTTTGGTCAACTGAGTTGACTCTACACTACCCCTAGTCACAATTCATTCACACATACAAATGAAAGAATACTGTTATCATGATCAGTACTATTCTACTGCACATTTTCGATTAGATCTAAACATAAAAGAGACGGAAAGAGAGGGTTAGATCTTGCCTCAGCATGATAATGAGCAGAATGTTATGCTTCAAATGAAAATGTGACCACTTCATTCATATCTGAATGTTACCTTACATCTTTCCTCTAAATTTTAAGCTGTTTCTATCTGCAAATCAAAAGATAATGGCGAAATGTTATTTTTTTTGATAAACTCAACTGTCCAAAACTTGTACATAATTAAAATTGCTGTCCATATGTCCATATATGTGTCAAAAATCCTTTATTTTCGACTACTTTTTGTCCATTTTGACTGTGAAGTAGGGGTGCATATCCTTTTATATGATGTAATTTGACATTCTATCATGAAAATGGGCTCTAATGGGTCGATCCAAGCACATTTTCAGCTCTAGATATTAATCATGGCTTAAGATTAGATTGTTGCCAAATTCACCAAAGAATCCTTAAATTTTTATAAAACTGCCAATGTTGAGGCTTTAGTGTCTGGAAATGTCAAATATGCTGAAAGGTTTTATTTAATTTTTGTAATTTCCAACCAAAAGTCACTTTAAAAATCCAAAGGAGAAGTCTGGCAAAGCACCACAGTTATGTTTTTTTCTCAACAAAATATCGTCCCAAACAAGCTCTAAAAAAATGCTGCGGCATAACCTAAAATGGTAAAAATAAGGTACTTCCTCTCATTTGCCATCATTCTAACTATGATTTTTGGATTCCTTGTCCTCAAAAAATTTCCTGTGTGAATTTTTAGCTCCAAATCTTTATTATTTGCAACAAAAATGCAAATTTTGTAAAACGCCGGGGGTCAAAAATTCTACGTCATGACATAGCAAATTTTGATTTCCAGGCCGAAACCGACAGTGAAAAAAAATATGTTCCTCAAATCCAACTGGACTGAAATTGCAGATTTCTGTTAGTTTTTACCCAAAGTTTGTATCGTGTAAATATGAAAAAAATCCAAGAGGGTGTGTGTCGCGGCTGGATGAATTGGGCTGGAATAACCCAAAAGCTGTAGGTGCAATGGCTGCGACAAACGTACACAGTCAAACAAAATGCCTAGCATTTGGGAAAATGTAACTACTGTGGAGTAATAAATCACTTAAAAAACTTGAAAAAACTTGAAAAAGGAACAATGGTAAAGGGAAAACAAAGATCTCAAACAGTCACAATTATGTCCAATCAGTATTTATGAATTCGAATAATTCAGATAGCAAGGCATTTGTTTTTTCTGGTGAAATCTAATCATTCATACAGATAGCAAAAAGGTCAATATTGACGGCATATCATTCAGAATATTAACAGATTCTGGAGTAGACATCAACCTTATCAACGGCAAAACGTTTAAAGAAATCCATAAAATATGACCAAACTTAATATTAAAAGAAGCAAATTGTAGATTAAAGGTCTATGGGAATATTCCAATACCACTAAGAGGAAAATTTTCTGCAATACTGATGAATAGTCCCAGAAGAGCTCATAAACTATATGTTACAAAAATATATCAAGGTAGTAACATATTAAGTAAGCAGACTAGTATTGAATTAGGGTTTATTACAGCCCAACAGGTGAAATCTATTACAACAAAGAGTATCCTGAAATCAACAAAATAAATTTTAGATCGACACCTACCCTCATTGGAAGGATTAGAAAGAATGAAAAATTTCCAACTTAAAATAGTGTTATACTTATCACACAATCGCTAAAATTGACATCATTTCATATCCAATCATATCCAATAAGCAGTAGAAGGAAAAATCAAGGACATACTAGAAAATTATATCACTGAAAGAGTGGAAGGACCCTCTACATGGGTTTTGGCATTAGTAGTAGTATTGAAACCAAAAAGAGAAATTAGAACATGTGTAAACTTACGCATGGCATAAAAAGCAATGAAACGCACTCACTATCAAATACCAACACTTGAACAGTTACTGAGTAAAATTAGCAATGAAAACGTTTCCTCAAAAATAAAAATAAACTCTTATTATCACCAAACAAAACTGAATCCTGAATCTAGAGACATCACTACCTTTTCATGCAACTCTAGAATTTACAAATATAAAGTACTGGTTATGGGTATTACATCTGCAGCCAAAAAATTGCTTCTTCAAATCGATGAGAAAATCCTTAACTGTTGAAATGGAACAAAGGGCATTCTAATTTGGGTCAAAGACACAAGAGACAATAGAACCCGGACTATTGTATTAGGCACCTTTGAAGATAAAAACCTCACAATTGCACAACACAAAAGCATATTCCATAGTAAAGAAATTGAATTCCATGGTGTGTAATAAATTGCGAACAGACGGGCTTACCTGACAAACGCTCGAGGTGTGCACTCTGCTAAGCGGGCACGTCCAAAGAAAAATGGCAAGATGGCGGCGGCCGGTTAATATTGCCAAGTAATCACGCAAAATCTTGTGTTCTCTCGCACACACGAGAGTTCAGCTTAGCATAAAAACGGGTGACTGTGAGCAAGAAGCGAGAAGGAAAAACGTAGTCAAGACAAAGACGATGCTTCTGATGACTGAGAAGAAAAAAGAAGAAAAAGAGCAAGAAGTAGAAGAGGAAGAAGAGAATGATACATTAGAAGACGAGGTGTGTGAGGTTTTGAGTAAATCGAAACAGACAAAAACAAAAACTCTGATTACAAGCTATTTCGGCTTTGGTATGGAGAAATTTGACATCAGATTAATTCCGGAATTCGATGGCTCCCCCACTGGTCCCTCGGTGGTCGAATGGCTGGAAAAGGCTGAGTGCGTTTGCCGGTTGTGCAAGATTAAAGACCCAGCTATGGTTATCCCATTGAGACTCACTAAAGGGGCTTATGCCGTGTACCAGCAGCTAGGGGAGGATCCGACCATGGAGAAGATTTCACAAGCGCTATACGGGGCATTTGATACCGACCCTTTTGTCGCCTGGAGGCAGTTTTCCAAACGCCGACTTCGGCCGGGGGAGACAGTGAATGACCAATGCCTTGAACGGAAAAGCACGTCTGACAACGAAGGCATCGGCCGAAATGTTGATCCGGAGGCGGCTTGCTACCCTAACCGAAACCACTAAGGAATACGACTTGGTCATAGATGTGACACTGGTGCAGTCCTGTTTGAATCAGGCGGATCGTCTGACAAGAGTGCCACTGCCAAAAGAAGTGAACGAGTCAGCACCTGTAAATTGCGCTGCAGTGGGACATAGACTCAGCCCGGAGCATATTAATGATGTCCATTGCCAAAGCGGGCACCCCGGTGTAAACCGAACGCTTTACTTCGCCAGATTGGTTGACCCCTCTGTGTCTCGGAGGGTTGTGAAATCTGTTGTGGGAAGCTGCAACACCTGCCGATCGATCGACCCAGCACCTGTCCGGTGGAAGAAGGGAATACTCAGTGTGAAGCGTAATTGGGATAGGATTGCGATGGACATAACGCACTACAACGGGAGGCATTTTTTGACGCTTATCGACTGTGGACCATCTAGGTTTTCATTGTGGCGGCCCCTTCACCGGCAGGACGCGGCTGCCATTATCCATGAGTTGGAAGGTGTGTTCCTCGAGCGTGGCCCTCCTTCTGAGATACTCACCGACAATGGCCCCGCTTTTGTTAGTGAGCCGTTTAAACAGTTTGCAGATGGCTGGGGTGTCCATCTGCGTTTTCGGTGTGCCCATGTTCCCAGTGGAAACGGGATTATTGAGCGCAATCACAGAACTGTTAAGACAATCGCAGCGCGGAAGGGGTGTACGCTACCTGAAGCAGTCTATTGGTACAACGTCACCCCTAAGGACGATGTTTCACCCTCCATCGCGCCAGCCAACGCGCTACATACATACCGTGTCAGGGTGAGAGGTTTGGAGAGCAGCTCACTACCCGAACCGGAGCCACCAAAAAAGAACATAAAAGGAGATGTCGTCTGGATTAAAAAACCCCGAGGCCAGTGCACGACTCGCTACAGAACCGGTCATGTCACTGAAGTGATCAGCCCGCAGGCGGTGCGAGTTGATGGAGTACCTCGTCATATTAAAGACTTAAGATCAGTATTCCAAACGCAGCTGCCGCTTGATGAAGATAGTGAAATTGAATCCGTGACCAGCGACCCATCATTCTGGTTCATGACGGCGTCAACGCACAGCGACACTGAGAGTGGTAGCCTTCAAAGTACTGACCCTCCTGCTGATGATAAAGACCCGGACAGTGATACTGCGATGCTCAGCTTTAGTTTCGCCGACCTTCGTGTCACGGAAGACAGCGCAGACGATGATGAAGCCCCGAATCCCCCTCTCCGAAGAAGTACTCGAAGAAAAAGGCCACCGTCTCCCTGCTCTTTCTGTGATAATGAGATCAGGGGGGAGTGTGTAATAAATTGCGAACAGACGGGCTTACCTGACAAACGCTCGAGGTGTGCACTCTGCAAAGCGGGCACGTCCAAAGAAAAATGGCAAGATGGCGGCGGCCGGTTAATATTGCCAAGTAATCACGCAAAATCTCGTGTTCTCTCGCACACACGAGAGTTCAGCTTAGCATAAAAATGGGTGACTGTGAGCAAGAAGCGAGAAGGAAAAAACGTAGCCAAGACAAAGACGACGCTTCTGACGACTGAGAAGAAAAAAGAAGAAAAAGAGCAAGAAGTAGAAGAGGAAGAAGAAAATGATACATTAGAAGACGAGGTGTGTGCGGTTTTGAGTAAATCGAAACAGACAGAAACAAAAACTCTGATTACAAGCTATTTCGGCTTTGGTATGGAGAAATTTGACATCAGATTAATTCCGGAATTCGATGGCTCCCCCACTGGTCCCTCGGTGGTCGAATGGCTGGAAAAGGCTGAGCGCGTTTGCCGGTTGTGCAAGATTAAAGACCCAGCTATGGTTATCCCATTGAGACTCACTAAAGAGGCTTATGCCGTGTACCAGCAGCTAGTTGAGGATCCGACCATGGAGAAGATTTCACAAGCGCTATACGGGGCATTTGGTACAGACCCTTTTGTCGCCTGGAGGCAGTTTTCCGAACGCCATCTTCGGCCGGGGGAGACAGTGGATGACCAATGCCTTGAACGGAAAAGCACGTCTGACAACGAAGGCGTCGGCCGAAATGTTGATCCGGAGGCGGCTTGCTACCCTAACCGAAACCATTAAGGAATACGACTTGGTCATAGATGTGACACTGGTGCAGTCCTGTTTGAATCAGGCGGATCGTCTGACCAGAGTGCCACGCCGTTGGCTAGACCTGCCAAAAGAAGTGAACGAGTCAGCACCTGTAAATTGCGCTGCAGTGGGACATAGACTCAGCCTGGAGCATATTAATGATGTCCATTGCCAAAGCGGGCACCCCGGTGTAAACCGAACGCTTTACTTCGCCAGATTGGTTGACCCCTCTGTGTCTCGGAGGGTTGTGAAATCTGTTGTGGGAAGCTGCAACACCTGCCGATCGATCGACCCAGCACCTGTCCGGTGGAAGAAGGGAATACTCAGTGTGAAGCGTAATTGGGATAGGATTGCGATGGACATAACGCACTACAACGGGAGGCATTTTTTTACGCTTATCGATTGTGGACCATCTAGGTTTTCATTGTGGCGGCCCCTTCACCGGCAGGACGCGGCTGCCATTATCCATGAGTTGGAAGGTGTGTTCCTCGAGCGTGGCCCTCCTTCTGAGATACTCACCGACAATGACCCCACTTTTCTTTTGTTAGTGAGCCGTTTATACAGTTTGCAGATGGCTAGGGTGTCCATCTGCGTTTTTGGTGTGCCCATGTTCCCAGTGGAAACGGGATTATTGAGCGCAATCACAGAACTGTTAAGACAATCGCAGCGCGGAAGGGGT
Source organism: Euprymna scolopes (assembly GCF_053919585.1). Taxonomy (NCBI): domain Eukaryota; kingdom Metazoa; phylum Mollusca; class Cephalopoda; order Sepiida; family Sepiolidae; genus Euprymna; species Euprymna scolopes. Next base: position 168,353 of record NC_136505.1, read on the forward strand.
GTACGCTGCCTGAAGCAGTCTATTGGTACAACGTCACCCCTAAGGACGATGTTTCACCCTCCACCGCGCCAGCCAACGTGCTACATACATACCGTGTCAGGGTGAGAGGTTTGGAGAGCAGCTCACTACCCGAACCGGAGCCACCACAAAAGAACATAAAAGAAGGAGATGTCGTCTGGGTTAAAAAACCCCGAGGCCAGTGCACGACTCGCTACGGAACCGGTCATGTCACTGAAGTGATCAGCCCGCAGGCGGTGCGAGTTGATGGAGTACCTCGTCATATTAAAGACTTAAGATCAGTATTCCAAACGCAGCTGCCGCTTGACGAAGATAGTGAAATTGAATGGGTGACCAGCGACCCATCATTCTGGTTCATGACGGCGTCAACGCACAGCGACACTGAGAGTGGTAGCCTTCAAAGTACTGACCCTCCTGCTGATGATAAAGACCCGGACAGTGATACTGCGATGCTCAGCTTTAGGTTCGCCGACCTTCGTGTCACGGAAGACAGCGCAGACGATGATGAAGCCCCGAATCCCCCTCTCCGAAGAAGTACTCGAAGAAAAAGGCCACCGCCTCCCTGCTCTTTCTGTGATAATGAGATCAGGGGGGAGTGTGTAATAAATTGCGAACAGACGGGCTTACCTGACAAACGCTCGAGGTGTGCACTCTGCAAAGCGGGCACGTCCAAAGAAAAATGGCAAGATGGCGGCGGCCGGTTAATATTGCCAAGTAATCACGCAAAATCTCATGTTCTCTCGCACACACGAGAGTTCAGCTTAGCATAAAAACGGGTGACTGTGAGCAAGAAGCAAGAAGGAAAAACGTAGTCAAGACAAAGACGACGCTTCTGACGACTGAGAAGAAAAAAGAAGATAAAGAGCAGGAAGTAGAAGAGGAAGAAGAGAACGATACGTTAGAAGACAAGGTGTGTGCGGTTTTGAGTAAATCGAAACAGACAGAAACAAAAACTCTGATTACACATGGATTTATAATGTCCAATACAGAGATCAGACTGACTGATTCGGAAATAAAAGCAATCAAAAATGTCAAAAACCATGAAAATGTTTAAGATATACATAGTTTCTTAGGTGTAATAAATTACTTAGTAAAACTTATTCGATAACTGGCAACACTCAGTGAACCATTAAAAAAGGTTATGTGAGCAAATATAGAATGGCAGTGAAAGAGGAAAAAGAATTTTGTTTTCTCATGCTGAAGAATGCAGTTAATCAGAGCAAACAGCTCATGCACTTTGATCCAAACCTGCAAATATCTGTCATAGTAGATGCCAGTCTCGTGGGATTAGGAGGAAAACAAACAAGGGATACTTATTCCCATCATCTATGCACTCAGGACCCTAATTAAAGGCAAAGCCAGTACTGTTAATTAGAAAAAGAAACTCTAGAAATTACATTGGCTTGCAAAAAATTCCACCTTTACTTCATGAAAAGGACTTTCTTATAATAACCAACCATTATGCATTAACAACTATCTTTAATTTTAAAGGTTACCCCTCTATGTCAACTTTGCAATGGATTTTACATCTCCAATAATATGATCATAGAATAAAACACATTAGAGATAACCAATTGGAGATACTCTCTCAAAAATCTTTGGTGTATTAAAACGAAGAAGAGATTGTGAAAAGATTTATCAACATGGTTGTAGCTAACACCATTCCAAAATTGGAAATAATAATCTCAGTGGGATCAATTGTCACATAAGTGAAAAAGGCAATACAACAAAACGACTGAACCAATAAGCTAACAGAATCCTTTAAACATGTGAAGAATGGACCAACAACAAAATGTGGCATAAGCCAAATGCAAATGATCATACCCCAAAATATACAGAAACAAATCCTGAAATTGGTTCATGAGATACATCTGGGGATAATGAAAACAAAAGGCAGACTCAGAACTAAGGTATGGTGACCCAATATAGAAAAAGACGTACAGGCTCTTATAAGTCAATGTGTCCCATGCACTACATTAGACCTGAAGAGAAACCACCGTTTGGTACATGTGGCAGAAATGAAAGGTCCCTGGGAAATACTACACATAGACATCTGCGAGCCTTTTTCTAGTAAGGATTATATAATCACATTAATTGATGTAAGATCAAGATGGCCTGAAGTATTTGTTACCAAATCCACCAGGGCTGATAACAATCATATCAACAATCCAAATGTGTTTCTATACAGATGGCAATTCAGTGAGCATCATGTAAGATAATGGTCATTAGTTCATATCCTCAGAGTTTAAGCATTTCTGCAAAGAATCAGGCATCCAAGTGAGAGAAAGCAAAGACAAAATGCCACATAAAAAAACCCTTTAAGGTATGCAAGCAGCTGTTTGGAAGATGAGGGAAACAATCGAGGTACAAAAAAATGGAGCAGATGTGATGTTTGCACGAGTCTAAATATAACCTACTCCATTAATGTAGAAGCTAATGAATGTACAGACATTCCATGATAAAAACCATTGCTAACATTAAATAATAAGGAGTATATTAACACAAGTACATTGTTTTTATACCATTTAATGACAATCTATATTTTAGTAGATTTAATAAAATATATGTTCCAAGATAAATAAAGTCTTAATGCCAAATAAAAGAGACATTACATCAACATAAATCCATGGTTTTTATACTATTAAATCTCAATATACATTTAGACCAAATAAAATTCATGTTCTAAGATAAAGCGTCAATAATTAATAAGAGAAAAATTATATTAACACAAACACATTGTGTATATACAATTGATCGTATATATATATATATATATATATATCAAATATTATTTATTTTCGAAAAGACACAAATTTATAATCTATTATACGAAAATCTCACCTGTCTGTTTTAATGTGTGTATGTATATATGTATGCTTGTATGTCTCGCAAACTTTTGACAGAGGCGACAGATTTTCACAAGATAGGTATTATTTTGAAGCTTGACCCTTTGGACCACAAATATCGAAAACTTGGCCAAAAACATTAATTCCTTCAACTGAGCACTTTTGTACAGGGAGGGTCAGTTTTTTCACTGACATTTTTTTAAGTCATTCAACCCTCGTATTCACAACGTTGCTTAAAAGGCATTATTTTTACTGCCCATGACGTCACAACCACAGTAGTCACATCGGTAAAACAGTTTTTTTTTTCACCTTTTTCCTCTGGCGCATTATAGGTTCCAGCCTGCTTACTACTCTTATTTTTTATTTTTTACACTCACAATTTTCCTTTTTTTTGCTCAATCAACACCCTTACACACACCTCCACTTTCTTTCCCGCTTTTGCATCATGGGTTCGAGCCTGCCTGCCTACCTACTAAAACAATTTTTTTTGTTCATCACACACCTCCAAACATCTGGGCACTGAGGCTAGTCTATTATATAAAGGAGAGTCGTTTGTGTATGTTTGTATGTCTAGCTAAAAGTAAAAAAATACAAAACAACCCGTGATGAATATGCTATTAACTGAAAGAACGAGGATCCAAAGGTGTAATATGTAAAAATTAGACAAAATCTTCAATTCTTTGAGGTACAAATACTATTTAATTTGAAGAGAGTGCCCGATAAAATTTTGCTTCTACACTTTCTTAACAATTACAATCTATGCATGTGTACATGCTTTTCATTTCTAATTTTATTTTAAAAACATAAATTTGCAATGTCGTAATGTTGTTGCAATTTTAGTCTAATGGATAATGTGTTCAGTTATGAGTGACGGGTGGTGGCGACGAGATTGCAGAGGGAATGGCTAAATTAATAACGAAGTGTCTGGATTTAGCAGCGCTTTCTGGGATATTGGTTGACAAAGACGCAAGAACAGAGGTCACCAAGAACAGTTTGATAAAATTTCCGGTGGTCCAAGAAATTGGCTTGACTCTGAATGACGTCATAAGAATCGCCAATGGACCGAAAAGACCAGATCAAGGATGGTCAGGAAAATCCCGAATGATCTGCGTTCAAAGCCAGGTGGAAATTGTGAGAGAATGCCTGGAAAATGGGGGAGGGCCATAGGATGTGGTCGTGACGATCACATGGCAAAATGCTGGTTAAGCATCAAGAGAAAATGGGATGATATGCTGCCCCATGATCCCTCAGATGGCAAGCCTTGAAAGAGAGAGATCGTCTACCTTAGGAAGTGACCAGTATCACTGAGGGCCAATGGTGAAAAGAGGCATATGACATGAGTGATATAAATCGTCGAGCCCGTAGATTTTTTCTAATTGATAATCGATGGACTGAGAGGATGATGTGAGCAAAGTAAATCATTGATTCTGGGGAAATATTATAACTTGGAAAGTCTAATCGTTCGAGTAAATGGAAATTCTATTTAGAATGAATTAACACGTGTGATTGTGAATTAAATCGAGAGTAAGTGATGAAAGGCCCTTCACTCATTTTAAAGCGTCTATTTTGTTAAGTTCTACCTAGAATGAACTAACACTGGTGATTGTGAACTAGGATTCCATATAAAACTGTAGTGACTTTAGTTTAAAAAAAAAGTGTTGGAAATGTTGAATGAAATTTTAATGGTACAAGCTTCCCGAATGGTTAAAATAATTTTTGAGGGGGAGTTGGGCAGACAAATTCCTTAATGTAAAGTTTTTTTTTAACTAGGCCATATGAAGAGTAATTTTGAAAATTGAATTGATTTTTTTTTTAGGAAAAAATAATTTCCTCAGTTTAGAAGGATTTCTCCTTCATGAATGAGAACAGATGTTAGTTGAATTTAATCCAGAATAAATAAGAGTATTATTTTATGAAAATTAAATTGATTTTTGAGAAAAAATTTTTTTTTCCTCAATCTGGAAGGATTTCTAATTCAGTGGACGAGAAGTTGAATTCATCGGAAGCAAGCTGAAAAAATAAGCTAGTGATAATGAACAGAGAATTGTAAGTGTGAATGGAATCCTCTATGAGACTAATGACTTGAGCGTGAGAAGAAAATCTTTTTTATTCACTCATTTTAACGTTGAAAAGCGATTTCATTTTTTTTTAGATGGACTTTTCGATGTGAGTATCTCATTGGGTGTAACATTCACATCTAGAACAGAATTTCCTTTGCGAGGCATAGCGAATTACGCAATTTTTAATATTTGACTTTTAATTGAAAGGAATTCTGGAGGGCTTAAGTATTAGCAGAGAAATTGGGGAAAAGTGAATCATTAATCAAGTTAAGCAAGGATCTTTTGAGCATTTGGTATAGCAATTAAAGAATTAAATTAACATAAATTTTCAGATATTTGAAATCGGAATTTGAGAATTAAATAATAATGAATTTTGGAGCATTTAAATTGAACTTCAAGATTTTAATTAAGTGGTGTATGCTGTTTGCCGATTTTTGCGTTGCTGGGAGGTATGGTTGGACAGGGCCTGTTTGGGCATGTCACCTGGGGGAGCGTGGGAGAGCATATTTGGCCCCATGTCTTTCCACTAACAGGCAGGGAGTGCTTAAAGCGTATTGATGTGTTTAGGAATATCGAAAGAAATTTGATGAATTAGGGGGGGGCGTGTCTAGCTTCCTGTATTCTCATTAATCGGTCATAAGGACACAGATTAATTGTATTGAAAATGGATCGTCTGTTTTAATAGACTATAGAAAAAAGTAACTAATAAAACCGAAATAGAAAGGGTAATTATGCACTGATAGGAAGGTTTCCCTCGCATCATTCTGGAGATGGGCATGATCAAGCTAATGTACCTGCTGGGACCAAGAGAGGAGGGTCTAGCAGCAGAGCAGGTGAGCCAGTATGAGGGGATGTTGTGTGATGCAAAGTGGACCCAGGCTTCGGCATATTCGCGAATTGTTGAACTTCCTGTAGCCCTGAACACCACATTTGCTCTGCTTGTTGTTAGGTGAAAAAGGCATTGATAAACGCTCCACCTGGAGGGCAGTCGGGGAGATTGATGGTCGTCAGTCATGGTTGCTATAATTAATATAAGAGATAATAAGGAGTTAAAATAGTATATCTGAATATTAAAACTCTAAAAGGTTAAATTGTGACTATTAGACACTAGTATACTGTGCAACAAGAGTAGGGAGCTGCGATATCTATGAGAGCTACAATCCCAGAAGTGCTATTCGGAGTGATTACCGAAGAACACCTTAGATTGATGGAGTCATGGATGGGATAGATTTGAGAGAATTACAGACCCATTGGAAGGTCTGGAGATCAAAGAATCAGGAACTAACCTCTGTGAATTGACAGTGGTGGGGGAGGTGGTAATAAGTACACTAATAATGATGAGTATATTACTGACAGCAGTGACGTGGTGTGTAAGAGGATGAATGAGGTTGAAAGACAGTGAGAAGCACCTCGAGGCTGTCTGCACTGATGACAGAGATAACTTATGTCCAAACCCACCTGCAGCCCAGATGACCCCACCTGAAGAAAACTCAGTTCCTGACAAGCAACCAGGGGAAGGTAGCATGAGTGTCGAAACCTCTTGAGAGAATGAGATGCGAATTCATTGAGAGCAACTTTGTTTCTTTTCTCTTTTCTCTTCTTTTCTGTTTTCTTGGAATTCTTGCAGGGCACTGACCCATGAACTACCAAGGAAGATTCCGATTATGGCAGTTAAGGTGAGAGGAAGTAGGCCAGTTCAATAAAAAGTGGGTACTAGTTACCCAGAATACATGCAGTAGACTACCAACTCATGTGACTTTTATAAACTTTGTGATTGAAAAAAAAATGAGTAACATTTATGAATTTTGATTGAAAAAAAATGAGTAACTTTTATTTTGATCAAAAGATTCTTTTGAGCAACTATTGTAACTTGTTGAAAAAAAAGAGACCTTTCATAATGCATGAAAAAAAGAACATTTGACTTTTATAATTTTTGTGAATAGTTCTGTGAAAAAAAGAACATTCGAGTGACTTTTCTAATTCCAGTTGAAAAAATGTGTACCCTCATGGTGGATGATTAAAAAAAAAAACGGTGACTTAATTTGTGAAAAAAATTCTGAGTAATCTGTGTGATAATTACCTTGTTATTGAAAAGAAAATGAGTAACTCTCATGATTTCTTAAAGAAAAACTGTATCATTGTTTGAAAAAAAAGAGAAAAGGACTGTATAACTGCTATAATTTTGGTGAACACAAAAGTAATGGGACTTTGCCAATTTTAGACTTTCTTGAAATTTTGAATTTTTTTAACAGCATGATGAGCTGGTATAGAGAACCATCATCTGTGGGTGGTTGTTGTTGAACTCGAGTTCGGACTATATATATGTTTCTCTTTTCTAACAGGTGCACCAATAAATGAAAAGGAAAACAGCAAATAAAACCAGCTGGTATTGATTGCGGTGAGGGGTTGACGGAATGGGGACAGTGTATGCGGATGACTTAGACTCATTCATTCCACAGAAACAATGAGCATGGGGGAGGGGGAATGTGATGCGACCATCCCAAGGAGTGGTAGGGCTCCTCATTTGGGGGAGGTAGAGACTCCCCAAACACTGGAGAATGCCGGGCAGCTATGCTTGTGTTATTTGTTAAGTATTACCCTATGCCCAGGCAGTGGCAGCCTATCCTGCTGAAAGGAAGAGTTAAGTTACAAATTTTTTATGAAACCGAGATATGAATATGATTGTTTGGTGAAAGTAACAATTGATGAGAAACATAACGAAATATAATTTTGTTTCCAATGCGAGCAAGCCCCAACTCAGCGACATCTGGCCTCTGAGCACAATGCTAGATGAGGGGTCATGGGGTTAACCTCTTCTGATCATGAGAAACACAACTGAGAACGTTCGCAGATTTGCAGGTGCATGCAGGGAATCGGGAATTCCCCTGGGATGACATACTTACTGGCGATTGGTCTAGGAAGCAACCGAACCTACCCCAATACCTCCATACATAAGCAGGTCCCTGCGCCAAAATCGTCAGTTGGAGAGAGTTGGAGCTGAATTTTGAGTGAATCTAATCATAATCAAAGAGTCGTTGCCACCTCTCTCTTCCCGACCTCACCATAAAAAAACTGAGAGTAATTAAATCTAATTTGGACTCAATAGTGTTTTGTCAAAAATCAACCACTGAACAATTGTATATAAGTTTATATCATATTTTGTATATTTAACTTGAATTAACCAAGTAGAATAGATATATCTAAGTAGCTTTCCTTTGTGTGCATGAAAATCTATTCACTTCCAAGGTGACAGCGGCATATCAACCCGAAGGTGAAATCGACTCTGACTAAATCGATCAACGAATCCTGCTGCACCAAGAGATCCTGCGAAGAATTCTCAGTGAAGAACGAGCATGACACATATATGACAAGGGATCCCCATTTAGGGATCACTAAGGGTTCACATCTGGTGCTGGTGACCAGGAAATGTCACATCTGATTGCCGGTGGCCAGGAAAAGTCACATAAAAGAAATATACTAAATTTATGGAAAGGGAAATCATAATTTTTTAGATTTATTTATTAATGTTAACAATTTATTTGATTTTTAACTTATTATTTTAATTATTTTCTTCATTCATTCCTCTACTATTTATACTATTTGGATCATTCTGATCACTGTTCTTATCATAAGGGTTATCTTTTATAATGTTTTGACCAATATAACTTATTCAGGGGTATCTATTGAAATCTGGAATCTGCACAAAATTTTGAATGGAGCCCTTAGGTTTATCCATGTGGGTTGCATGCTCTAGTTTTGTCAGCCATGATTGGATAAAACTCTTAAGAAATTTGCAATACATTACTGACAAAATGAGAGCATTCTACCTTGAGGATTAAATAAAAACTTCTGTTTGAAATTCTGTGAAGATTCCCAAAAAGAAAGAACACTTTAAGAGCTTCGGGCTGTCATGTAAGGAGCCAGAGCACCTGCAAGATGGAGCGAAAGTTCTTGGCTTGCATGTGAGCAGCAGCGCAGATGGACACCGCTGGGGAAGAGGTGATGACATCTAGGAAGTTCCATCCAACATCACGCATTGGAGTGTTTTTTCTGTTTGTGGAAAACTGGTGGGCCACTTCCCTGTGTGTGGGTGGCTCCTGGTGGCCATAAAGTGATGTGCAATTTCAATATCAACGGGATGGGACGATGAGGTGCGCGATCCGCCCTGCAAAGCATACTGGTGGAAGCTGTGGCCAGAGTGACTGAGGACGACCCTGTTCGAGGGAGCTAGTGCATCGACGGGAGCGAGTTTACAGTTTGGGTGGACACCAGCTCACTCGCCCTTGGTATTGCTCTGACGGTCAATGGATTTATCATAGAAGATGCTTGTTGGCTCCGGCCAGAAAATGATGAACGGCTAGAAATTTGTAAATTCTCCATCACTGTTTTGTGATCCCACAGGTGGCTAAGAAAATGGTTAATACATAATATTATCTTCCAGCATTCCATCCTGGTTTGCTCCAGGAATGTTCCTTTCGCGTCATTAACACTGTCGAGAAGCGGGAAAATATCCAGAGGGGTGAGGGTGGTGTTTGAAGCCGAAAAGTAACCGAAAAATGTATTGGGGACCATATTTTGGCCTTTCTAGCTCCGTTTGGTTCTTTTTTTGGCGTTTTTTTTTTTCCTAAATTGGAAAATCGAAAACAAAATGGCCGCCAGTGGAAACGATAGTTATAACGTTGGATACTGAATGTCTTCAAATATCAATAACTAGCTGTTTGCGCAAAAAATGAATGCGATATTCGTTCTCAACGTACTCGAAAACCTACAAAAGTCGACAAATTAAAGGTAAATGCCGAGGGGTCGGTAAACTAAAAAAATACCAAAACTTTAATTAAACTTGGAAATACGATTTAAAAAATAGCGCGGATCACTCTCTGCACTAGCACCTTTCTTTTTTGCAACCCAAACTGCTGCCTGCTCGCTTTGGAGTATCGCCCATCGACCGCTTTCTTTTTTCGATAAATCTAAGGACGCTCCAAATATTTCGCCGAACCGGAATATGAAACATACACCTGTTTTACATTTAAATTAATCTTTAGCTTCTTTTAAGCATTTTGTTCTCGGGCGGTTAGTGAATAAATTAGAATACATTAAATGATAACATTAAATAAATTAAAGTGACATTATACTTACGTTTAACCAGTATTCTTACGAATGGCTTTTTTAAAAAGAAATAATAAGATGACTATAAGATTTAAAACATAAAAGGTGAGTGAAAAGCAGCTCTGCAGAAAATTGACGATTTGATAAACAAGCAGAATGCTAGTGTCGAATGATTTCAAATGTAAAGATCAAATCATTTTTATTTTTATTCTATATTTTTAAATATTCTTTTTGATTATCCTACGTCCTTCTTTTTTTTTTTTTTTTACTTTCGATTTCTGCTGACTATTCTGCCCTAGAGAAATCACTTCCGATTGAAGTTTATCACAAACAATTGAACGTGCCTGGTTTTATACGTACGTTCTGATTCGGAAGAATAGGCGATTCGAAGGCAGCAGTAATCCGCAGTGTAAGATCTAAAATGTTTAATTTTTTTTTTTTTAATCCAAAACATCAATATTTTAAAGTAGGATATTTTTATAGGTGATACAGAAGAATAGGCGACTCGAGGTTGGCATCAAAATGTTGGATAAAACATTCGCATTATACTTAAATATATTTTTGCATAAGATAATAAATAAAATTTTATGGCAAGAGTGGAAATTGAATGGCAAAATATTCTCCAAATCCGGTAGAATCCAAGTTTAGCGTTACAAATTCCAAAGAATTATTTGAGGATGGGCACTCACTATTGCCAAACAAATTATTTTGCGCTAAATAGTGTTGTATCGCAAGATTCCCACACAATTACATAAACGAAGCACGGGACGAGGAGGAACTATGGAATAACAATGGCGGCGCAGAGACAGATGTTTGTCGGCAAAATGTTCAGAGCCGTATTAAACACACATCGGGGTGTCAAAACACATCCCCTCCCACACCCACATCAACAACATAACCCGCAAATCATCCGGGTGGGAAACACATTAACGGCATCAACTAAATTAGGAGTAGAAATATTAATAATACACCTGACAACCCCTCTCACATGCACTTCAAACATAAATAGTTAGGTCACGGAGCACGGTCGCGACGTAATTCCGACATAAGCTGATTCGCAATGTTTACAGCTTTGATATACAACTGAATATACCTCCAAATAAGCGAATCCCTGATGTGTGGTTAATTACGGAAAACTAACACAAATAAAAAATACGACGGCCATTTTTGCCTCGGAGCCGCTATGTCCCCTACTACGTCCGCGTTCGCTGTATAAAGAAGCCAACCATCAGAGAAAAAAGTCAGTTACCGGCAGACTGCCAACCAGAGCGGATCGCCTCGCTGACGGTATCAGCAGCAGCAGCAGCCATGCCAGTTCTCTTCAGCTTTTTCCAGTAACGGCAGCAGCCACGCCAGTCCTCTTCAGCTCTTTCCAGCAGCAGCAGCCACAGCCGTTCCCCTCAGCTCTTTCCAGCAGCAGCAGCAGCAGCCACAGCTGATCCCCTCAACTCTTTGCAGCAGCAGCAGCCACAGCCGTTCCCCTCAACTCTTTCCAGCAGCAGGAGCGGCAGATCCCCTCTCGGCGACAGCAATTGATTCAAAAGTGCCTAGTCACCTATCACTGTCTTTTCCCTTGAGGAATACCACCAGCAAACCCCAACTCGTCCCAGTGACTCCTTAGTGGTAACAGCGGTGGCGATACCCCTCCTATTCCAGTCCGGGTCGTCATCACTAGACCGTACCAGCATCTAAGCCCCTGTACCCATCAGATCCCGATCAGGCCAGGACTCCAACCTACCATAACACCTGGACCCCTATTCCGGCCTTCCTAACGCCTAGCTGACCGTGTGTACCAATTCACCTTGACCCTCAATGAAGGTTTGAACTGAATTACTCCGTTTGTTCTCCTTGCTTCCATACGCTCGTGTTATTATATAACAACTGGTGTCAGAATGTTCAACAAGATGAGTACAGACAGCTACGAGGGTTTCACGCGGTCGGAACTATTCACATTAATTAAAGAACAGAAGCATTTGCTATTCAACCTGAGGACAGGCTCGACACAACCGTCAGAAGAGGCACTTCAGGAGATCTGAAACGACATAGATGCCATGACAACCGCCCTGAGATCAACAGCAATAACAACAGCTACCACCCCTCACACAAGCAGTGACTACAGCATGCTAATGCGTCAACAAACAATTCGGGACGCCATGAGACAACAGAAGCCCTTCCGCCCTGGACAGAATGTAAACCAATTCATATCAGCGCTCACCAAAATATATGCCATACATGTCTTACCGGAGGTAACAACATACCCAAGTCTGGAGGGCGAATTTGTCAAGTCCGCAAAAGACATGCTGGACCAGGGTATATTTCAGAAAATGCTGGACTCTGCATAAGAAACATCCACCTTCAACAATCTGAAGGAGTATCTGCTAACAACCCACAGCAGCCAAATGACCACCTTCCAACATTTAAGCAAGGCCTGGGACTTAGAACGACATGATGGCGAAAAACTAACAGATTTTGCCGGTTGACTCGATACCACGCTCAGGGAAGCGGCCGTCCACATCAAGGCAAAACACAGAAAGGACAGAAACAATGAACTATCTGTTGATGGACTCATATCAATCATAGGCGCAATGCTTATGAGTGAAAAGGTGAAAGCATGGAATACAAACATCTACCCTCACCTCGTCAGAACAATGGACATAGCTCAGGGGAAGTTTAGAGAAAAAAGTCAACGAGGCTTGCATATTGTCCTGTAGTATCGGGCACACGGGTGGGCTCGCGAACAATCTGAGTGAGGTCATAAGCAATGGTAAAATCATGACAGAACCTCCCCTCATCATCCGTCTTATTTGAGTGGGTCATCCATTCCACGTTATGGACGTTGAGCACAGATGTGGATGTTAGCCGAGGGATGTGCAGACAGGATGTGGTCTATTTTCTCAGATATACTCTTAAAGATAGGAACTCCACTGTTATGGGGCCGATAGAGGGAAAATATAAATGAAGTGGTGTAAGCAAGTGCAACCTGAAAGCACATATAAGGTAAATTAGGATATTCTCTAGAGATATTCCTGCCACATGGGAAGCCATCTTTAATGTAGGCACATATTCCCTGCCCATGGTGATCTTGGGGGTCAGATTTAGCTGTTAAGTTAGAGTATCCGTTAATTATGAACTCATCTAGGGAAGTGGTCGGCCCTATTCCAGTTTCGCTTAGAAAGAATATGTCCGGTTTTGTCTCCTGTAATTGGGTTTCAACCTCTGGTAGGTTGGAACGTAGCCCCCTGATGTTGGAGAAGGAAACATGGTAGTAGGGGTCTACATTGGAAGATGCGGTTCTAGGTTTATTCCAGTTTTTTTTCTGGAGATGTTTCATGTTGAGGGTTTGGGATTTGTTGAACACTTCGGCATACTTGGTTAGAGCAGTACAGAGAGAGAAAGTAAGAGAGAAAAAGACAGGAAATTTTTTTGTTTGTAGCACATTACAAGGTAAAGCCGTAACAATTACCCACTAGTATGGCAGTGAGAGGCCCCACCAGAGACTACTGCATGATCCAGATTCCATTCACTTATTGGCAATACAGCAGTTCCAGTACTTTGCACCTGCTGATAGGACAGCCTCCTTAGTGGTTAATCAAAGGTTCGGGTCCCTGACTATCAGGCGGATAACGTCAGCCCAGACAAAACGTTTGCCTCCAGCACCCTTACTAGTGACATGGCCACAAGGATAGACATAGAGACAGAAACATTTCCGACATCTCAGACTACTGTTCACCAAGTACTACTGACCTTTAAAGCAGCTTTTTCTTCACCCTTTGTCAGAAAAATCACTCATTTGATTGAGGACTGAGGGACAAAAAAGGAGAAGCGAGAGTAACTGGTGCTGCCGATAACACATCCACTGTATTATCTACTCTCCATAAAAGATGGAAAAGGTGATTTCTGTGTGCGATGAGAGCAGCACATTCTGGGGAGAGCCATGGCTGGCTGTTAGGTTTTTGTTGAAATTTTTTGGATGGTATTAATCGGTCTATGCCTACAATTAACCATTCGGTCAGGTCTGATACTATAGAGAACACATCCTTTTTAAACATGGAATGCAAAGGTAGATCAGATATGAGTGTACGGAAGCTATCTCAGTCAGCCATAGAGTATCGGTATACAGTACGGTGGAGGGGTACGTCTGGGGACTTATTACATTTCATTTTTATCTTAACTGATACGACGGAGTGGTTGGAGGATCCTAGAGGAGAAAGAACGGAACATGAACATAGCTCAGGGGAAGTTTAGAGAAAAAGGTCTAGAAGGCTTGCATATTGACCTGTAGTATCGGGCACATGGGTGGGCTCGTGAACAATCTGAGTGAGGTCATAAGCAATGGTAAAATCATGACAGAACCTTCCCTCATCGTTCGTCTTATTTGAGTGAGTCATCCATTCCACGTTATGGACGTTGAAGTCACCACAGATGTGGATGTTAGCCGAGGGATGTGCAGACAGGATGTGGTCTATTTTCTCAGATATACTCTTAAAGATAGTAATTCCGCTGTTATGGGGCTGATAGAGGACAAATATAAATGCAGTGGTGTAAGCAAGTGCAACCCGGAAGCACATATAAGGTAAATTAGGATCTTCTCTAGACATATCCCTGCCACACAGGAAGCCATCTTTAATGTAGGCACATATTCCCTGCCCATAGCGACCTTGGGGGTCAGATTTAGATGTTAAGTTAGAGTATCCGATTATTATGAACTCATCTAGAGTAGTGGTCGGTCCTATTCTTGTTCCGCTTAGAAAGAATATGTCCAGTTTTGTCTCCGGGCTGTTCTAAAACCTTGATGGACAAGATGGTATTTTGGCAATATGATATAATGGACTGATCCAACACCCCTCAAATGAATGGACTGTTACGTCTATAAAAAGACAAGCAAACTCTCCTCACGTGAGAGACAGAATTTAGTACTAAGCTGTCAATGAACGCTTAGAAATGTGTGTACCTTTTTACCTAAATAAGCCCTTTCTGTACAACCCCAGTAATGACTTGTTATTCATAATAATCTACGATATAACAACTGGCGACGAAGAATTCGAACCAAACTCACTAAAAAACAAAGCGAAGGAATAAGCACACAAGAAGATTAACGAGCATAAAACAAAAGAAATCCAAAGAAGGAAGAATAAAAAAGAAAAACTTCGACAGAGCCAACATTTAAAAAGTAAGTGTTTCAGTCGGTTACGTTCCTAAAAAAAAAAAAAGAAATTGAAATTTTGAAACGAACATTTTTTTTGAAAAGAATATTTAAAAAAAAAAAAAAGGAGTGTCCATTTCAAGTTTTATTCGGCTGGAAGTGTTTTTTTTTTTTTTCTTCTTCTCTTCGGAAGGACATTGTGCTTTTAATTCATTGAATTTATAGGACATATGAGTTAATCTTTTGTTTAATTGTGTGGTTTTGTGAAAAAAAAAAATTTTTTTTTAACATGGAGCAATTAGCGGAATTCACTAGAACTATGCAATCGGCATTGTTTGCTCAACAAAAACAAATGGAATTACTTCAGAAGCAGCAGTTGAAGCAAAGCGAAATACTACAGAGTATTTTAACGCAGCAGAAAGACTGTCGTTTCACTCCTGAAGGAATAGCAAATTCTTTATCCGAATTTGTATACGAGCCGACGAATGGGTTAACTTTGTGGAGAAATGCGTGACTTACCTGGATAGACCACGTGCGGGTCGGTCACCAAAAATAAATAAAAAGAAAGAAAAGAAATGGTCAAGACTCTTATTTATAGAGTAGTGATCACGTGAGTTAGAAGAATATGCAAATAGAGGTGAACGATTTTGCGATATAAAAAGCCTGTGTTGTTAAGAGGAGGGGCAGACTGTTGGCAGAAGTCAGTGCTGTCAGACGTGCTTTAGAGTTTTGTTATTATATGCTGTGTTCGATTGTTGGGAGAGAGAAAAGAGAAGAGGAGGAACCAAGAAGACATTCTGCAGATACTTGACTTTGTGTTGGTTTTAAGCTATCTCGGCGCTTGGTGTGCGGTTACTAACAATGGACAGATTCGACATTCGCTTAATACCCACAGGAACGTCTGGGACCACCCAAGGGATTAATTCCGCTCATGGCTGTTGAACAACCTACCAAAGAAAAACTTTGTCCCGTAATGGATTACCGAGAGTTGAATCGGCATGTTGATGCGTTTACCGGAAACGCAGATGTGTGCGCTGCTAAACTGAGAGAGTGGCGTCAAAAAGGGAGCAATGTAGCACTTCTGGATCTAAAGAGGGCCTACCTGCAGATACGTGTCCATGAGTCATTATGGCCGTTTCAGACAGTACTACTCAAGGGAAAACTATATTGTTTGACACGTTTGGGTTTTGGCCTAAACGTAGCACCCTTGATTATGACAACCATTATTAAAACTGTTTTGATGCAGGATGAGACCACAGCAAAAGCTGCTTCAGCCTACATAGATGACATCTATGTTAATGAGGACATAATGTCTGCGGATGCAGTTCGAATAAAACTGAAAGCGTTTGGGTTAATAAGCAAAGACCCTAAGCGCCTAAAGGATGGAGTGCCCGTGCTAGGCCTCGAGGTCTGGGAGGAGGGCAATACGTTGCGATGGAAACGAGGGAGCCCACTTCCAAAGTTACCCAATGTATTAACAAGACGTACTGTGTTTTCTATCTGTGGTAAATTGGTAGGACATCTACCTGTCTGTGGATGGCTCCGATCGGCAACAGGAGTGGTGAAAAGACGAGTGACTACAGTAACAAAAGGATGGGACGATGTTGCGGATGATGATTCTCTCCAACAAATGATGGCTGAAATGTTGTCCAGAGTGCATAGGAATGACCCTGCCCGGGGTGAGTGGCAAGTGTCTGGAAACGAACTAAATGCATGGGTTGACGCAAGTTCGTTGGCTACAGGTGTCGTGTTGGAGCAACTAGGTGTTGTTGTGGAAGATGCATGCTGGCTTCGTCTGAAAAATGATGCCCAACATATAAATTTGGCAGAACTTGATGCCACGTTAAAAGGTCTTAATCTCGCATTGCAATGGCAGACTAATGTTGTGCATCTCCACACTGACTCATTGTGTGTTTACCATTGGTTAACCGACACCTTGACTGGAAAGGCTCGAGTTAAGACTAGAGCTGCAAGTGAAATGCTAGTACGAAGGAGACTAGCAATAATTAAGCGTCTAGTTGACGAATACAGCTTGCAGGTAGACATTACGTTAGTCTCGTCGATGCAGAATTTGGCTGATAGCTTGACTCGAGTACCAAAGAGGTGGATCGATGCAATGAGGCAGGGATCCGATCTTCAACAACAAACATGCGCGACTGTAACGGATCAATTAACACCTGACCAGATCCGTATGATACACCAGCAGATTGGACATCCTGGAATTCAGAGGACTGCATATTTTGTCCGAAGAGTATGCCCTGCAACTACAAAAGCATCAGTGAAAGCAGCCATACGTTCGTGTGAAGAGTGTCAGAGAATTGATCCGGCACCATCCCAATGGCAAAAAGGGAAGCTCGAGGTGGAGGGCAACTGGCAGCGAGTAGGGATGGACATAACACATTATGGGGGCAAACATTTTTTGACCATGACGGATTGTGGCCCGACGCGTTTCACAATATGGCGCCTGTTGACACGACAGGATGCAGCCAGCATTATATAACAGTTGAGAGCCGTCTTTTTTGAACGTGGTGCCCCGATTGAAATTCTGACTGATAATGCCGCCACATTTCGATATCAAGAATTTCAGAAATTCGTGCACGAATGGGGGATTAAAATGCATTATCGGTGTGCATATTATCCCGAGGGTAATGGTATAGCAGAACGGTGTCACCGCACCATCAAAAGAATTGCAGCCAGGACGCAGTGCTCTATTCCAGAAGCTGTGTACTGGTATAATATAACACCCAAGGACAATGCAACACCAGCAACTGCACCAGCCAATGGGATTTACCAATATGAACAGCGTGTGAAAGGAGTTGATGCCATACCATCAGTGGTGAGTGTTGTCAATACACCATATCAGGTGGGAGACCTTGTTTGGATAAAACCCCCAAATGCTGGGTGCACTACGAAATTTTTCCGGGGAAAAATAGATGAAATCATAAGTCCTCAGACCATGTTGATTGGTGGCATACCACGTCACGTAAAAGATATCCGCCCTTGTTATACCTCTTCTGATTCTGAGGACGATGAGGAGGATCACACACCGTTCAGAGATGATCCTGATCACTTACTGCCCCTTCAGGTGAGCATAGAAACACCACCAACAGAACCAGACGAGGGAATGATGGGACATACTGATGACAATAGTGAGGAGAGCGATGGACACAAGGAAGTAATGCCTCATCGAAATACTCGACAGAGACGAATACTGCCCACCCCCCGTGATTGCGAAACCCAGCGAGAAGGGATGATGGAGCATACCGAGGAGATGACGCCTCCGATTCTTCGGAGAAGTACCCGACAAAGACGGATACTGCCCCCCTGCCCTGATTGTGAGACACCGCCTATGGAACCACGAGACGGGATAATGGAACAGACTGGTAGTAATGATGGTGGTAATGAAGAAAACAGCAATGAGGAAGTGCTTCTTCGAAGGAGTACCCGCCAACGACGATTGCCCGCATGTCCTGTTTGTGATCATGAGATCAGGGGGGAGTGTGGAGAAATGCGTGACTTACCTGGATAGACCACGTGCGGGTCGGTCACCAAAAATAAATAAAAAGAAAGAAAAGAAATGGTCAAGACTCTTATTTATAGAGTAGTGATCACGTGAGTTAGAAGAATATGCAAATAGAGGTGAACGATTTTGCGATATAAAAAGCCTGTGTAGTTAAGAGGAGGGGCAGACTGTTGGCAGAAGTCAGTGCTGTCAGACGTGCTTTAGAGTTTTGTTATTATATGCTGTGTTCGATTGTTGGGAGAGAGAAAAGAGAAGAGGAGGAACCAAGAAGACATTCTGCAGATACTTGACTTTGTGTTGGTTTTAAACTTTTCCGGCATATTTTCGGAGATACGAAAATATTTTTGCTAAGAGATGTCAGTCTTGGACAGACGAAGAGAAGATTATCCTTCTTCTTCAAAAACTTGGATCTCAGGAAAATACAAAGTATACGAATTTTATCCTGCCAAAGAAACCTGAAGAGATTTCTTTTAGTGAAACAATAAAAATATTGTCAAACATTTTCAGTGAACGAGATAGTCTATTCTATACACGTTATAAATGTTTAAATATCACGAAGCAGGAGGACGAAGATTTTATTACTTATGCAGGGAAAGTAAATGCTCATTGTGAATCCTTTAAATTAAAAGACCTCAAAGAGGATATGTTTAAAAGTCTAATCTTTGTGCAAGGTTTAACAGCCTCTAAAGATAAGGATATTCGTTCAAGGATATTATCCATTATGAACCAAGACACAGAAATAACGTTACAAAAAGTTACGGAAGAGTGTCAGAAACTGTTAAATTTAAAGCAGGACAATACAAGCATCGAAGGAAAAAATTTTGAAGAAAAAAAAAATGGAAAGGGTGATGAAATGTGCACACGAAAAATCCTGTAAGACATGTGGGGGAAAAAACCACTTCACTAAAGATTGTTACTTTAAATACAAAATATGTAACAAATGTAATAAAAAAGGCCATAAATCAACGGTATGCAGGAAAGGAAAATACCGAAAAGCAGAAATAAAGACCATTGGTTCTAAAAATGAGTCTAGGTGTGATAAAAGAAAATATATTAAAATTAAAATTAATGGCTGTAATGTGAACTGTCTTCTAGATACGGGAAGCGACATAAGTATAATTGACGAAATAACTTGGAAGAAAATTGGGTTTCTAAAGTTACAAAATACAAAAAAAATTGCCAGAAGTGTGTCTGGAAATAAACTAAAATTTAAGGGTGAATTTTTTACCAATGTGTCTCTAAAGGAGAATGCTGTGAAAACCAAGTTATATGTCGTACCGGGGGAAAATTCTAATTTGTTCGGTATAGACTTAATGATTCTTTTTAATTTATGGGGAAAACCCATAAGCTCATTTTGCAATAAAGTAAGTCTGGCGGGTTTAGAAAAGTCTAAACTATCAGGAAAGTTTATTGACGAATTAAAAAAAGACTTTAAAGAGGTATTCTCTGAAGGTTTTGGTTGCTGCACGAAAACGGAGGTGAAATTTGAACTAAAGGACGAAGCTAAACCAGTTTTCAAACCCAAAAGAAAGGTTCCATATTCAGCATTAGAAACTATAGAGAAAGAATTAAAGAGACTTCAAGATATTGGAGTAATAGAAAAAGTGGATTACTCTGAATGGGCTTCACCCACGGTTTACGTTAAGAAGAAAAATAATAAAATCAGGGTATGCGCGAACTTTTCGACAGGTCTAAATGATTGTCTCAAGGAGCTTAACTACCCACTTCCTACCCAAGAGGAAATTTTTTCGAAGTTAAGCGGAGGAAAAATTTTTACAAAAATTGATTTGTCTGAAGCGTATTGGCAAGTAAAAGTCCAGGAAGATTGTGCTAAGTACCTGACATTAAATACCCATAAAGGACTATTTTCACTAAAACGTTTGCCTTTTGGTTTAAAAGTAGCCCCAAATTTGTTCCAGCAAATTATGGATACAATGCTAGCAGGTTTGGATTTTGCTATGGCTTATCTAGATGACATCCTTATAAGAAGTAAAAATGTGGAAGAGCATAAAATCCACATTGGCAAAGTATTCGAGAGAATATCAAACTATGGATTGAAAGTGGCTCTCGAAAAATGTAATTTTGGGATGGACAAAATTGAATATTTGGGACAAGTGATTGATCGAAATGGTAGAAAACCTAATCCTAATAGGACTGAAGCAATCAAAAACATGCCTAGACCAGAAAATATAGTGCAGCTACAGTCATTTTTGGGACTAGCAAATTATTATAATTCTTATATCCCAAAGATGCATGAACTAAGAGCACCTTTAAACGAATTATTGAAAAAGAATTAAAAAAAAATGGCTCTGGACAAAAGAATGTGATGAAGCATTCCTAAAGATTAAAAAATGTCTGTAATCGGATTTAGCACTAGCTCACTA
Source organism: Euprymna scolopes (assembly GCF_053919585.1). Lineage (NCBI taxonomy): Eukaryota > Metazoa > Mollusca > Cephalopoda > Sepiida > Sepiolidae > Euprymna > Euprymna scolopes. The sequence goes on from NC_136505.1 coordinate 189,433, forward strand.
CGATCCGAAAAAAGAATTAATTGTAGCAGCAGATGCGAGCAAATACGGTTTAGGTGCTGTGCTACTACACAGACTCAAAGATGGATCGACTAAACCAATTATTCATGCCTCAAGGGTTTTGCTACCCGCAGCAAAAAATTATAGTCAGATAGAAAAAGAAGGTCTGGCAATTGTATACGCCATGAGGAAATTTCATAGGTTCATCCATGGAAGATTTTTTATATTGGAAACGGACCACAAACCTTTGTTATCTATCTTTGGTTCCAAAAAAGGAGTTCCTACTCATACGGCTAATAGGTTACAAAGATGGAGCATGATTCTGTTAAACTACAATTTTAAAATGAAACACCTAGCATCCAGCAAAATTGCACGCGCAGATGGGTTGTCCAGGTTGATCCCAAATAAAACTGAATTACTTGAAGAAACTGTTATAGCTGCACTAAAAGAAGAAAATGAACTAACAGATATATTAATAAATACTGTTAGGAAACTTCCAGTAACACTTGAGGAAATAAAGAAAGCAGCAAGAACAGATGAATACATTAACAAGATAAAAAAACAAGTGGGACAAAAAGAAAAGAAGAGGAAAGGATTAACCATTTTTCCATTTTCAAAGTGCGATGAAACTCTAATGTACGCAGATAGAGTGGGAATACCTCAAGTATTACAGAAGAGAATTTTAAAAGAATTCCACATGGGACATCCTGGAATCTCCAGAATGAAAGCACTAATGAAAGCATATACGTACTGGCCTGGAATGGATCAGGACATAGAAAAAATGATAAAATTATGTAAGGGTTGCCAACTAGCAGCAAAAGCGCCGCCCATTAAGACGCATCCTTGGCCTAAAACAGATATACCATGGACGCGGATCCATATAGATTACGCAGGACCTCTAAAAGGATATTATTACCTGGTAATAGTAGATAGCATGTCGAAATGGCCAGAAATTTTTAAATTCAAACATCCTACAGCGGCAAACACAATAAAGGCGTTGGACGAGGTATTTGGGCGTTTTGGCGTACCAAAAACAATTGTTAGTGATAATGGCACCATGTTCAAAGGTCAAGAATTTAAGATCTACTGTGAGTCAATGGCCATGTCACAACACCAACTTATAGCCCTCGATCTAACGGACAAGCTGAAAGATTTGTCGATACTTTTAAACGAGCGTTAAAAAAGAACGATAACATCGACACGGAAGAAAAAAGTCTTCAGAAATTTTTAGCAGTATACAGGATAACGCCTAATCCGAATACAAATGCAAATTTATCCCCAGCGGCAATAATGTTTGCCAGAAAAGTGCGCTCTGTGTTCGACCGGTTAATTCCGAGTAAAAAAGTAAAAAAAAGTGTAAAAGATAATGGACGATACAAGATATACAAGGACGGGGATAAAGTTTTTTTCAACAATTATCGGCCAGGGAAGAGTTTTTGGGAAGAAGGCATAATCTCAAAAAGAATTGGAAGAATGGTCTACATTATAAAAGGTCAGACATTTTCCCACAAAAAACATATAAACCAACTCAGACCCCGATATATTGAAATAGTTAAAAACAATGAAGTACCGATGGAAGTACTGTATGACATTTTTCACATAGAGCCTCCAAAAAAGGAAGCACCAGTAACCTAAAATACAAGTCACTCTCCAAAATCCAAAAATTCGCAAACGCAAATTTTAAGGAGAAGTGAAAGAAAAAGAAAAAGAACTGAATTTTTTGGACAAAGTCAAAAAAGAAAAAAATGGTGAAGCGAAATTCTAGGGAAGAATTTAGCTTGGGAGGAAGGTGATATAATGGACTGATCCAACACCCCTCAAATGAATGGACTGTTACGTCTATAAAAAGACAAGTAAACTCTCCTCACGTGGGAGACAAAATTGAGTACTAAGCTGTCAATGAACGCTTAGAAATGTGTGTACATTTTACCTAAATAAACCCTTTCTGTACAACCCCAGTAATGACTTGTTATTCATAATAATCTACGATATAACACAATAATAAAGACACCAAGCGGTTAGAGTGATGACCGCGGATGGAAAGGTTCTGAGATGCTGTGAAACCGGCCAAGTTCAGCTTACAGTGAGCAGCCTGCACTGTTTGCAACTGAAGGTGTTAGTTGTCGAAGAAAATTTGTTAGACTTTGACCTTTTGCAGGGATTTGATGCTCTCAAGAAGTTGGGTGGAGTGTGTTTGACTGAATCTGGTTCGGTTCACTTTCTCATGAAAGACATAGCAAGGTGTACGGTGATTAACATTGATGAGCCAGACTTCAGTATTCAGAGGGTATTTGACCAACATAAGAAAGAATGGTGATTAACATTGATGAGCCAGACTTCAGTATTCAGACGGTATTTGACCAACAGAAGAAAGAATGGACTGCCGCATGGAAATGGACAGGTGGAGAAACGGAATCAATTGAAGAATACAATACTAGAGTACCTCGTAGCCAAGCATATTCGGGCTGAATATGAAAAAGAACTAGATTTATGCCTGAAAAAAAAAATGGATGTTTGGTGCCATATCCAAAAGAAGAGTTTAGCAGAAGTAGCAATAACTAAAATGAGGGGAAAAAGAGCTTACCTCGGGTACGTCTGTTGTATCACCGGTTGGGGGGAAAAGAGAATTCCAAGATGGCGTCCAGGGGTTTTTATTAGCATTTACCCCATGCAACTCTCGGAAAATCACGTTTCTTTCTCATGTGATTATGCAAATGGATAATTCACGGCCACTATAAAAGCAGGAGGCTAGAGACGAGTCGGCAGTGTCCTGCAAACTGTGTGTGTGGGTGTTTCTGGCGATTGGAGTGTGTCTTCTTTTACCACGGTTATCACGGACAGGAATTCCCTCTCTTCTGGAGGTGGGCGATATTGACTATTTTGAAGTTGTACTGTTGCTGACAGAACATTTATTTTTTTTTTGCCTACTACATTTTTGTTTCAAGCTATTTCGGCCCGAATATGGCGAAGGTGCGGATAAGCAGTGATATTATCAAGCCGTTCTCTGGCGAGGGAGACGTTGTAGCGTGGCTGAAAAAAGTGAGACTTGTCGCACAACTTCAGCAGGTGGATGACGTAGTGAGTCTGCTACCTTTATACCTGGAAGGCGATGCGCTGGCCCTCTACATGGAAATGGAGGAGGACGATCAAAAGAAAATAGACCAGATTGAGGCTCGATTAAAGGAGGCATTTACTGATGACGCGTTTGCAGCATATAGAAAAATAACTATTGTTAGATGGGCTGGTGAACGTGTGGATGTGTACGCCAACAAAATCAGGCAGTTGGTTGGATTGGCCGGATTCACAGGAGAAAGCTTAGAGAGACTCACAAAATTAATTTTTGTCACTGGATTCCCTGACACCATCTCAATTGCTCTTCAACAGGTGCCGAACATCAAAGCCCTGACCATGGGGGAGCTAATGTCGAGAGCGAGAATTTTGACGACAACTGGCGAACAAAATCAGAATGTGGTTGCGGCCACACGCTCACCCAACAACAGGGCCCAGAATAATCCTGTTAACGTGACCTGTTTCAAATGCAATGTTAAAGGCCACCTTGCAAGGGACTGTCGAAAACGTGGAACACGGTGTTACCGTTGCGGTGAGAGTGGACACTGGGCTCAGAACTGCTCGGGAAACGAGCAAGGGTAGGACGCATAAGCGCCAGTCTCCTTCCCAACCAAGATGTGAACACGACGATAAGCATCCATGTTGACGGGACGCGATGTTTGGCGCTTATTGATACAGGATGCTCCAGGACAATTTTACATGCAGACCGGTGCCGGTCTTGGAGAAAAACAAACGTAAATGTCAACACAATTGGTGGAATGTCCCATGCGTGCTGCGGTATTGGAACGGTCTCTGTATCCACTGATGAAGGTGTGTCTGCCAGAGTCGATGTGTTGGTGGTGCATGGCAAGCCACTGGGATTTGACTTGCTTCTAGGGATAGACGCCATAAAAGCTCTAGGAGGTGTCGTTGTCAAGCCTACAGGATCAGTGCGGCTGGGCGCCAGGAAAAGTATTAAATGCGCAGCCATTTCTATCGATGAACCAGATTTCACTGCTACCTTTGACCATCAAAACCGAACGTGGACCGCATCGTGGAAATGGTCTGTGGACCACCCCCCTGAAAGGCTGCATAATCGAGTGTCAGAGTACCCAGTGCCAGCAGAAATTCGTGAAGAATACACGCAGGATCTCCACACCTGGATAGATAATGATTGGCTCGTGCCATACCCAGAGGATAAATTGGGACCCCCAAAGGTCTAATTCCCCTGATGGCTGTGATACAGCAGAACAAAGCCAAAGTGCGCCCGGTGATGGACTACCGGGAGCTAAATCATTATGTAGACGCATTTACGGCCAACGCAGATGTTTGTGCGGCTAAGCTGCGTGAGTGGAGACAAAAAGGTGCTAACGTGTCTCTACTGGACCTCAGAAGAGCATACTTACAAGTCCGGGTCCATGAGACACTGTGGCCATACCAGACTGTGGAAATCGATGGGAAAAAATACTGTCTGACCCGTCTGGGGTTTGGTTTGAATGTGGCTCCCTTGATAATAAGAGCAATTGTCAGCGAAGTACTATCTCAGGAAGAAGTTATAAGCCGCGCAGCATCTGCTTACATTGATGACATTTTTGTCAATGAAGACGTGGTGCCCGCGACCCATGTGAGAGAACACCTCGCGCAGTTCGGGTTGGAGTGCAAGAACCCGGAGCAGTTGAAGGACGGGGCACGGGTGCTGGGATTGGAAGTCAGGATGGAACGCAATGAACTGCGGTGGAAGCGAGGAAATGCAATTCCGGAGGCTCCCAGTATTGTTACGCAGCGAACAATCTTTTCCCTGTGTGGTCGACTTGTCTGGCACTTTCCGGTGTGCGGTTGGCTTCGTGTGGCTTGCGGAATACTCAGAAGGAGAGTAAGTTCGGTAACGAAGGGCTTGGATGATGAAGCAAGGGACGCCGTACTATATCGTATGATGTTCGAAACCTTAAAATCTGCGCAGCAGAACGATCCGGCACAGGGAAATTGGTGTGTGGACGGCAAAGAGTTGAATGTATGGGTCGATGCTAGCTCCCTAGCAATTGGGGCAGCCTTGGAGATGTGTGAAACTGTGTTGGAAGATGCATGTTGGCTGCGACCTGAAGATGATTCTCAACATATCAACTTGGCTGAACTGGATGCCGTATTGAAGGGCATCAATTTGGCTCTCCAGTGGCAGAGCAAGGTGCTACACATAAAGACAGATTCTGTTTGCGTATACCATTGGGTCTCGGACACGCTAACTGGAAAGGCGCGAGTACGCACCAAAGCAGCAAGCAAGATGCTTATTAGGAGGCGATTAAGCACTCTTAAGGAGCTCGTGAAAGAGTACGGGTTGACAGTGGATGTGACGCTGGTTCCATCAGCACGAAACATTGCTGACCGACTGACACGAGTGCCACAGCGGTGATTTGAGGCAATAAAAAAGAAAAACGGTCTTGACCCAGTGATAGGCATGGTCCACACAGACGAGCTGGATGAGAGTCAAATCATGGCAATTCACAAAGATAGTGGACATCCGGGGGTGCGACGCACTACCTACTTTGTCAGGAGAAGATGTCCAACCACGACAAAAGCAACTATCAGAACGGTCATACAGAAATGCGAGGAATGTCAGTCCATTGACCCAGCGCCAGTCAGGTGGGAAAAGGGAAAGCTGGAAGTTAACGAGAATTGGCAGAGAATTGGAATGGATATCACGCATTATGGCACCTTCCATTTTTTAACTTTAACAGACTGTGGTCCATCGCATTTCTCCATTTGGAGGAAATTGGCAAGGCAGGACTCGGCAAGCGTGATTCATCAGTTGGAGACAGTGTTCCTCGAGCGTGGTGCGCCGCATGAACTCCTTTTAGACAATGACACAGCTTTCTGCAGTAATATGTTCCAAGCATTTGCACGTAAATGGGGAGTTCACTTGCGATTCCGTTGTGCATACGCTCCAGCCGGGAATGGCATAGTGGAGCGATGTCACTGTACAGTGAAACGAATAGCGGCTAGAATGTGTTGTCCCATACAGGAGGCTGTCTACTGGTATAACATCACACCAAGAGACGACACATCTCCCTCCACTGCGCCTGCCAACAGGATTTATCAATACGAAATTCGAGTAAAGGAGACCAATCTCGCAACTGCGTCCCCAGGTCCCAAGAACAGCTTTTACCAGGTTGGAGATCGCGTATGGGTCAAAAGACCGCAAAATCGATGTACCACGAGGTTCGGCAAGGGTGAGGTGACCAAGGTGATCAGCCCTCAATCGATTTTGGTGGATGATGTGCCTCGTCACATGAAGGATTTGCGCTCTCGCCCTTATGTTGTTACATCGGAGGAAGAGGGAGACTCAGACAGTATGATGTCTTCTGAAAAGACAGAGAGTATGATGCAGGACGACGGAGAGGATTTTGAGCTATATAATGTACATACTGAAGAAGCGGAGGAAGGACCACCCGTCTTGCCTCTACGAAGGAGTACCCGACAGAGACGAATACTGCCCCCCTGCCCTGATTGTGAAACACCGCCTATGGAGCAGACTGGTGGCAATAATGGCGATGAGGAGGATGGCAGGGAGGAAGTGCTGCCTCCGGTTCTTCGGAGAAGTACCAGACAAAGACGACTGCCCCCCTGCCCCGTTTGTGATCATGAGATCAGGGGGGAGTGTAGCAGAAGTAGCAATAACAGAAATGAGGGGAAAAAGAGCTTACCTCGGGTATGTCTGTTGTGTCCCCGGTTGGGGGGAAAAGAGAATTCCAAGATGGCGTCCAGGGGTTTTTATTAGCGTTTACCCCATGCAACTCTCGGAAAATCACGTTTCTTTCTCATGTGATTATGCAAATGGATAATTCCCGGCCACTATAAAAGCAGGAGGCTAGAGACGAGTCGGCAGTGTCCTGCAAACTGTGTGTGTGGGTGTTTCTGGCGATTGGAGTGTGTCTTCTTTTACCACGGTTATCACGGACAGGAATTCCCTCTCTTCTGGAGGTGGGCGATATTGACTATTTTGAAGTTGTACTGTTGCTGACAGAATATTTTTTTTTTTTGCCTACTACATTTTTGTTTCAAAGAGCTAGATCCCGCTAAAGCCTTAATTACATCAACAGTGTAAACGAATAAAAACTAAGTGAAACCCGTGAAGGATTACAGAGAGCGCAATGACTTTGTCGACGCATTTACAGCAAATACAGATGTATGTGCACAGAAATTGCGAGAATAGGGGCATGAAAGTACTGATGTTGCCATATTGGACGTGAACAAGGCCCATCTTTAGGTGCACATACACAAATCACTGTGGTCCTTTTAGACGGTGATGCTAAAGGAGCAAAGATATTGCCTCAGATGATTTGGGTTTGACCTGAATGTTCCACAAATAATAATGTGCTCAATTATAAATGCAATAATTACCCAGGATACGTCTATGCAACGAGCCAGGTTACCAGACATCAACAGCGTTTTTCAATTTGCGTCTCGTATCTTGGGATCGAGTGGAGAACTGTTTGGAAAAATTCGGACTGGCTTATAAGTCTCCTAAGCAACTTCAAGAAGGAGCACTTGGATTGTGTGTTCATTGTGATTGCGATAGATTAAAATGGATACGAAGAGATGCTCCAGAATCTCCCCCAGTCGTGACAAGCCAAACAATTTTTTCATTATGTGGAAAACTGATTGGTCATTTTACTATTTGTGGAAGGCTCCATGTAGCTACAGCATACATAAAACATTGCACCAACAAATTATCACTGGCTGAGATGATGAAAGTCATGAACCGTCTCTCAGGAGTATATTGATGGAAACGCTAAACAGGATACATCAGGATGATCCTATGCAAGGTGATTAGTGTGTGAATGGAAGTGAAATTACGCTTTGGGTGAATGCAAACTCACTTACCACTTGGGTCATGTAAAAGGCCAACAGATCGGTCATCAAGGACGTGAGATGGTTGCGCTCAGCGAATAATATGCAATACATTAACTTTGCAGAATTGGATGTAATGTTTAAAAGAGTTAACCTGGCGCTCCAGTGGCAGGCGAAGATTCTACATATCAAGACAGATTCAGCTTAGGTTTACTGATGAGTAACTCACGCTCTGACAGTCACGATTCACCACTAAAGCATCCAGCATCAAATGCTGCTACAAAGATGGCTTGGCATGCTTATGGGCTTGATTACAGAGTATGGCTCACAGTAGATGTGACACTAGTAAAGTCAGGCGACAATAAAGCTGACATGTTAGGAACCACAGCACTAGCTCAGTAAAGTTAATACTGAAGTTAAGCCCATTCAACATACCTGCATTGTCACTGCACATCAGTAAAACATAAAGCAAATGACACACATTCATCGTCAGAGTGGATACCCGGGCATAAAACGCACTTTTTACTTTGCTAAATGGAAGAATCCGTGTTGAAAAATGATGTACGGATAGTGGATAAAGCATGCGAGACGTGTCAGTCTATGGATCCTGCACGTGTACACTGGTGCATCGGGAGCATTAATATGAGGGACAGTTAGAACAGGTTGGGTGTGGACATTGGAGCAGTGACCACTATCATTCACTCATTAATTGTGGTCCTTTGCAATTTGTGATATGGAAGTCCCTACGTCGGCAAGATTCACCAAACCTTGTACACCAGTTAAAGTCCATATTTTGCGAGCGAGTCGAACCAAATTGAAATACTTGTTGCAGAGGGGAGCAACCCGTGATTAAACCAATTGGCATACAACTAAAATTTTTGGCAGTTCCTGTAAGATTGTGGTAGGTATCTTTGGTTGCGGTGTGCCTACAAACCAGGAGGAAATGGTGTAGTTAATAGAAATTGCAGAAGTGTGAAAACCATTATGGCTAAGAAACAATGTTCCATATCAGAAGCGGTTTACTGGTATAATGTCACACTAAAAGACAGTGTTTCCGCATCTACGATGTTATATACACCTACAGAGTCTGTATATAAAGTGTGGACTCTATGATCAGCTCTGACCCGCAAGATGCCCAGCGGCAGTACCAAATAGGAGATGTTGTTAAGGTTAGAATCCTTCAAAGCAAATGTACGAGCAAGCCCAGGATAGGTCGGGTGACTGGAAATCGACAGTAATCCCTTACCATATAAGGAATTTGCACTCTTATCCAGGAGCTCGCATACCACCTGATATTACTAGTGGCTCGTCAGAAGAAAGCAAACAATTGAACAGGTTAAGGTCAGTATCGATAAATGATTCTTCCGACACTGACAGCTCGGAAATCCCTAACGACGATGATATACAGCCTGACAACGATGACAATGATAATAGACCACCCGAAAATAATATTATACGTAATTCTCCCGTGGAGGAAATGGCTGCTCCCCCACTCCACAGGAGCACATGAATAAACAGGCTTGCACCCACCTGCACTATTTGTGATGATGAAACCAAGGGTGGAATGTGGCGACATTTATGAAGACATAATTTACACAAGTGACGGTGCCTCTGTCTATGTTATCGCATGACGGAATCAAGAAAGGGAAGAGAAAAGAAAACCTTTTGTTTATAGGCGGTTTCAAAAAGTTCAAATAAAGGCCGTTTGCATAAAACGTTTATTTTTATATTTAGTTAAAAAATGCTACATTATATGCAGTGTTGGTCATATATACCTTTGTGGTGAAATCAGATGAACTCTCCCGTCAGCATCCGTTGATTATCTCCCTTTCCTACTTCCTGTACAGCTCACTTGAGCAGTTACTCCACTCTTTGGCTTATTCTGTTCTCGTTGGTCACTCTTTCATTACAATTTATGGAACTAAATCCTCACATGAGGAGTCCATAAGAGAAGTGTGCGTACCACGAGGAGACTCTCGAAAAAAGAGGAATCAGGGTAAAGGGAGGGGGGGATAGCCAATATTGTTCATAGCAGTCAGTCCACACACAGTAAGGGGAGTAAGTGATCCCCCAAAAGGTATTTCTATTGAAGAAAGTCGACATAGAAAATCATGCCCGAGAATGACATCGCAGCACAAGTCTGGCATAACAGAAAGCCTCACCTTATGGTATTCTCTATCTTTCAAATGGAGGGATACTATACAATGTCCTAAGGTACTGGATGAATGGGAACTGCTAGCCATGTAGATTCGTTCAGTACTTGGCGAGATAGCGAGCCCCAGCTTCTTAACTTGGTCTGGGTGTATAAAGTTTTCAGTGCTACCGGTGTCTATGAGTAATTTTACTGTTTTACCCCTTATTCTCCCACATAATGTCGAACGAGACAGGCTTTCCGAAAAATTATGAGTAGAGAGAGAAGCGATAATAGACTTACCGGGGTTGATAGCAGCGGCGGCAACGACGGCGGATGACTTGCAAACATGTGCGGAATACCCTTTTTTGTTACAGTTCTTACAGATGGCGTTTCGCGCGGGACACTCAGATCTGTTGTGCTTCCCTCTTCCACAAAAGTAACAGCGTGCGACAGCGGCTACTATCCGTTCGGGTGTGGAGTGCGCGGTGACGTTTGTTTCCTCGGCTCGGGTAGACGCGCTTACGGCATTCGTTCGAGAATAGGACGCTAATTGTTTCTGAGCCGTTTCCATAACGAGTGCCTGGTTGTAAGCGGCTTTTAAGTCCAGCGACCCATTTTCTAAGAGTCTTTGTCGATTATAGTTTGATGAAATTCCATTTATAAATGCGTCTCGAATGTATTCATCTCTTGCTTGCGTCTCCGAGACTGCACGAAATTCACAATCCTTGGCAAGGGTTTTTAACGACTGTAAATATTGGTCGATGCTTTCGTCCGTTTGTTGACGGCGTGTGGCCAAAAGATGCCTACAAAAAATGCTATTTTTAGGCTGTATAAAAATGGTGTCCAGTATGTCCATCGCAGAATTAAAACAGTCCAAGTCAGAAATATTTTTGAAGATAGTTGGAGAGACGAGATTAACGAGGAGGCTGAATTTAAGCCTGTCAGTCAGAGGAGTTTGTTGAGTTTCACCAGCAGCATCGAGAAAGATGGCAAATGATTTTTTCCAATGTGTCCAGATATCTGCGGCGTCGGGTTGGCTAGGATCTAGATGTAGCCGTTCTGGTTTTAAATATTTCTCCATAGTGAGGAGAGGATTTAGTTCAATAAATTGTAATGAAAGAGTGACCAACGAGAACTGTGGACTGACTGCTATGAACAATATTGGCTATCCCTCAGATTGCCGTCCGGTAGCTATAAAATCCAGAAGACATAGCCTACCTGACTCGAAATTCATTCAGTCAGAAGTAAAACGTATGCTGAAAGAAGGCATTATAGAACCCTCGCAATCCCCTTGGCGAGCCCAAACACTAGTAATATCGCCTGAAAATCACAAGAAAAGACTCATCGTCGACTATTCGCAGACAATAAACCGCTTTACATTATTGGATGCTTACCCCCTTCCGCGGATAGAGGACATGGTGAACGAGATTGCCAGCTACCAAGTATTTAGCAAAATAGACCTGACAAGTGCTTATCATCAAGTCGCGATAAAACCCGAAGAGCGGAAATATACAGCTTTTGAAGCTGCTGGGTCCCTGTATCAGTTTCGTCGAATCCCTTTCGGAGTGACCAATGGTGTGGCGAGTTTCCAGCGAGTGATGGATGACATGATAAAGCATAAAAACCTTCTAGGTACTTACGCTTATATTGATAATGTCACTATATGTGGACGAAACTAGACGGACCATGACAACAATCTGAAAGGATTCCTGGATAGTGTGGCAAAGTATGGCTTAACTTTGAATGCAAGTAAATGCTACTATTCACTCGGCTCCGTGAATTTGCTTGGGTATAGCATAAGTAAAGGGTCAGTAAAACCCGACCCTGACAGACTTAAAGGATTGATGGACCTACCAGTACCAAAAAGCCTCTCTTCCCTCCGTCGAGCGATGGGAATGTTCTCCCACTATTCAAGGTGGATATCCAATTTTTCTGAGAAATTACATCCCCTGACTAGAGTAACTAGTTTTCCCCTCTCTGAGAGACAGTCGGATGCTTTCTTCCACCTAAAAAAAGAAATTGCCAAATCCTCGCTGACTAGTATAGACTTGGACTCCCCCCTTGAAATTGAAACGGATGCTTCCGAACATGCTATTTCTGCTTCACTAACCCAAAACGGTCGGCCCGCGGCTTTCTTTTCAAGAACCCTAACGCCTACAGAACAAAAGCATTCCGCTGTGAAAAAAGAAGCCTATGCCATTGTAGAAGCGATCAGAAAATGGCGACACTTGCTACTCGGGAAGCATTTCAAGCTCATCACCGACCAAAAATCTGTCTCCTTCATGCTAAACCCTAAAGGTAAAAGCAAAATAAAAAATGAGAAGATTACTATGTGGAAATTAGAACTTGATTGCTTCAGCTACGATATAGTGTATCGCCCCGGAAAACAAAACACGGCCGCCGATGCACTGTCTCGAATTTGTTCATCCGCAAAAATGAATAACAAATTGTTCGATCTACACAGGAGCTTATGTCACCCTGGAGTGACCCGAATGCTGCATTTCATTCGAAGTAAAAACTTGCCCTACTCGGTGAAAGACATAAGGGCTATGACTAGGTCTTGCCAGGTGTGTTCCGAGATAAAACCAAGATTTATTAAAGTGTCCTCCCAACCCCTCATAAAGGCGAGCAAACCGTTCGAGAGACTAAGTATGGATTTCAAAGGACCTCTACCTTCCAGCTCTCGTAACAGGTACATACTGACCGTTGTGGATGAATATTCTCGTTTCCCATTTGTCAGACGTCTTAGCGGCTACGGTAAAGAAGCATTTGGCCAATGTATTCTCCGTTTTTGGAAATCCATCTTTTGTGCACTCTGACCGGGGCACGGCCTTCATGTCGGATGAACTAAAGGAATTCCTAAATTCCCGGCGAATTGCCACGAGCAGAACTACCGCCTTCAATCCTCAAGGTAATGGTCAAGTGGAAAGATACAATGGAATTATCTGGCAACTCGTGAACTTAGCACTGCGGTCAAATAATCTTCATGTTAGTAGTTGGGAAAAAGTTCTAGACGTGGCCCTCCATTGTATACGTTCGTTGCTCTCCACTGCTACTAATCACGAACGCATGTTTACCTTCCCAAGAAAATCGTCTACAGGGGAATCTATACCGACATGGATGACAAAATCTAAATCTGTTCTACTGAAGTGACACGTGCTCGGTAGTAAATATGAGCCCTCGGTGGAAACAGTGGAGATCCTGGATGTGAATCCGAACTATGCCCACGTACGACTTAATAATGGAAGAGAAACTACTGTATCTCTTCGTCATATTGCTCCCTTAGCAGAAGAAGCAATTCATTCCCAGCCACTTCTGGAATTAGATTCCACCATTGCTGACCCACTATGTGCTCTGCCAAATGACCAACCCAACATACCCCCTTCGACACTCGAGGAACCTGAATACCTTTCTATGGTAAACCCTACTGACACCGCTAACTCTATCGTAAAGAATCTCGCTCCTCCTTGTCCTCAATCAACCTTCCAAGACGATAATTCGAGGCCCTCTCCGATCCTATATGATGCAACCAATCCGCGACGCTCCTCTAGAGTTCGTCGGAAACCTCGGTACCTAGATAAAAATTACCAACCTTGAACTCTTTTTATCTTTTCTCTTTGTTTCCTATTTCAGCCGAAATAGACTACTGCAGTGACCTGGTCCCTGAGAAGCTGACTGACCTGGACTTTCCCTGAGCGGCGGAGAATGTGGTGAAATACGATGAACTCTCCCATCAGCATCCGTTGATTATCTCCCTTTCCTACTTCCTGTACAGCCCACTTGAGCAGTTACTCCACTCTCTGCCTTATTCTGTTCTCGTTGGTCACTCTTTCATTACAACCTTAAAATTTGTCTAGCGTCACTACTGCTTAATGATTTTGTAAACAAAGAAGTCTGACTCTTAACTAAAGTCGACTTTACTTTTAACTGCCGCTATAAGTGTCAATCTGAGTAAGCACCAAAAAAGCAATAAATATTTAATTAAGGAACATATTTTTATAATACTTGTAGTTATCGCTAAATTAGGCCGGCATAAATGATAGGCAGAAACATTTCACAGCAATCATCGCTTTGAAGTGTATTAAAAATGCGTAGGAACATGACGTTGTGATGCGACCATGCGCACACATAAAAGAAAAGAAACTATGTTACGCTCCCTCGTGTATAAATGCAGTAAACAGGCTGGAACGTTCGAGAAAGCCTGTATATAAAGATTAACCCGCCAAAATTTAAACAGTTCAGGAAGCAGTTCCACAAGTAACCATTACTACTGTCCGTGGTTATCACATACGCCAGACTCCGTCTATTTGGACGTAAAACAGTAACGCCAAGAATGCCACAGAAAAACCAATTTTTCTCTTTAATTTCTCAAGTGCAACATGCGTTCGAAGAAACTCTGTAACCAGATGACGTAAAACCCCTGTCATGACTTTACGCGTGACGCAAATGAACTTCAGTACCCATTGTGAACATTTACCACATCTAGTGAGGACTCAAACCTTCTTATAAATATTCGTATTTCAAACTACTGTTCTTATGATACGAACATACACACACGTAGTCGCCGCTTATATAAATTATGTTTCTCTCAGAAAATAGCCACATTTATTTAAGCCACTCGTATAATGAAAATAAAAATCAGTAATTTCAAGCCTTGTGCCATACTCACAAAATCCTGACTTAAGTAATCCTTCATTATAAACGTTCAACATAAGAAAACACTTATATGGTTGAACATTTATCATAATATTTTCACCGTATCAGAAAATGCTATTTTATTATTATTTATGTTATCAGAGAATTTTTTATATAAATTCATCGATTATCTACTAAAACAGATTCCAACTATTTAAAATAACGTTGTATTCTATCTCCCCAAAACAATATCTAAAAAAAAAATATTGTACTCTATTTTTCTAATAAATATAAATAGATCAATAAAATATTTATTAAAGTAATATATGTTATAATACTACATCGTATTCTATTTTTCGAAAACAATAAACAATAAAACAGTATAGCTTTTATGAACAAGGAGTCTGGTTTGGTAACCGGACATTTTGTACTTCAAATCAAGGTTTTCATCTGACATGGGTATGGTCGGGATTAGGGTCGCTCATTCTTCCGAATTGCCAAGAAATGAACACACACACACACACACACACACACATCTACACCCCCCCATACACAAATAAAATAGATATAAACTAAATAAGATTATATAAATTGCTCAATTCCTCACCGGCATTTGTGCCCTGGCAGACCAAATGAAGACTTGCCATTAAAAAGTTGATTTTTAAGGGCATTCAGATCTGTTTCGAACGAATATCACATTTAAAATTGTCGTCGGCAAGTAGCTTTTCTTATGATATTAAGACCTTCATTTTCCGAGGTTTTGCCCTATAAATTCACTGGTCGCCATTTTAAATATTGTTGTTTACAAGTTAAGCGAGTCAACCCGGCGTCGTGCTAAAGTTATAAAAAAATTTAAGGTAGGGACGCCATTGGAGACTCCTGTCTTCTCTCCAAAATAAAATTATAAATGAGAGCAAAAAAAGCAGATTTGAATTCTCTGAACTAAAAAAAGCGAAAAATAATTATGACCCCCGCCCCAATCCCTCTAAATTTTTTCTACACTTACCTTGTGCGGACGGGACTCTTCAAAGGCGAATCCCGCCCAAGAAAAATAGGGAATTTCAATCCCCACTCTTAAAAAAGCGAGAAATAAAAATGTTCCCCCAATCTTAAAAAATTTCCTGGTGCAGACAGGCATCTTCAATTTTGATCCCACCTTCAAATTCTTTTTTGAAACTCGAACATGACGCCGGGTTGACTTGTTTGACTTGTAGACAACAATGTTCAAAATGGCGACCAGTGAATTTATAGGGAAAACATGAAGGTCTTAATATCATAAGAAATAATTGTCAGTGACAATTTTAAATGTGATATTCGTTCGAAACACCTGAATACCTCTAAAAATCAACTTTTTTAATGGTAAGTCTTCATTTGGTCTGCAAGTCCAAAAAGACCCCTCCTTCCGAAAAATAATGAAGTTCTACATTATTAAAGTGATTACATATGGGCAACTCGAGAAATCTGGTGCCCCTCCTGTGGGGAAAATGGCTTACCGTACAAACGTCCTCGTTTCTGTCTGTCCTGTGAATCGCACACGTCGATAACAAAAGAAAGAGTCCATCATGGTGGCCGTGACGTTTTGTAGTGAACGAAGTCTCGTTGGATCACTTGGGAGCGTTCTGCAGATGGTGTGTAGGTGATTCTGGCGAGTAGATTGTGCTTGTTATAGGCACCGCCAAAAATGGCCGCAAAATCAAGTTGTTGTTTTTTAAAA
This sequence comes from Euprymna scolopes, assembly GCF_053919585.1. Lineage (NCBI taxonomy): Eukaryota > Metazoa > Mollusca > Cephalopoda > Sepiida > Sepiolidae > Euprymna > Euprymna scolopes. The sequence continues at coordinate 205,806 of NC_136505.1, forward strand.
CGACATTACATTTATTAAAATCCATTATTTCTGAGTAACTTTTTTTTTCCAGAAAGATAAAACCCTGAATTTTATCATATAGAAAACAGAATAATGTAAAACTTTTTCTATTTTTAATTAAATTTTAAATGTTAAATTTTCCCAAAAAGTTAACAATTGACATTTTTTTTGCCTTGCACAAAAAACGTACTTAAATATTTAAAAAAAAAAAAAAAAGGTTTTTGAAATAATTAATTTATTTATTTATTGTCTAACTAATATTTAGGAGGATTTTCTAAGATAATATGCAAAAATATTATAATATAAGTACCTGAATTTCAAATAATTCCACTTATTCATATAGGTAACCAGATATTTCGCGTCGATGTAGTCTAGATCGACTCTGTTTACGTCTGCGTTTGATAAGAAAACTATGGAAGACCAAACAGGCCAAAAAAACTTATTTTTCAGTGACGAAAATTTCAATGTATTATTAAGCTGAGGCTGGCCAGTACCAGATGGGTGACCATTTGTATGAGTTTGGTTTTTAATGTGTATGTGTGTGGGGGCCAGGCTCCCCAAAATGGGGGGGGGGCAATTTAAAGCAGAATAAAAAAAAATTATTTCAGCGCGTTTGGTCCACCGTAGTCGAAAGGCGGCAAACGTTTTCAAACGGGATCGAAAAAATGATGCTATTTTTAACACAAAGGGCACAATATTTATCGAATTTTTTTTTTGTATCGATTATTCAAAGCATGCCCTGTTTAATAATGGTCATGCATTATTCGGCTCGCTAAAATAAAATTGTTAATTTATTTATCAAAAATTTTAAAATGGCTTTTTTCGTATAAATATTAAAAAAAATTTTTTTTTGTTTTGCTTAACTTAAATTAATTATTTTACTTAACATATTCACCGAATTTCACACTTCAAAACGCAAAAGCGGGACAATTAAACACAATCGAAGTTCTGATATTCAGACGTCAAAATAAGGTATGCAAACAAGTTTGTTTTTTTTAATCTATAATTTTGTCCCTTACAATAACACAATATGTTTTGTTCAGTTTCAGATGATTATTTTAAGCATATTCGTTCCCACTTCAAAACAAGGGGGGGTTGTATGCAAAAATATATATATATATATATATATATCGTTTATGAAAAATAAGTACACTGTTATAAAGTTCATTCTTCTCCTAATAATCGCTGAAAATTTCGTATTGATCGGATAATTACCTGATTTTTGGTAGATTTTTAAAAAGACGGTCCGTCAAAAAGTACTGACCTGCCCCCCCTCCCAGTTTTGGCGGTCCCACGTGTCTGCGAGAAGCGAGTTTTTGTTCCGTCTGTTTTTAGTTGTATTTTTTTTTGTTTGTTTGTTTGTTTTGCCTACTGTTATGTGTGTATGCATATAATATGGACAACAAACACGGATGCTAGGGACATGATTCATATCGTAGTTTATTCTCCATAATGGCTATCTTACAGACACCCCACACCAAGGTGAGTTATGCCGGCCAAGTGAGGTAAGTAGGGGAAGTGTACCTCTACTAGGAGAGTTACACCTAAAGGGGGGGTATTGTTTATACACGTAACACCTACTACATTTTTGTTTCAATAAGAGCCTTCGCTGTCCTTGATGGGTAACCTGACAAGATCTACAGATCAATAACACGAAACGGTAGCCATGCGCCAGGGTTCATGACCAGGCTTATTAGCTCATTCACTTGGTTGGAGATATGATAGGTATCATACTTCAATATAGTTATGTCGTCTTCTATCCAGAAAGATATAGAATTCAGATATCAACTATCATACATGAATAAAGTTCTCGGTTCTAAAGTTTAAAAAAGGGTAGGTCTTCCTTACATTAAATACGATAACTTAATTTTGTGTCAATGGGAGCAGTCGTACTAATTTGTCTTAATTTGGATTAGAATTACTTCTTTGAAACTGGTTAAAAATTAATAAAAATACAATATTAATGCTGTATAATTAAGAGGGAAGGACTTCACTCATAAGGGAAAGACAGCAAGACACAGTAGTTAGCCTCGATAAGCGACGTACATGTGTACCTTTATTGGGTCCGCCATGACAGTCCCTTTTTCTCTCTCCTTCCTGGAGAGCTCGGGTTAAGGGTACATAACTCAGTGTTATGTTTACATGTTATTTTTATTTATTTATTTATGTTTTTTTTTAAGTCTTTTTTTTTTATTATCATTATTATTATAACCACTACTATTATTATTATCATCCAAGCTGGAAGTCCTTAAATCTAGACGGTAATCGTCTGTTACGGATAGGTCTAGACCTAGCTTCAGATCTTTCATTCTGCCCTGTATCTGTCATTTTCAGGGGTTCATCCTTTATTTGAGTACCTGGTGTGGAAGGTGGGGTTGGTGTTATTTGTATTTGAGGGTGTTGTTGGCTGTCTGGGCGTACTGGGTTTGAGTTTGTAGGTGACTGTGGGGAATGGATCCTGATTCTGTTTGGTAGGTCATCTGGTAGGGTGTCATCATGAGCCAGGTTGCGGCTATCCGTGCTTATTTTGCGAAGGTAACGGCGGTTTCGGAGTGTGGTTCTTCTGCTGCCATCAACTAATACACGGTATTGTCTGTGGGGGAGAGTTTCAACAATCGTGCCGGTGTTATCCCAGCGCAGTGGTTTGTGTCCATGTTGGTTTTGAATTGACACATGTTCCCCAATTCTTAGTGGATTGAGTTGTTGCCTGTTTTCAGTGTGTTTCATGTTGTTGAGGAAACGCTGGTTAGTGGCCCTCTCGTGCATGTCGGCGAGTTCCAACCATTCACGGCGAAATTTTGTGGGGTTTAGTAAGTGGTCATTCAGAGGACGAGCGAATAGAAGTTCTGATGGTGACGCACCTATGTCAGGTGGTGGTGTGTTGCGATGGAGTAGCAGTGCTTTTGCCACTTCATCCGTATCCCATGAACCATTGGGGCTAACATTTGTTGTTAATATCCTCTTCATATGCTTGACAGCTGCCTCAGCTCTGCCATTGCTTTGTGGATAATATGCCGACGAGACTCGGAGGGATATGCCCCATGTTTTGAGAAATGTCCTCCACTCATCAGAGTTGTATGGGGGTCCACCGTCACAAGCAATTTCCTCCGGCACACCATAATTCACAAAATACCTGCGTAAGATGTTGCATACTGTGGAGATCCTGGCGTCTTGTCTGGTGGTGGAAACTTTCTTGATGACGCAGATTTAAATTGGGCCACTTGTGTGATCTCTGCTGGTCGGAAGTGATTTGAAGCTCTGGCGGTAGATTCTAGAGTCAAGAGACGTCTAGTTAAGTCATTTAGAGTTGGCAGGGACGTAATCTCTGCTAAAATTTTGCTCTGGTGGGAGGTGTCCCGTAATCTGGCAATGATTTGAGATTTGATCATGTCTTCGGAAAATGACATTGTACATTGCTGGTTGCCACAATTGAAAGCGCAGAGCATCGCTTGTGATTTCAACCGGGAAATAAAGGATGTGATAGTCTCCCCATCACTTTGCCTCATTACAAAGAACTGCTGACGGTATACCTCGGGATGGACGGTTTTCACGGCAACGGATTTAATATATTCCAGCAGCTGCTCCTCTGTAGCATTATGCAGGGCATCCGGACCAATAAAATTGAATAACATCTCATTGACAGATGAATTGCATGCAGATCGTAACTCATTCCGGATTTCTGTGGGGTCGTTGTGTCATCTCCTAATAAAGAAGCCATGCATCCTTAAAAATGATCCATTTATTGTCTGACGAGTCAGGTTCTATTACTGGTCGCTCGGGCTTCACCCATGAATGGCGCGACAATGGGGTGGGGGGCGTGTTGCCCGGTGGGCAGAAGGCGTGCCATGAGGTTCGTCATCTGTTCTTGCATGGTGAGTTGTTGTTGTTGCATTTGTAACATGAAAGAAATTGGGTCGATTTCGGCATGTTTTGGTGAAGCTTCGTTTGGGTTTGACATATTTGTGTTTAACTAGAGTGTCAAAAAGTATTGAATATCTATACTGACTGGATATTAAAAACAAAACAAACAAAGAAACGAAAAAAGTTTACCACGTGGTGAGGGTGTGTCCTTCATCGTTCATACGTATTTTCATGTTTTATTTTTAGGATGGGTCGTTGTATTTTTCCTTTGTTTCGTTATTTCTGTTTTTATCCGACTCCTGACACCATGTATAATTAAGAGGGAAGGACTTCACTCATAAGGGAAAGACAACAAGACACAGTAGTTAGCCTCGATAAGCTACGTACATGTGTACCTTTATTGGGTCCGCCATGAAATTCCCTTTTTCTCTCTCCTTCCTGGAGAGCTCGGGTTAAGGGTACATACATAACTCAGTGTTATGTTTACAAATACAATATTAAAATACAGAGACTGGGTTAAGAATTAAGTTTAAACTAGTTAAGAATAATGTATACTGCAACAGAAAGGCGTTTTTTTTGTTGTTGTTTTTTTTAGTTACAACACCGGTGCAATTTCAATTTGGAACTTCTCCCGTTTTCATGGGTGGAAGATTTTTAATTGTAGATATTTAAAAGACAAAGAATAACAGGAATAATAGGAGCACATTTAACAAGAAAAATATTTAAAAACTACAAACTGAGTACAATTAAAATATTCAGAATTTAAGTCAAGCTGAAATAAACAAGAAAAAATAATTGCAATGCACAACTGTTTGTGGTATTATGCAATGCTGCCGGCCGGATGCTGGGTGCGGTATGGTGTTAATCAACTTTCTTGCTCGCTGTTTGCTGAAAAAGATTACTTCAATATGGTTTCACGCCTCTGTAGTTATTCACAAGTTGACAAATGCTGAATAATCGACTATGACTCAAGTTTTGGTTTTCGTTGTAAATATTAATTATTAACTGCAGAGGCCAGAAAGGAGTTATCCCCCTTTCGCCCAGACTTTGGATAAGTGGAGTTATCCCCCTTATAAAAGGACAGGCCAATCGCCATTATTTATGTACACTCGTTCACGGCGACACGCTGTTGGATTAGAAAACCAGCTTGCTTAAAACGCAAACCTTACATGGCGCTACGAACATATTGTCACTTTAAAATGTGAAATACTTATATCGCAGCATTGAACTAAAGATATCGTTACACTATGGAACAAGAAAACGTTCTCTTATTACGTAAACTAGTCGAGTTACAAAAAGAAAACATCGAATTACGGAAGGACATCTTACACGGACGAGCGAACACGTCGCAAACAAAAAGAATGCAGCGACCTTCTATAGGTCTGGACTCAACAGATAGCGAATGGACACTCTTTTTAGACACCTGGTCACAGTACAAGGAGATGTGCAGACTCGAAAATCCAGCTGCAATTCGAAACGAACTGCGAGAAGCATGCACACCGGAAACGAACAGGTTACTGTTTGAGCTCATTGGACCAGTACGACTCAACAATGCGGCAGAGGAGTACCTTCTTCATCAAATACGACTGGTGGCCGTTCGAGGCTTACACAAGGAAGTCCGCCGACAAACGTTTCACTCCATGAAGCAAAATGAGGGTGAGTCAGTTACCCATTTTTTATCGAGGTTACGTGGCCAGGCGAAATTTTGTGAATTTCGTATTCAGTGTCCGAACGAACCCACTTGCTGGCAGCATGTTAATTACTCAGACGATATGGTTGCCGGGCAAATGATGGCAGGGTTAAGAAATATCGAACACCAGAGAAGGGTACTGGAAGAGGCAGCTACACTTCCTACCTTGGATCTAAAGTTTTCACGGTTGGTTTGCCTGGAGGCAACAGATGAGGCAACTCCACACTTTTCCGATACCACACAACCTCTCGCAATGTCTGGGGTACAAAGGTCGAATCAAGTACAACAAATGCATGAGGCAAAGGCTCTGTCGACCCCACGGAAAGATTGCCCAGCAGTGGGACTCAAGTGCCACTTTTGTGGAATAGTAGGGCACATTAAAAAGGTGTGCCGGAAAATTAATAGATCCAAAATGGAGGCTATAAAAAGCGGGGAGTCGTTCATGTTTTGCACCATGGATAAAGCCCCTACTCACAGACACAATGAGAGACAACCGGCAAACATTCCTCACCTTGAGTGGAATGGGAAACAGTTCCAGGTGGGCGCCCCAGAACCGCCCCCCTCAGTTACAGCAGATGTAACTGTAATGAACAAGTGCCATGCGACCTTTGGAAGGGTGCCAAAGAAGCCGATGAAAGTGAGCACCCACGCCATCCAAGCCTTCGCGGACACAGGAGCCCAAACTTGCTCTGTTGGCCCCGAGATTCAAAGACTCCTCAGGTACCCAAATGGGTACTTGGTTCCAACTACCCATCGGATAAGGGGTATAACAAATAGCCAGTTACACATCAAGGGGGTCCTGTTTTTACATATTAAGGTGGGATCAAGAGAAACACGACAGGCAGTGTATGTGTCTGACAACACATCCGGGCTCTACTTATCACAAACGGCACTTAAGGAGCTGAAATTATTGCCATCCAATTTTCCTACATCATTATCGCAAAGCAGCTCAGCGGAAACAGAAGAGACGGCCCCTTGCGGGTGTCCATGCAGAGCACCGGCTCCGAAGAAACCAGCAGCAATCCCATTGGAGCCAACCGACATTAACAGAGAAAAATTGGAGCAATGGCTAAAGGAACATTTCAAGGCCAGCGCATTCAATACCTGTCCACACCAACCACTCCAAGTAATGAAGGGTAAACCCTTAGAAATAAAATTCCTCCCAGATGCGACACCGACGGCAATCCACACACTAATACCTGTCCCCCATCATTGGAAGGAAAAGGTGAAACAAGATATAGACCGTGACGTGGCACTGGGGATAATCGAACCCGTACCGGTAGGCACACCAACTACTTGGTGCTCGAGAATGGTGGTCACACCAAAAAAGGATGGGTCCCCAAGGCGGACGGTGGGCTTACAAAAGTTGAACGAGGCGACCATGAGGGAGACGCACTACACTTCGTCCCCATTCAATCAGGTCTCGGTAATACCTGCACATACCAGGAAGACTGTACTCGATGCGTGGAATGGTTACCACATTTTACCGCTGTCTCCAGCTGCACAAAACGCCACCACGTTCATAACTGAATGGGGTCGATACAGGTACTGTCGAGCCCCTCAAGGATTCCATGGATCAGGAGATGGCTACACCTGTCGATTTGATGATATCACCATGGACATGGCTCGAAAAACTCGGTGTATAGATGACAGTCTCCTGTGGGACAACTCAATGGAATCCTCATTCTGGCACACAATTGAATATATAAACCCAGTGGCGTACCTATGTAAAATGGCGCCCATGGCAAAGTTTGAATGTGCGCCCCTTCTTAATAATTTATACCTTAGATATACCTAACCTACATAATATTATAATACAGGCACAATTTTAACGAAAGACAAACCATGAAATGAATGTTTTAATAAAGTAATTATATGGTTATTCTTGCTTTAAGCGCCCATGTCAGAGTGGCGCCCATGGCACGGGCCATGCCTGCCATACCCTAGATACGCCACTGTATAAACCACTGCGCCGATAGAGGGATTGTGTTTAACCCAGACAAGTTTCGTTTGCTGACATGGAAGTGGAGTTCGCAGGGTTTCAAGTAACAGCGAACGGGGTCAAACCCACAAGAAGAATGACTTAAGCCATCCTGAGCTTCCCCACCCCGACAAATATTACTGGGGTTAGGTCCTGGTTCGGACTTGTAAACCAAGTCTCCTATGCATTCTCACAAGCGGAAGTTATGGCCCCATTCCGAGAGTTGCTGAAAACAAAGGACAGGAAATTTTATTGGGATGAGACATTGGAACAGATATTCCAAGAATCGAAAAAAATAATAGTGAAAAGAATTGAAAAAGGCATCCAAACGTTCGAAATGAACAGAGCAACAGGACTCGCGACAGACTACAGCAAAAGAGGGATATCGTATTTTCTGTTTCAAAAGCACTGTAGATGTGAGGGGGAATTAAACATGAGTTGTGGGGATGGCCATTGGAAACTCATCCTGGCAGGATCCCGTTTTACCAACGACGCGGAATCACGGTATGCACTAGTGGAAGGTGAAGCCTTGGCTCTGATCTATAGGTTGGAATCATGCCGCATGTTCATACTCGGATGCCCAGACTTGGTGATTACAGTGGATCACTTACCACTCATAAAGATATTTTCAGACCGAGCCCTGGAGAATATAAAAAACCCACGCCTGTGAAATTTCAAGGAAAAGTCACTCATGTATAAATTCCGGATAAAACATCGACCAGGGAAACTCAACTTGGCCCCTGACTGTGCATCTCGGTACCCAGCGGGCACCCCACCAAGAGACCAGGACCAATCCATTGACACCGTAGTCAAAGCCGCCCTAACATCGATGTACGAGAATGATACTACGTTAAGAGCCATCACATGGGGAAGGATTGTGGCTGCGGCAGCCACAGATGAAGAATGCAGGACTTTGAAAGAACTGATTCAAAATGGCTTCCCCCAGTCACGTAACAATATCCCAACCGTAGTTCGAGTCTTCTGGCCTATGCGTGAGGAGTTATATTGCCTGGAAGGAGTGATCATCAAGGGGAACAAAATCCTAATACCTCAACAACTCCACGCAGAGGTATTGGAATCTCTTCATTCTGCTCATCAGGGTGTGAACGGAATGCTGGAAAAGGCGAGACAACGATTATTCTGGCCAGGGTTGGATGCTAACATCAGGCAAACAAGAGCCCAGTGCTGCACGTGCAATGAAATCGCACCATCTCAGCCCAGGGAACCCTTGATGTCCCCAGCAGACCCGGAATTTCCATTCCAACAAGTGGTGGTTGACTTCGTCCAGATGCAGGGTAGACACTTTATGGTATACGCAGACAGGTATACGGGATGGGTTGAAGTGGCCCCAATGATGTCAGGAAGAGCCAAGACGGTATGTGATACCTTGAGGACTTGGTTCTGTACCTACGGCGTACCAGAAGAAATTTCGTCGGATGGTGGACCACCATTTGAATCCCAGGAATATGACTCCTTTTTGAGGAATTGGGGCATACGAAAACGTACCTCATCAGCGCATTATGGCCAAGGCAACGGCCGCGCAGAGTTAGCCGTCAAAACCGCGAGACGTATACTGGCGGACAATACGGACAGTTATGGACGCCTGTGCCATGATTGGGTGGCCCGAGCACTACTGACCCATAGGAACACGCCTTTCCAAGATCTGGACATGTCCCCAGCGATGATGCTGTATGGTCGGGTCATTAAAGACCACCTTCCTGTCCTGCGGGACAAATACCAGGTTCGAAAACAGTGGACAGGAATAGGCAAACTAAGGGAAGTGGCAATGGCCAAAAGACACATGAGGAACGAGCAGTATTACAACCAACATTGTCACCCACTCCAGGAACTCCAGGTAGGAGATTACGCCAAGATCCAGAACCAGGACGGGAACCACCCACATCGATGGACAAAGACGGGGAGAATCGTGGAGACCCAGGGGTACCGACAGTACCAAGTCCGGGCCGATGGAAGCAATCGAGTGACATTGCGCAACCGTCGGTTTCTCCACAGAATACACCCGGTAGTGGATGGCCCTCGTAACATCAGACAAGAAATCCCGAACCCACCTATAAATGTGGAGACCCCACAGGCACAACCTCCGGAGGAGGCAATGGAGGTGGAACAACATGCCGACATGGAATCTCCAAGCGAGCATGAGGAAGAAATGGAAGTGGAAGATACCACGGGAGGAGATACCCAAAAATACAGTCCTCCTCTGTTAAGGGAACCGTCAAGGCGGAGGACGAGAGACCCAAGGGGTTTGTCGCCGCAAATGCAGGGGAAATCGCACGAGTATTTCTCCACATAAAAGATGACCACAACAACTTGCTTTTGTGGTCACGAGGGGGAGGGGCATGTAGAGGCCAGAAAGGAGTTATCCCCCTTTCGCTCAGACTTTGCATAAGTGGAGTTATCCCCCTTATAAAAGGACAGGCGAATCGCCATTATTTATTTACACTCGTTCACGGCGACACGCTGTCGGATTAGAAAACCAGCTTGCTTAAAACGCAAACCTTACATTATCTAGTCTGAGTACAAACAAGAAAATGATAATTATGTATTGTTCTTAAAGTAAAATATAAATTATTTTTTGTTTTGTTTTGGTAGTTTCTCGATAATCATTCAAATTGGGGCCTTTTGTTTTTAACAATTAGCGATTTTTTCGTGCTTATCAGTCGGCCAGAGAATAAGTGTTTTTACACAGAAGGGACAGTGGACAGTAACGCGGGATGTCGACATCAGTGACCAACAAGAAAGCTCGACAACAAGTGATTTTTCCTTGCTCTGCAGAGCCTTAGAAATGGAAGGGTGGGCGAAGTCTGGGCGCCCCTGAGTTTCTCATTCGACCAATCCTTATTTATTACGCCATAATGTTTTGCCCTGATTGGATAATTAGTCACATCATCTATTCATTAGGTGAATTTCCATCAGCAACCCAACCTTTCCCATCAACTATTTTCTCATACACTGGCCGACTTCGGCCTTGACTCCCAAGGTCACTTCTAGACAAAACATGAATGGTTACTCAAAATAATATTCACAACAATATTACCAATGGTCTCGAAATGGTTTTTCTTTCTCCTTGTGTATTTAATATTAGCGATCAAGTCGTTTTCTCATTTTAACCAGCAGGGTTACCCGGCAATCTCCAGGATTGTCACCTAAATAAAAAGCTATAATTCAGCTTTCACCAGCCTTCCTTCTAGGGCAATTTTCAACCATCACAGCTGGCTGGGTCGCATGCTAGTTCTTCCCTTTGGATTATTGTCTCACACTCCATAAGCGCCATTTTATTTATTATTTTTGGCAAAAGAAAAATTAAGTATAATTCTGATTTTTTATCTGACATTGTTTGCTGCGGATTTTGAGTCGCCAATTCTTTTTCATCACGGATTCATCCTAGTAAGTAGTAGCAGTAACGTCTTTAAAATAACAGTCAGCGGCAAGTTGATTCAAGACCTGAAGATATTGGTCGACAGACTCGTTTTCTTGTTGCAGACGCGTGGAAAACAGATGTCTAGCATGAATAACGCTTGGAAACTTGTCGTAAACACCTTTTCAGTAAATCCTGAACAACCCTCGATAACGTCAGCAACGGTGGGACTGATGTTTAAATAAAGAACTTCAAGTTTATCAGGGTTTAACGAAGCAATAGTTGATAAATAGTAATTAAAGTTACGATACCACTGTGTCATTATCGAGGATGTGAATAGATTGAATAAGACATAACGACCGATCAGCTTCTATATAAATGGCGTCTTTATTTACATCTGACAAACATGAGTACACCGGTAAGGGGGCGTAACTCCAGCCGGTGAAAACTCTTGTTCAGTCCCTCATGCAACATCTTCCCTTTTCTCAATAATAAAAACAAAAGATAAAGATAAACAAAACAAAAAAAACAAAACAAACACAACAAAAAGTCTGATAAGAATTAAAACAGTCTACAAAACACAGTGATCTAGGCATTCCTTAGGCTGACTACCCTCCTACCTAACAGGGATTATTCTGCCCTTTCACTTATGTTGTGAAATCCTTGAATCTCACAGGATCTCTTATTATTCTTCCTGACCGTGTTGTCCGCAACCTTTCCGGAGTTGGTTTTGTTGGGGATGGGGTCGGGTTGAGGTTTTCTCTTATTTCACCTTCATATTGAGGTGGTTCTGAGTTACATATCTCTTCTGTACTCTGCCCTGTATTCTTGGGTAACTCGCTCTGCACTTCATATGGCTGGTGTATTCGTGATGTGAGTGGGGGTGTCTCTGCAGTTTTCTTCAAATCTACTCTATTCCGTCGATATAAGTCCCCATCCACTTTTACATGGTATGATCGCTCATCCAGTCTCCTCCATACAACAGCTTTCCTCCACTCTTTTTGACCATTTATGTGTGGTTTCATCCGTACTACATCTCCAGGATACAATGGTTTAAGTGGTTTTACTTTGTGGTTGAAAGCATGTTCTTGCCTCCTGCGGTCTTGCTTCACTGATTTTCTCAGATTTTTGGGCAATTCTGGCTTGAGTAAATCCTCCCTGGTTGGGAGAAGTGTTTTTGTTCTCCTTGACATCAGCTTCTGAGCTGGTGATAAGAGACCTTTGGCTGGCGTATTCCTGTGATCCAACATTGCTAGGTATGGATCAGCCTTATCGTCCATCGCTTTCCGGAAAAGGTTCTTTGCCATCTTTACCGCAGATTCCACTTTGCCATTTGCCTTGCTATTGTATGGACTGACAGGTGTATGTGTAAAACACCACTTTTTTGCAAAGGTAGAAAATTCCTGGCTACTAAACTGAGGCCCATTATCAGTTACGACCTGGTCTGGTATTCCATGTCGTGCAAAATGGTGTTTAAGTTTAGTTATCACTGTCTTTGCTTGTGTATTGAGATGATCGATTTCCCAGAAGTTGCTCATATAATCAACTGTGCACAGATAGTCTCTATCTGAAAACTTAAAGAGATCTACTCCCACTTTCGCCCAGGGTCTGTCAGGAACTTCATGGACCATTAATGGTTCTGCCGGGTTGGCCACTTCATATTTTCTACATGTGGGGCACTTTGACACATAGTCTTTGATGTCACTGTTCATATTTGGCCAATATAAGCATTCTCTTGCTCTTCTGCAACATCCTTCTACTCCCAGGTGTGTGGAATACAGCTTTTCTTTCAACACCGCCCGCTGTGTCAGTGGAACCACTACCCGGTTTCCTCTGAAAATTAAACCATCTTGCACCGTCATTTCATTCCGCATGTTAAAATATGGTCTCCCCTCTGGGTCAAGATGTATTTTTTCTTCTGGCCATCCTTCCAGAATTACTTGCTGTAACTGCTGCATGCTTCTGTCTTCCTTCGTGGCTGAGCGCAGTTCAAGCAGCCTTCTCTCTGTTACAGGAATATATTCTGCTTCCTTGACATCATCTTCATCGTCCATATCTTCACTGCTCAATGCATAAATGTATGCTCTTGATAGCATGTCTGCAAGGAACATTTTCTTACCTGGATGGTACAGAACTGTAGCATCGTAAGCCTGTAGTCGCATCAGTATGTTTTGAAGTCGTTTTGGGCATTTCACCAATTCTTTTTTCATAATCGCCTCCAGTGGCTTATGATCGGTTAGCACTGTTATCTGTCGACCAAACGTATATTGATGAAACCGTTCACATGCGTAGACTACTGCTAGTAGTTCCTTTTCAATCTGTGCATACCGAGTTTCTGTGTCGGTCAGTGCACGGCTGGTATAGGCTAGGGGTTGACTTTCTTGTAGTAGTGCAGCCCCCATGCCCTTCTCACTTGCATCGCATTGGATGACCAAAGATTTGTTGGGGTCATAGTACCTCAACACTGGTGCCTCACTCACTAACTCTTTAATTTTCCCAAAAGCCTCTTCATGGATTTGGGACCATGTCCATGGCACATCTGCCTTCACTAAATTTCGAATTGGGGCCATCACATCAGATATGTGTGGTAGAAATTTTGCCAGGTAATTCACAAATCCAACCAATCGTTGCACTCCTTTCACATCTGTTGGACACGGCATCTCTTTTATGGCTCTTACCTTCCCAGGATCAGGAAGTAAACCATCACTGGTTATTATGTGTCCCAGGAAAGATATAGACGTTTGTCGTAAGTTCAATTTTCCAGCATTCAATCGCATCCCGCGATCACATCTCTGCAACAGTTTCCTGAGTTTTAGGTCATGATCAATTGTTGCTTCTTCCATCGTTTTACCCTTCCCAATCACCAGAAGATCATCCGCTTTGTTAACCACCCCCTCCAAATCGGACACATTGTTAAAAAGGGTCTTTTGAAATATCTCTGGAGCTGGAGAAATACCGAAAGGTAAAACCTTCCACCGGAACCTACCGTATGGTGTAGCAAATGTTGTTAAGCGACTGCTGACTTCGTCTAATTTTACATGCCAGAATCCATCTCGTAGATCTAGGGTAGAAAATACCTTGCTATCAGCCAGTTCTGGTAGTAAATCGTCCAGTGTAGGTAACTGAAAATGTTCCCTCTTCAGAGCCTTATTCAGTGGTCTTGGGTCTATACATATCCGCAGGCTTCCATTTTTCTTAGTTACCAGTGCTAACGCACTTACCCATGGTGTTGGGTCGCCCACTGGTTCAATAACATTCTTCTTAACCAGTTTTCCCAACTCGACTTTTAGCTTGTCTTTAAGTGCCACTGGTATTCTCCGTGTTGCTGCAACATTTGGTGTTACTCCTGGATCCACCTGCAAATGTACCTCTCCTGGTAATTGACCCAATTCTTCCTTGAATACATCTCTGAAGTCATTGATAATGCTGTCCAAGTACTGGGTGCTGGATTCATTCATTTGGGAAACTTTGGCGACCATTTTGAATTTGTCGTTATTGATTGTGACGAGTTCCGTTTTCTGGATTGCATTTGCTCCCAGTAAAGGATGGAAATCCTCTTTCACAATGACAAACTTAACTGCATATTTCTGTCCAGTTTTGGGGTTTATCATTTTAACTCGACACTCTCCTAACGGCTTCACTTCTGCTCCATTCCACATGACAAGGGTCTTATTTGAATGTTCCAGTGTTTTTCCCATCACGTGTTTCACATTCAATATGTTCACGGACGCTCCACTATCGAGCTGAAAAGCAATTGGTTTTCCTTTCACCATCATTTCCGCCTTTATCACCTCTTGACTCACAGCATTCACCTTTTCCTTGATCGTTATGTTGTCTACCTGTCCATAGTCTGAACTACTACTGTCGTTTTCCTGGTCCTCATATTGGGTTTTGACAGCCTGCACCTTCTTTTTCCTTGATACTTTGCATTTCGCGGCAAAGTGGTTTTTCCCATTACATTGATAACAGGTCTTGCCAAATGCAGGACATAACTCTTTTCTCGGTCCATGTCGCAGTGCACACGACCAGCAATCTCTGTCAGTTTGAGCCAATGTCTTTCTCCTCGGTTTAAAATCAACCTTATTCACTCCTTCAGGCCTTAGGATTCTGGACTGGACCGTGGCATTTTCAGACAGCTTACAAATGTCAATACATTTTTGTAAGTCTAACTGTCTTATTTTCAATAATTCAGCTTGTGTCTGTGGGTTGTGTATTCCCAGCACTACCTGATCTCTGACTACTGATGAAACGCAATTGTCACAAAAATTGCACGTTTTTACTAACGTCCGTAGTGCCGTAATAAAGGATTCCACAGTCTCTGATTCTCCTTGCTTTCTAGAATGAAATACGTAACGCTCGTAGGTTTCATTCGTTTCCCCTATAGCGTATTTATCGAATGCCTGAATAATTTCGGTGGGTGTTCTTTCATCCTCAGGTGTTAGAAATTGAAATCCGTAATAAACTTTCAATGCGTCATCTCCCAACGTGTGAAGCAAAAGTGCCGTTTGATACTGTAATGACTGTCTCGTCAAACACGTAATAATGGCGTAGTTATGCCATTTCAGTTTAAACAACTTCCAGTTCGCCGATAAATTATCTTCCATACATAAGGGCGCTGGTGGTCTTATGCCAGCCACTGGTCTGTTTGTTTCTTCCATGCTTCCATCCGACATTTTTTTTTCTTCCACGTGACGTACGTACGAATTACAATTTTAAACAAGAACAACAAAGTTACTTATCTGTTTCTGCAAATAACTTTCCGCTTCTTATCCTTTTGTACATCTTACTTAGACATATCTTTATCCCACTCGCGGCCACCATGTGTCATTATCGAGGATGTGAATAGATTGAATAAGACATAAAGACCGATCAGCTTCTTTATAAATGGCGTCTTTATTTACATCTGACAAACATGAGTACACCGCCACACCGGTAAGGGGGCGTAACTCCAGCCGGTGAAAACTCTTGTTCAGTCCCTCATGCAACAACCACAACCTCCAAAGCTTGCTAGCCTGAGGGTCTGCCGAGGACACGTCAAATTTGTCCAGACGAATGATCTTGTCCATGAGGGAAATAAAATTTTTGTTCAATAAATTGTAGTTGTAAGTAAATGAAGATGTAAAACAAAACCTCTTTCCAAGACTTTATTGAACAATAGGGACTGCCAAAGGTCACCACAAAATTACCCCACCTTATATGTAACACGATGTAACTTTATTATAAATTAATATTATCAGGATAACTTTTGTACCATTTAAAAGAAGAAGGGCAAAATAAACCAGTAATAATTTAAGAAAAATTTTTTCATCGAACAAAAATAATGAAATTGCGAGACGAAAATCGTGTTTACATAATTGGCGCTTTAAAATAACGTTCCCATGTAGTAGATATTCCGAACGTGAAAAATACCCGTATTTAATAAATCTAGCAAAAATCAACTAATGGTTTGATTTTCGTGAAATTTTTTATACTTATCCATTTTAGAATGAAATTACATATAAAATGCAGTTTTCGTAAAATATACGAGGAGAAATATGTTCTATCGAAATGTCTATTTATTATGAAACATAAGAGTTCAAATAAGTAAAAAATATTTATTTTTTAAAAATTTAAATACACATATTGAACAAAAATTTACCTTGAAGTTGCAATTAAAAAATTGGTATAGACTTAATATTATTATGTTTTTTAAACAGTTTTTTTCAAATTAATATATACGGTAATCAGTTGAATTGCCAAGAAAAAGGAACTTCGTAAACATTAATTAATTTTTAAAAGATTCAAAAGATTAAAATTCCATTATTTAAAAATGTTCCGTTACAACATAGATTTTTTAATTAATTGTGTTTAAATTTGTTTTTAAATATTAAGTTTTAATATAAACATGACTCTTGTCAGCTATTTTATCGCCAGATTAAAACCAATCTGAAAATATTATTGCACAAATATTAAGCATTTTGTAGGGCCCCCCTCATATTTTGTTTGTCTATTTTATCAAACAAAATATGGAACTCCGTAGTAGGTAACCAAATGAACATTCAGTAAAACCGTATTTCATATTTAATATACAAATGTTTATAATATTATTAATCATTAAACTGTGTAAATCTTAAAACCTAAGAAAATTATAACAAAGATTAATTATTAATTGCAACGTGTGTGGCTTTAAGGTGCCTTTTCTGGGAAAAGCAGATGACAACAATAATCCACGTGAGAAAACGATCCTGTCAGAGACAAAGCGCCGAATAGTTAGCAGACTTGAATAAAACACTGCTCGTATGTAGTGTTGATGGCCTTATATAAGTATGTAATTTGTATATAACCGGAGAGCATCTCAACAGGATACATATGCCTACGCCGAATGAGCTCCCTTTTTTTCCATTTTCTTCCCCTCCCCAAGTTGTGTGGGTACGATTTCTGAATAGAACTTAATCAGAGTTACTATACATCACATAGTTCTCTTCTAAAAATCTTGGACGTTTTTATGATGTCCCCAAATCAAGGGACATAACTCTAGGAGTTGTCTACCCTTAGTTATGTGCGCTCTTCAATAAATTATGTTTTGGCCGTCAGTCTGACTGCGACCGAGCTGTTGTTAACATGTTAATGCCTGCGTTGTTATTCTTCCGTATTGTTTGATACCCGTGAGACGGGAACCCCCAACATTATATCTGGCGACGAGAATTTTTCGTGACGAGCTCACGCTACATTTCGGAATTTAATACAAAAAAAAATCTTCTTTTTTTTTTTCCGGAATTAATACAAAAAAAAAAAAAAATGGCCAGCGGTGGATTACCAGTTTTTCCAAGTTTCAGCGTACATGCAGACCAAAACACGACTACCGTTCGCTGGAAAAAATGGATAGACAGGTTAGAAAATTTATTTGTTGCTATGGACATTTGCGACGACGAAAATAAGGAAGCAACACTTCTTCACTATGCAGGAGACGAAGTCTTTGATATTTTCCATTTTATTCACGGACCAGCAAAAGGGCATAGGCGCAACAAACATTTTGGACGACAGCAAATATAGTTTCGGGCGAGTATGAAACTATGAAGAAATCACTAACGGATCATTTCACGCCGCAGAAAAACACATCATATGAACTTTTCAAATTTCGACGGGCTATGCAAAACATGGACGAAAGTTTAGACCAGTACCATGCACGATTACGGACTCTAGCTACTACGTGCGAGTTTGAAGATAAAGACGGAGAGATCCTAGCCCAAATTTTGCAGGGGTGCACATCCTCTAAAGTCAGAAGGAAGGCGCTAAGAGACAACTCTACGCTGAAACAAGTCCTGGACGAAGCTAGGGCAATAGAGCTGGCTGATACGCATGCTGCAGACATGGAACGAAATGAATTACATGCTCTTTACAGCAACGAGAATCGCACGCATCTCACACGTAGAAATAATGAAAATTTCAACGTCAACGACAGTAAAGACAGTTGTTGTGGACACTCACAGAAAAAGAGTCGCCATGACATCTCGAAGAACAGACCACGAGGTGAACAAAAAAAAGATGGTGGAAAGCATGGCAAAATAGTCGCCATAACACCTCGAAGAACAGACCACGAGGGGGACAAAAAAAAGATGGCAGACAGCAAACATGTCACTATTGTGGATATTCTGCTACACACCCGACTTGTCCAGCCCGAGGAAAAGAATGCATGAATTTCCATAAGAAAAACCACTTTGCAAGAGCATGCAAAGCAAAGCCGGTAAGAGTAATTCGTTTCACCAATCCTCCTCTGATATCTCCCTCTACGTCCAGTGACGAATCTATTTACTCAGTAAAATTTACACCGTCAATTAAGACACCAAGAGTTACCGCCCTTGTCAATAATCCGATTAAGACACCAAAAGTTACCGCCCTTGTCAATAATCCGATATCTCCCTCTACATCCAGTGACGAGTCTGTATACTCGATGAAATTAACACCGTCAAATAAGAATACTTAACATAAATCCTTCTTAGATAAGAGAAAAATCCAGGTTGTCCTCGACGGTCGTACATCTAAACAATATGATATAAATGCGGGGGTGCCCCAGGGTTCTATCCTTGGACCTCTATTGTTCCTGATATTCATAAATGACCTCCCCGACAAAATTGCCTCTGAGATGGGTATATATTGCTGATGACACTACACTCTATGGCAGGCACGACAGGAAGACTAATGAACACATTTCTAAAGAAATGGCAGAAACACTAGAGGAAGACCTCCAATCTGTAGTGGAATGGGGACAAAAGTGGTTGGTCGCGTTCAATGCTGCCAAGACTAAACTAGTTTCATTCAATAATTACAAGAAACCCTCTCTACCACCCATAGCAATGGCCAACGACTCTTTATCTGAGAGTCCATCTTTCAAACTGCTTGGCCTAACGTTCACAGGAAACATGAGTTGGAACAATTACATTGAAGGCATTGCCAGGGCCGCTGCAAGAAAGGTGGGCTCTCTCTACCGTGCTAGAAAACTACTAACACCCGAAAATATCCTGTACCTCTATAAGGCCACCATTCGCTCATGTATGGAGTATTGCTACCACATCTGGGCTGGTGCATCTGCTACTAGTCTCTCGCTCCTTGACAAGGTTCAAAAGAGAGTCGCAAACCTGATAGGCCCTGAACTGGCATCTAAGCTTCAGCCTCTGTCCCATCGACGAAATGTTGCATCCCTCTGCCTTTTCTACAAGTATTTTAGTGGTGAATGCTCTGACGAACTGCAATCACTTGTGCCCCCACGACGTGTGCACCCTCGACAAACCCGACAGGCTGCTAAATCCCACCCCCACACTGTAGAGATCCCTAGATGTAAAAGATCTTTTTACTCCAATAGTTTCTTCCCCAGAACCGCTAGACTCTGGAATTCCATTCCAGGTCCCTGCTTCCCCAACAGTACTGACGTGCAGAAGTTCAAGTGTAACGTGAACCGACACCTTGCTGCCCAAATCCCTACATAGTACCCCAGTAGTTGTTGCCCCTGATAGTAGCCCCCTACACCAAAGTGGCAATTTGCCTTGTTTGGGGTGAAAATGTAATAAAAAAAAAATAAATAAAAAAAAAGACACCAAAAGTTACCGCCCTTGTAAATAATTCCCCTGTAATGTTTGTGGTAGACACGGGTGCTAGCGTAAACATAATTGCTGGACACATATATGATGGTTTAAAACACAAACCGCGTATAAACAAAACAACAACCCGGATATTTGCGTACAGGTTGAAACATGCCATACCCATCCGAGGATTTATCAATGCGAGCATAAAATTTCGTGATAAATCCTGTAAGGCTAAAATATTGGTGGTTGACAGCGAAAATCCTTTAGTTGGACTGCAGAACCTCTTGAGCGATAATTCTGCTGAAGCATTGGGAATGATAACGTTTAACTTCACGTTCCATGTGACGGTCCCAATTCAAGACGAGTTCCATGCACTGTTTGATGGAAAGATGGGAAAAATTTCTAGAGTTACCATTAAGCTCCACATTGACTCATCAGTTTTCCCCGTAACTCAGCGACACCGCAGGATACCTTTCCATGTGAGAAAAGATGTGAAGACAGAACTCAAACGTCTCACAGAAATGGATGTGATTGAGGAAGTCACGGAACCTACCCCATGGGTTAGCCCGATTGTCGTAGTTCCCAAGAAAAATGGTAGTGTACGAATTTGCGTCGACATGAGAAAGGCAAATGAAGTCATTCAATGGATTAAACATCCAATGCCAACCGTAGACGACTTAATAGCAGACTTTAATGGGTGTACAGTTTTCAGCAAACTAGACCTCTCCAATGCGTATCATCAACTAGAACTGGAAGAGCCCAGCAGATATATAACGACATTTGCCACACATGCAGGTTTATTTCGTTACAAGCGACTAAGTTTTGGTGTGAATGCAGCCTCTGAACTATTTCAAAAAGCTATATCAAACCTCCTTGGAGACATCCCTGGAGTGAAAAACTTATCAGACGACATAATAATATATGCACGTGACCAGTCATCTCATGACATCAGCTTGAGGAACACCCTGAAACGTCTACAAGAAATAGGAGCCAAGCTGAACAAAGAAAAATGCCTTTTTTCTGTTTGGAAACTGACTTTCTTCGGACACATTTTCAGTGAGAATGGAGTGTCCCCTGACCCAGAGAAAATTTCTGCTATTACAAAATGCAAATCTCCAATGAACATTAGTGAAGTCAGATCATTCTTGGGCATGACACAGTATGTGGCTCGATTTATTCCACATTATGCCACTATTAGTGAACCACTGAGACGGATCACAAAAAAAGATACTAATTGGAGATGGACAGAGGAAGAAGAAGCAGCTGCGAACAAGTTAAAGGAAGCTTTGACTGGAGCTGAGGTGATGGCGTATTTCGACCCGAAGAAAGACACCAACATCCTAGTAGATGCAAGCCCAGTTGGGTTGGGTGCAGTTCTGACACAAGATGGGAGGGTGCTATGTTATGCCAGTCGTGCCCTCACAGATGTAGAACAACGCTACTCTCAAACTGAGAGAGATGTTAGCCATGGTATATGCAGCTGAACATTTTCATCTCTATTTATATGGAGCAAGATTCAAAATCAACACCGACCATCGACCTCTTCTTGGGATTGTGAAAAGTCTCAAACTGACAACAACAAGAAATGAACGCTGGCGTCTTCGTCTCATGCCCTACCAGTACAACCTGGTATACCGTTCCGGGAAAGATTACCAAAACCCTGCGGACTATCTGAGTCATCACCCACAACACATACCATCTAAAGACAATGCAGCAGAAGCCTACATAAGGTATATAGCTAAGAATATAATACCAAAATCTTTAACTCTTGAGGAAGTCAAACAAGCCACAGAACAGGACCCCCAGTTACAAAAGGTCAAGGGTGCTGTTAAAGATGGACGATGGAATGACCCCCAGCTGTCAAGTTTTTCCCTATTCAAGGATGAAATTTCAACACACAATGGTCTTGTCCTTCGAGAACACCGGCTTGTAATTCCTTCAAAATTGAGGAAGAGATCCGTCGATTTAGCCCATCAATCTCACCAGGGCATGGTCAAAACCAAGCAACTAATAAGGAAAAAGGTGTGGTTCCAAGGAATCGATAGACTGGTGAAAGAAGCAATACACGGATGCATTCCCTGCCAAGCCTCAGACCCAAGGCACACGAGCCGCGAACCCATACACTCCTCACTACTACCAGTTGCACCATGGACTGAAATCTCAGTCGATTTTGCAGGTCCGTTCCCATCAGGTGACTATGTGTTAGTCATAATCGACGATTACAGCCGATTCCCTGAGGTGGAGGTAATACCCTCAATAGCTGCGTGTACAGTTATCCCCTGTTTAAACATGATCTTTGCTAGACAAGGATATCCAACCATTCTAAAATCTGATAACGGTCCACCATTTAAAGGACAAGACTTTAAAGACTTAGCGGCACAAGCAGGTTTCAAACATAGACGCATTATACCTCTATGGCCGGAGGCAAATGCTGAAGTAGAGCGTTTTATGCGCACCTTAAAAAAATACATTCTTGCAGTCACAGTGAAACGCCACAACTGGAAGACCCACTTACCACATTTCCTAAGGCAATATAGAGCCACCCCCCCCCATACCACCACTAAAATATCACCATTTGAAGCTTGTACGGGCCGAAAAATGAACATCAGCATACCAAATGGTATCGAAAGCCCAGTAACAGGGCCGATACATAAAAGAATGAAAGAAAATGACTCCAAAGGAAAAGAGAAGATGGGGTACGCTGATAGAAAGGCAAAAACAACAACTCTCTGCCTGGGTGATATGGTTTTGATCAGACAAAAGAGACAAAACAAACTGTCAACACCATACAATCCTAAACCATATACCATTACAAACGGTGCAGAGAGGAAATCACAAAATGACTAGAAACTCTTCTTTGCTGACTCTGATTCCGACTGGGAAAGTGAGTACAATCCACACACCTCAGAAGACCTGGAAATACCCGAAACACAAATAGCTGACCAGTTACCGAGACGAAATCCATCTCGGAAAAGACTGCCCCTAGCCAGATTCAAAGACTTCATAATGTGAGATAAATAAATAAATAAAAAGAAATAATAAAAATAAAAAATTAGTAAAAAAAAAAAAAAAAAAAATTAAAATAAGACAAGTTGTCCAACCAAGATGGGGAGGGATGTGATGTCCCCAATCAAGGGACATAACTCTAGGAGTTGTCTACCCTTAGTTATGTGCGCTCTTCAATAAATTATGTTTTGGCCGTCAGTCTGACTGCGACCGAGCTGTTGTTAACATGTTAATGCCTGCGTTGTTATTCTTCCGTATTGTTTGATACCCGCGAGACGGGAACCCCCGACATTATAGTCTTTGGATTCGTGAAGAGCAACGCAGAACACTAATTTCATCAGGAACTATACTCTGGGGGCTTTCTTCTGTCGGGTCCATACAATTTGTACTATCATCTTGCATGCTTTGTGTGTCTACGTTTAGTAGAGTCCGATTGTTCATTGAATGATGAACCGGGTTCGATATATTTAGGGATATTTATTTCATTTTCATCGGTGGTGTAATGGTTAGGGTGTTGTTCAACTTTGATAATATCACATTTCTTCACTTAGTATCTTTTCCCCTTAAACTGTCTATCTGTAAACTTCTGCACAGTACAATAATGATCTCAAACTTCCATCACCATATATCTACTGCAGGCGTTAGTTTTCACCCTATCTTTGGTATAGATAGACAATCTCCCCAACTTTGATGTCGATCTTTATCTCAGTAGTTTTCCTCGGCCTTTATATTTAGCTGATGCCTCATGACTTTTTAACCTATTTTGGTATTTTCTTTAATCAGGTGTTTGTCTTCTATCAGTAGTTTCTCTCCAGTGGTTTGGTCTCTCATTGTCCAAACTTCTAGAGAAGAGTAGCCGTTTTCTCTAACTCTACTATTCATATTAGATATTATCACAGCCAACTCAGTATCCGTTATCTTACCGCAAGATGGTTTTAATTTGCATAATTCCATATGAAATTCTGATACTGAGCGTTCACTAATTGGATTTTTGTTACAGTTCTTTATCTCTCCAATCTCTATTTTAATATGGAACGATCCCAGTAAACTGTCTGTGAGTATGGCTTGAAATCCAGAAGTGCCATCAACCCTGATCTTTACTTCATCACCCGACGGGGGACGGAACCTCGATATGGTTGTGATTAAACCATCTCTTAGAGATTGGCTGCTTTCTTATAATAGTAATGTTGCATGTGTTAGGGCAGAAACATTTTATCGAACCAATAATACTAGTTGTCATTCACGTTTTACGACATCACCAGCGTACCACCTCCCAATTTTATCTGGTGGCTTTGTTGAGGATTGTTTCTTGAATTGGCTTGGTATCTGCTTTAGTGACATGCAGGTGTGGCAACTATCTATGGTACGACTGATGGCCTTGCCCACATCCAGTGCATAGAATCCCATATTAAAAATCTGCTTTAGCTGGTGTTTACTGGCATGGTTGAAGTTGTAAGTGTAGAGCGACTAAAAGTCTGTCTAATACTCCTTGGGAAATGAGGATTCTCTGTCTAGCTGAGCACAAGGCTTTCTCCTGTGTAACTCATCTGCCGGGGTTGATGAGAGTTTACAATGTTGTAAATACCTTTTAATAGTGGTTAAACATTTCGGACGAAGTAAAGAATAGATACCCTGTAGCAGACGACACCGCCTGGCGGTGCCAGGTGCACAATTCAACTAACACCGGTGATTCGACCTTGACATTGGCACAAGCACACGGCGTCGGTTGTTTGTAAACACGTCAAATAGCAAACATGCTAGAATATTCACCAGCATTTTTTAAAAAATATATTTACAAAACCTTTGAAGATTTAAAAGAAAAAGTATATATTTACAAAACATTTTTTTAAAATAAGTAACAAAACGAACGTATTTAAATAAAAGATATTTAAATAAACGGGTGTCTCTTTCTGTTTTGGATTTTTGCAACCAAGATTGATTTTTATGTGCCGTGTTTTGGGGGGTTCTGTGTGCGTTTTTAAGACAATTCAATATTTATTCTTTAAAACATTAACTTCAGTGACAATATATTTTCAAAATAATATTTTTAAATATTACATTTTTACGAATATTCGCGAGCAAGATTTAAAAAAAAAAAAGACGAGGTGTTTTTTTTTTTTTTCAATTAAATTATAAACTTTATTTGAACTTTCAACAAACTTTTACAGACAGTTTTTTTTTAAATAAAAATTATAAAAAGATTTCTATCTTGTGATACTACATTTCATCTTTATAAAAATAAAAGTTATAAAAAGATGTGAATAAAATAATATATTTTTTTTTATCTCAATTGTTTATACTTGTGATTTTATTATGCATAAAAATTGCCTCGGCCTAAAAGGATTTCTCCTTCACTGACCACCGACATACATCGCACTGTAAATAAATATTGAATTGTATCAAAAATGCACAAAAAAGAAATGGCCAAAACCGTATAGAATGAACCTTTTTTTATAAGTTTTATTCAAACAGTCTTTATTTGAACTTAATGGACTGTTGTTTTTTTTTTTATTATTTATTAACTGTTTTATTCTTTTTATCAAACAAAAATAGAACTTTTATAATGAAATATATATTATGGACTGTTTTTCAAACATCGAAATTTTAAAATTAAAGTTTTATTTAAAACAAAAAAAAAGACAAGGTGTTTTTTCTTTTCGAGATATTTTTTTTCACCATTTATTACTTTGAAATTTTATTCAACAATGAAATGATAAAAAAAAAACTTTTCGTTAAATATATTTTTAAAAAATTATTATAAAATATCCATAAAGTCTATTTTTATGTCTGTAAAAGTTTGTTGAAAGTTCAAATAAAGTTTATAATTTAATTGAAAAAAAAAAAAACACCTCGTCTTTTTTTTTTTTTTAAATCTTGCTTGCGAATATTCGTAAAAATGTAATATTTAAAAGTATTATTTTGAAAATATATTAATTGTCGCTAAAGTTAATGTTTTAAAGAATAAATATTGAATTGTCTTAAAAACGCACACAGAACCCCCCCCCCCAAAAAAAAAAACACGGCACATAAAAATCAATCTTGGTCGCAAAAATCCGAAACAGAAAGAGACACCCGTTTATTTAAATATCTTTTATTTAAATACGTTCGTTTTGTTACTTATTTAAAAAAAAATGTTTTGTAAATATATACTTTTTCTTTTAAATCTTCAAAGGTTTTGTAAATATATTTTTAAAAAAATGCTGGTGAATATTCTAGCATGTTTGCTATTTGACGTGTTTACAAACAACCGACGCCGTGTGCTTGTGCCAATGTCAAGGTCGAATCACCGGTGTTAGTTGAATTGTGCGCCTGGCACCGCCAGGCGTCGTCGTCTGCTACAGGGTATCTATTCTTTACTTCGTCCAAATATCTTTTATTTAAATACGTTCGTTTTGTTACTTATTTAAAAAAAAATGTTTTGTAAATATATACTTTTTCTTTTAAATCTTCAAAGGTTTTGTAAATATATTTTTAAAAAAATGCTGGTGAATATTCTAGCATGTTTGCTATTTGACGTGTTTACAAACAACCGACGCCGTGTGCTTGTGCCAATGTCAAGGTCGAATCACCGGTGTTAGTTGAATTGTGCGCCTGGCACCGCCAGGCGTCGTCGTCTGCTACAGGGTATCTATTCTTTACTTCGTCCAACATTTCTTCTTCTTAGATGGAGTTCTGCCATCGCGTAATAGTCTATACACTCATTGTAAGTCCGGACAGTCTTGTTGAGCCTGGATCCATGCGTTATGAGTCATGTATGGGATCGGACAATGACCAGCTAATATATCTTTTACAGTGATTTATCTAATTACTGATGTCCTCAGGACATTGATAAATTTACAAATTTGGCATTTTTCCTTGCAATGAATAGCGTTCTTGCTAGCATAATCTGCTATATTATTTTTCCATGATATGTGGGATAATTTAACAGAATATTGAGAGATAACACTCAGGAACGTTGTGACTCTAGAGCTCGCAGAGAATGCACCATGTTGAAGTTTCTCATATGATTGTACACAGGGGCGGCTATCTGTGAGCACTTTGGTAATGTGTTCCGATTGAATTATATATGGACTGAAGTGCTTGATAGCTGAAGCAATCCCCAGAGCTTCCAACTCACAAGCTAGCCAACCTGCTTGGTTAGATGTTTTACGAGCATTGAATAAACCTGCGAGATGAATCTCCTCTCAAGATGAAAAGGGATGCTGCTAAGCCAGCAGAAGTCGTGGATGCATCTGTAATTATTTGTAGTTGGTCCTCTCTTCTAGGTAAGGTCAGGATTTTTGCTTGCTTAAGATGTTCTTTTGCTTTGAAGAATGCCTCCTCCAGGTCTGACGTCCATTGGATCCTGTCATTTGATGAACCTGTTGCACACACTTTATCTAGAGGTTCTAAAAAATCCGGGTGCTTAGGCATGACTTTACTCAGGAACTTGTAGGATCCTATGAATGATCTCATGTTTTTGATGGTTTCAGGGGGATCACAGATAGCCAAAGTATTCAGACGATGGCTTGTAGCTTTGAACGTTCCCCTGGTCCATTGCCAACCTAGGATTTCTGTTGATACCAGACAGCATATGCTTTTTGATGGGGACAATCTTAAATTATTCTCATGTAGTGTTAGTAACACTTCTTCCCATACACTGTTAAGCTCCATGGGTGTATTGGTGCCGACATATAGGTCATTGGCCAATTTTATCATCGAGCCTTTAATCATCAAGTCGCCAAATACTTTGGACATTAATTGTTCTAAAGCGGATTCGGAGCCTGGGAGACCCATTACCATTCTTGTATAGACATATACTCCACGGAATGGTGTGCAAATACCTACATATTTCATTGATGATTTGGCCAAGGGTATCTGAAAATATGCTTGTTTCAAATCAATTTTGATGATGTATTTGAACTGAGCGATATGTTTAATGATATTGTCAAGTTTAGGCATGAGAGCAGGTTGCGGTTTGATATATTGGCCCAATTCGGTAAATGCAGTTACTAGTCGATAGCCTCCTGAAAATTTCGCAATGAGGAATGAAGGACTTACATATTCTGCAGTAATGTTTATATCTTCTGGAGATACCTTGCTCATATAGTTCATCAATTTTCGTTTGGAGGAGTTCTAGGTTCGCTCGGTTGTACATAGGGATGTGTCCCTTTTTTTGTGGTGGTGGTAGTGATGCACTCATTAATTTTATGTTGAAATTTACCTGATTTCCCATTGTACCATTCTGGTGATGGTGAAAACACTTGGCTGTAATTTTTATTTGTCTCGTGGAAGGTGGACTTTTCATCTTAATTGAGGATGTTTGAGGGGTCCACAGAAATTTCTGCTGATCTGTCTGATTGCTCAGAGGCCAGAATCAGTGGAGGTGGCTTTGGCATATCATGTGTGAGAGGCATCTGAGTAGTATAGTGTATCTGGCATATTTGTTCATGCTGCTTGATAAGTACAAGTGTGGTTAAATTGTTTGTGAGGGTTATTTTGTCATATTTTGGCTTGGTTATTTTACATTGGATCTAATCATTATGGTTATCAGTGTGTCTGGCCTCCACCGAAATTGTTTCACTTCGGTATTCTGGTGGTATTGTTAAAGCTATATCTGAGCCAGGTAATAAGCAGGTTTGACGTGGAACATGTAATATGGTTGCTGCTCTAACATTAGCACATCTTTTTATGCTTATGTATTTGAAATTGCAGCAGTCTCCAAGGTATACACAATTTGTGTTTGCACGAAGATAAATATAATTTCTGTCCATGAATGGCATACCGCCCAAAATCACACAATTTAAATCCTTTACCATAAGCCCATCGAAACAAAAGGAGTGTGTTTGTTTTGTGATTGGACATTTTCTGGAAACATTAAAGTGAACCTCACCTGTTATTTCCATAGGGGAGACACCATCTGCCATGTTGGCTTTGTGGGTGGTAGGTAAGATATTCAGTTTGAGACGTCTTACTTCACTCTTTCTAATTAGGTTACTTTGTGCAGCGGTGTCTAGTGTAACGTCCGCATCCTATTTGTTTACTTCTACTTCCATACACGGTGACGATATGATGTCTACTCTGTTGATTTTGGAACTCTTTGGTCTTTTGATTTGAATTATCCTATTATCGGAACTATAACACTCTAAGTCTTCATCTTCCTCAGTTTCTGATAGGATTTCGATATCTCTAATTTTAGACTGAAGGAATTTTCTGTCTGAGAGTGGCATAAAAGAGCAGTTTTGGAAATCGTGAGTTTCTGCTCCTGGTCTATTGGCAGCATCGCAGAGGCAACATTTAGGCCTGTCTCCCAGGCGACTTCTCAGATTTCCTGGTTTCAGTCCTTTCCTTCTATAGCTGAAACTAGAGTATGATATGTTGCCCTCTCTATCACCTATTTCTTGTAACAGGGATGGTATTGCATCACTGATTTCCGTCCTAATGGAATATAGTGTAGAATCTCTTAAGGTGATGGCAAATCTTTGCTTAACAATGGAGGGTAGGTCTTGGTGGATTGCATCAAGCCAAATCAATACCGTGATATTCTGTAAAGTTGGAGTTAGGCATTCATCATTCTCTAGCTTTGCTCCACAATGTTTGATAGCTGAAGCTTTCATAATTTTATTATCTTCCATGAACGAGTAGTACCTTTCCCAGAGAGCCTCTCGTGTGTCAGTGGCGCCACATTTGAAACTGAACATATTCATGATATTCGTTCCAGACTTGCGATAATCATAGTACTGTCGGAGTCTGTCAAATATTATTTCATCTATACTATGTGCCTCTTCTTTAATGAAGGCACTACTAATAAATGGAGCATGAATGTTTATGAAGCCAAGTAGCACTTTTAAGTTAATGGCCTTTTTTTCTGCTGAGAATGTTTTTCCATTGAATTCTTCCTCATCAGCAATGAAGTCTCTATTTGGTGTGCCACTTGCTACACTACTCCAGGTTTTGAGGTTCTCCAAATAACGTTCAAATTTATTTTCATTTGAGATATGATAGATTAATTGTTCACACCACGCTTCGAGGGAACCTCTCAATTCTTGTTCAATGAGGATTCTCTGTTTAGTACTGAAGGCAGACATGTTTGCTTAAATAGATTAATTGTTTTGGAGGAAAAACTTATAAGATATATTTGTTTTCACTTACTGCATGGTTCCCGTAAGTATTTTATTTTATTTTTTTTACTTCAGTAAAGGTTTATTTGGTCGGTTCAGATTCTGTAGCAGTATGTTAATTTCAATAATAGATTAAAACAAACTGATGTGTGCCACATAGATACGAGAATACACATAAATGTACTAATATAAAATTATGTCATGCGATTGTCGTGTCCCTGTATCGCAGTAAAACGACTTCAGAAAACTGGTTATATTGTCACTTTCAAAGGAAAATGTTGGTCTAACCTGCATACAGTTTCTTACTTCTAAAGTAGCAAGAAAAGGAACAAATGATTCTCTTTTTAAGTAGAATAAAGTACATTTACATTTTATTCTGGCGATATTGATGGCTATAATTCAAATATTTTATATCGTTTGTTCTTTCATTACAACAATCCACCACGTTCACATTGTTTTCTGATTTGAATATAATGTTTGTTTGCAACTTACTACGTGGCTCTCACAAGCAAGTGATTTTTTTTTTACTGCGTTGTTTGCATAAGTGAATAATATATTTAGTACTTTTTTTTGATAAATGTTACCTTATGCTACAACAGAACACCGACCACTCTAATTTGGTTTTTGAGGGGTATTCGAGGTCGCTGACAACGAATCTGATAATCAAACCTGTCGCAAATTTACCATATGCATGGTATGAACCTCTAGACCTTGGGACTATTTGGTGCCAATTCACTGCCTTTGGTAGTGTTTTTCTTACATGATACGTTCACGTGCGAACGGGCATAGTGAAGTCTTTTCACATTGCGCAGAAATCTTTTAAATAAAAAGGTTTTTTTATTGATCAAAAAATAAAGTTTTTCGTGAGTGGTTTGCAAAAACATAAGCACCAAACACATTTTTATGTTTTTTATTCTTGTTTTTTTTTTCGGGGGGGGGGGTATTCCATTAACAGGTGCTTCTGCAGTTTAATTAACCGTTTTTCCGTAAGTAACTCGCCGACTATTATCATGTCGGCGAGTTACTTACGGAAAAACGGTTAATTAAACTGCAGAAGCACTTGTTAAACGACACAAGTCCGATAATTGAATACACCCCTCTCCCCAAAAAAGAATGAAAAACATAAAAATATGTTTGGTGGTTATGTTTTTGTAAACCTCTTGTGAAAACTTTTTTCCAGATCAATTAAAAAGCATTAAAACTACATAAAACAAAATAAATAAATAAACCACTTTATAACAAACAAACAAACAAACAAACAAACAAACTTTCTTTGAAATGACTGCTTAAAGATTCCGGCATGCCAAGATACACGATGTGATAAGACGTCCCACTACTCCCGTTTGCACGCAAACGTATCATGTAAGAAAACACTACTGAAGGCGGTGAAATGGCACAAAATAGCCCACGGTTTAGGGGTTAATACCACGCAAACAGTAAATTTGCGGCGGATTTGAGTATCAGATTCGTTGTCAGCGACCTCGAATACCTCTAAAAAAACAAATTAGAATGATCGGTGTTCTGTCGTAGCGTAAGGTAATATTTACCTTCTTTTTTTTTCTTGGAGGTGCGACGTACGTGCGTATAATGTTTTCACCCCTCGCATTTATTTCTGGCTTAAGCCGTCTCCACTCGTAGTTAGAGAGTTGGAGTACGATGTTCATTTATCACTTTTTTTCTTTTTCTTTTTTTTTTTTTTCTTATCAGTTATTTTTTGAAAATTGTCTCTTCTCGTCGTTTTTTGTAGCGACTCGAAATCTTAAATTACGATGTGGTATTTGTCGTAATTCTTTCAGAGTACAAGTTTCACTTTCCGACATGCAATATAACGCGACTTGTAATACTCGTACTTTTAACTTAATAATTCCGGGAACATTTTTGCGTATCAATGAGTACGGCTGTTTTTATTTGTAGAACGTATTATCGTCGAAGGCTGAATTCTTTTGAATGCTTGCCGCTGCTGCTACCACGTGTGTGGCTGTGGCTTTAAGGCGCCTCGCCTTTTCTGGGAAAAGCAGATGACAACAATAATCCACGTGAGAAAACGATCCTGTCAGAGACAAAGCGCCGAATAGTTAGCAGACTCGATAAAACACTCACTGCTGTAGTGCTGTACTGCTGTAGTGCTGTAGTGTTGATGGCCTTATATAAGTATGTAGTTCGTATGTAACCGGAGAGAGCATCTCAGCAGGATACATATTCCTACGCCGAATGGTCACTAAGCAGTGGCGCAGTTTGGAGAAGATAAACAAAGGTTTTAAAAAATCATTAAGTCGCTTCTGCTTTTCCATAGTTCGTGTAGTTAGTACAAATCTGACGTCACGGAAACATGCGGTCCAATCTTCACAATCGTTTGGCAGTCCCTATTGAACAAAATTTACAGCTATAAAGCAAGAGAGAAAGAACTCAGCCTTTTAAAGAAAAAGAAACACGTGACAAATCACGTGGCAAGAAACTTAATTTGCATATCATTTATATATATATATATATATATATATATATATATATATATATATATATATAGTAAGAACAAAACAATTTAAATGAAAATATTTTAAACGGTAAGAATAAAACAATTTAAATGAAAATATAACACTTTCTTTTCTTTGTTTGTTTAATTTAAAATTGCGGGTGTGTGGGTGTCAAATATTTCTAGAGAAAAAGAACGCTAGCCGCTAGATGAAAATTTAACCCGGATGATTGCACACGAAATCACCAGATCTAGCGGGAAACCCGCTAAATAGGCAACACTGAGATTAACACCGCCTACCTGTCTGCCTGGCAGCAAACGGAAATGAAATTCAGGGCTGAATCGTAACTTTAATAACAAATGAATTTTCGGAAATTAGTGGAGAAGTTTTTATGTCCCACGTGATTTAATTCAAGATATTCTTTGTGTTTCTTTATTGTATTCAATTAATATGAATGCGCGATAATATCTTTCACGTCGTCTTCCATTAAAATAGTAAAATATTAAAAGAAATAAAATTGAAATAATTTAGCTTTTAAATGTGGCATCGATCGACATTGTCATTCTGCTTGCTTTTGAAATCTTTAATTTTCTGCGAAGCTGTTTTTTCGTCGCCATCTTAAATGCTGACTTCAACAGCACAGCGAAAAAATAACTCAACTTTTATTTTTCAGATCTTATAGTCGTTTTGTTATTATTTCTTTAAGAAGGGGCTATGCGACAGAATATTAAATTAACGTAAGTATAATATCACTGAAATTCCTTTTATTTCAGCATTCTCTAAAGAATTTATTATGAACTTTAAAAACATATTAGACTTTATTCGCAAACAAAACCGATCGAGAATAAAGTGTGATATTTGCTTAAAAGAAACTGAAAATTAAATGTAAAACAGTTTCGTTTTATAATCAGGTTATTTGACAAATCATTTTATAATATGAATTATTTGAAAATGATTAAACATTTTAATTGTAAAATCAAATATTAAAGAAATGGTTAGAATGAATTTCAAATGAATGACAAATGAAAATAAAATTTCATTTTTATTTTCTTTAAGGAAATATTTTCAATAGAAATTATTTGAAGTTAAAATATTGTTTATTAGGCAAAAAACAATAACGAAAAAACTCTTGAAATTTTTTTCTTGCTAACTCTGCAATTCAATTCGCCACATCAACTTTTGATACACAATTCATCACACTAACTCCTAGTAAAGCAATTTGCCATGTAACGTAGTAGTTACATGTTAACACTGACCCGGCATTGTTTATGAAAGTCTCGCAAATGGAACAAAAAGAAAATTCATCTCAGCTTTGTTTTAGTTGAAATAAAAGGCATTTATTCATGGTACGTTCCAAAGTATACCTGTATCTTGGTTTTACAAGTCTCTTCGTGCACCTTATGGTTAACCAAACTCTGCCGTGTCAAACATGCTTTTTCTCCTCTTGCATCTACACATTTGCCCAGGTCCAGTTGCCACCACACAGGATTTTCAAATCTTGCTAGCACATGCTTCTTGTTGATCTCATGTCATGTCACAGCTTGATCATTTTTTTTTTTTTACATGGGGTTCACCACTTATCAAGGCCCGAAGGCCACTCAGGGATAAGGGTTATTGCATGTACAGTAATCAATGAGATAGTATTGTAGTAATCATTAGTATTGGGTGTTTAGATAGAGTGTCTTACTTCAGGGGGCGGTTTGTCAGGAGTTTGTTTATGTTGGACTTGAAGACGTCCAAGTTGTAGTCAGGTGGGAAACAGGCAAGCGGCAAAGAGTTCCACTGACGTGCAGTTCTAAGAAAGAAGCTTTGCTCATGGAATCTACATTTGGATTTAGGCACAGATAAAGAGTGGGGAAAATTATTGACAGTAGTTTCACCCAGACAGGTGTTTCTTGTGAAAGATTGGCGAGGGGGGGGGGACGAGGGATTGGAGCTCAGATGAACACCTGCCATAGAAATAACGATAAAACAAAGACAGGCTTGCAACGTCTCTTCTGTGGGAGAGAGGTTGCAGGGAAGAGAAAAGGCCATCCCCCACTAAACCACGAAGTCTATTTTGTACTCTGTCAAGGCAGGATAGGCTGTTTTTAGCAGCTCCTGCCCAGATGTGGCAGCAGTACTCCATCCTTGGACGTACTTGGCTTTTATACAGATAGAGAATTGCATCAGTAGTGAGATATCTTCTGGAGCGGTAGAAGGATCCCACCATTTTCCCAGCATCCCTGGCAACAGATTTGATGTACATGTTCCATTTCAGATCCGGAGTAAAGGTCAAACCCGGAAGCTTGTCAAGAGCCATCCATTTCAATTGATGCCAGATGGGGATCAGAGCGTTGATGATGTAAAGATATGATGATGCATATGTCAAGATGCTGCTGCTACATTATGTGTCAACAGCTTCATTATATACCTCCCCACACTAAAAAATTCTTTACAAGAATTTATTAAAACCTGCATTGAGCTAATAGAAGAAAAGAAAAATACTCAAAAGTTCAAACAAAAAAAAAACATGAATAAATAAATTCAAATAAAATGCCTTAGTGTGTAGTTTGTTCAATCTTTTCATTTTACTTTTTGTTCTTTTCCCCGTCAGAAATTCCTTCCTTTATTTATTTTGTCTACTTGTTTCTCTGGTAAAAAAAGGAATTCCAATAAATATTTCTAAATATTTAAAGACAACGTTTAATATATTTAAAGGGGGAAGAAAACTCAGTTGACTGTCTAATTAGCTGGACTATAGATTTCTGTGCCTTTAGAAATTACTTAAGAGCCAAAAAGTTTCAGCTTTGTTAATCAAGATTAAAGTTTTGAATGTTAAAAATATGTTACAAAGCCAGTTAAATCGAGGCAATAATATATCTGAGTTCTATTGAACAGTCTTTGATCATTGTTGGTTCTGCATTGGTAACTCCCTCAAACTTAAATGAAGGTATGTTTTCTTTTAATAATAAAGTCAGTTTATTGCTTATTAACAGTCTTCATAATATATATGTAATACTGTTAAATGGATTTAAAGATTTGTTTGTTACTTTTTCTGGTCGTGTGAGTTTTTCTAATGCATTCTTTTCTCATTTTCCTGCACAACCTTCGATTCTTTCTAACTTATCACATCAGTCATAACATTAATCTTTCTTGCCTTGTGCCCAAAAGATTTCCACACTGACTGCCCAATTAGTTTTCTTTTGGTAAAAACTTTCTCTCCAAAATTAATGACCAAACTAATTAGCATAATCTTTTGCCTAGTCCTATGACCTGTCCAGTTTACAAGAAAGTTATTGCGGTTTTTAACTTTTAAATTCAGATGAACATATCTCAGCTCAAACAAAGATTTATTGATTGAAATAAGCACTATCAGAATCAACACATTTTGCCAATGCAAAACAAGTATATTTATGTCAGTAATGTAAAAATCTTACATTATGATGGCAACGAAGTCATTGAAGGCGTTTTTAGTATCACTTAGTGCATTTAAAGATTTCTCACACAGAAAGTTTTTGAAATGCTTGAAAAATGGTAGCCTATAGGTGAGAGGTCTTAAGAGTATGTGCATGATACAGAGTTTAGTAGCCCAATTTATCCAACTTTTGCAGGGTCAGTTTAGTAACATGCAGTTAGGAATTATTGTGAAGGAGAATTGGACCTTTTCTGTTGACTAATACTGTGTGTTGTCGAAATTTCTGATACACCTCATCCATTTGTTGATAGTACTTCCCCGCCATAATGGTTTCACCTGCATTCAAAAAACTAATGAATGATACCAGTCGCAGATCACCAAACAGTCAGCATGACCCTCTTTTGGTGCAACTCTGGCTTCAGGAAGTGTTGTGGATCTTCGTCTGCATCTAACCACCGAGCTGAGCATTGCTGGTTGTTGCAATGAACCCACTTTTCATCACAAGTCACAACCTGGTCGAGAAATGTATTATTCTTGTTGTGTCAAAGAAGGGAAGATAACACTTAATAACGGCATTTCTTTTGGTTGTCATTCAATTCATGAGGCACCCATTTATCGAGTACTTTTGTCTTTCCAATCTCTCTTAAGTTATTGAAAATCATCATATAGATTACATCTAACTCAGTTCTCAAACAGTTGTGTATGGATTGGCTTTAACTAAGGCTCTTAATTGATCGTTGTCAACATCCAATGGCCGACTACTATGCTTATAATTTTCAAGACTTCTCGTTGCCACAAAATTTTCTTAAACCACCGTTTTGCTATGCTTTCAGTAGTGGTTTCTGGGCCAAAGCTTCATTGGTATCGCAAGCTGTTTCAACAGCTTTTTGGCCTTGCTTGAATTGAAATAAGAAAATTATACAGATTTGCTTATTTCCCTCTTGTATTCAATGTTCTAAAAAGAACACATAATTGCTTTAAGACGATTGTAATTTAAACGATTAGATAGAGCAAAAGCCTCTCTTTAAAATGAAGATAAAATAAAGGTATTATATTTAAAACTTATTTTAAAATACATCATTTGAAATCAAAATTTAAAATTCTGCAAGCACCTTCTTGTCAACCTAACTGCTCAGCAATTAACTGGAAAGATTATTTCTGGCAACACTAGTTAATCTAACCTCTTGTTTAATCTTATAACCCATTTTGTCTCTTAGCTGCTCAGCTCCTTTTGTCAAAATAATTCAAGACAACTCATTTTGTCTCTCAACTACTCAGCCCCTTTTAGCAAGATTATTTGAGACAATTGACGTTTGACACCTGAGTCGAAAGGTCAAAGATATTATCTGTGCCCTTGACTTAATCGACTATCAACATATTATGTGACAATTATTGCATTTTCCTCTTTTTGTCGCAATACAGTTTGACCTTATTTATTTTCAACAGGCCTCCTATCTAACGTGAGCACTGTTTATTCACTTACTATTTATACTTTCCACTAACCTACTTTCTTCATAAAAGATAAACCTCAGACACAGTTTAAAAGCTTACCAATAGATAAAATAAATAAGTAACTTAGCATATCTTGTGCTAAGAATTGAAAATGCCTTTTTTTATTTTAAAACTTTAGTAATCAATAATATAAAAAAGATGGGGATATTTAGTATTCTCAAGTGGGAGTTTGACATCACTTGAACAGCCCAAATAGAAAATTACAAGAATATGCATATATGTTAATTTCTAAATGTTTAATTGTAAATTCCTATTTAAAAACGAATAAGCTACTTGGTACATCAACTGTGCATAAATTATTTTCTCTATTATATTCTATAACAAAAGTTATGTCTTTAATATCAAAGATAATATTGATGGTGAACCAAGGTCCTCACAAAATCCCCTTGCCGAAATAAAATATTGTCGACAAAACAGAAGCAAAATTCGAAAATAAAGCAGAAAAAAAATAAAACAAACAATATTACTCACAGACCAGTGCAATTCTTTTTTCTTTCTTCAAGATATTTCTTCTTGCCTTAGTTTGGTGCTATTTCCTTCCTTTGTGATTCTATTCTCTTTCATAAAAACCTTTATTTTTTCTATTTTCGTCATTTTGAACCCTGTTTTGCGAAAATGTCTGATATTACAGCACCAAATAATCTATATTTAATATGGTACAGTTGTTTTAAATAGTCTTCTATACATTGTATGTAGGGTGTTGCAAATGGCAGAACAGCTGAGACCCCTGTCTATCAATGTCAGGTATAGCCACTTTTGAGTTGAACCATGTTTATGAAGTATACGGTAAAATTCATTTATCTAAATCCGATTGAGCTAGACATAAGCGATCACATAAAAATCAGTCTTTTTTTAAACAGGGAAAAATCTGAGGTGCACATATGTCTTACTTGCTATAAGGTCTGCAAATCAAGTGGGGGTCTAAAGTGTCACATGAATGTCTACAGTGAGAGAGTACCAGTTGGCATACTTCCACCTCAGCTTGAGTGTTATCTCTGCAACAAACTGTGTAAAAGCAAGGCTGGTTTGAAGTGTCTCCTTCATTCCGACAAAAGATAGAATTGCTGTCTATCATATCTCCGCATATACATAAAAGTGTAACAAAGGAACAAAGTATAAATGAAAATAAAAAATAGTCAACAATAAAGAAAAAGAAAAATGGTCCGTCATGAAGTGACAGTCACTATATATGCAAAAATACATGATACTAACATTGCCATCTCTTCACTCACTTATATTCTTATTCCATAACACTGCTTATTATTCACGTTATTACTACACATTTTGGATACCAGTTTAGAACTTATGAAAATATCTTACCATTTCTTGTTTTATTGTATAATCATCGTTTATACAGGGCTTATTTAACTCCCTACAGACCTAGAAATACTTCGTTTTATTAGGAATGAGAAAATTGTATCGTAATTTTATGAATTTCATTTTTAAAATTCTATGCAGGTTTGTACAGTTCTCCATTCTGTGTTTGTTTGTTTTTATTGTAATTTTCATAATTTTTTCTTTAATATTTTTGTAAGGCAAGAGGAAAAGGGGGAAAGACGTTTAATTGAATCTATTGATTTATTTTGTATTTTTGTATTTATTAGTTTTGTTTAATTATTTAATATTTTGCATATTTTTTGTTTTCAATTGTGGAGTACGTTTAAGATATAAGTACTTGTATTAAATGTGATTTTATTAACACTGATTTTTTCTTTTTCATTTTTCAGAAGTTTTGCTTCTAGTTTTTGGAAAAATACATTATTACTTTTGCAATAATAGTTGGAGCCATATTATAGCAACTAAAACCCAAAACTAGAACGCTTGTTCCCCATATTGAAAGTTATTTCTTGGAGGAATATGATAAATTCACTGCAATTATATTATCTGTGAATTAAAGGATTAGCATTCAAATTTGGAAAAAATATCAATAAGATATATCTGAGAATATTTATATAAGAGGTTTTGATTTCTCGTTTCTATAATGATAGATTGATTTCTGTATTTTTCTTAAAATGTTTAATATGATCAACTTATTTATATTCACATTATATATAGTTGACAGAGATATTTAATTAAAGAACCATTTTATAGATTGAAGAAACCTGATAATATTTTATAGATTAAAAGGTCATGCTAATATTCTATAAATTAAAGGGTCATGCTAATATCGTATGTAGAAATGAAACCTCCTTCACTCGTTCCAATGCACTGAGTAACCGTCTGTTGTGTAATGTCACCTGTTCACCGTCTGTATAGCAAACAAAAAAAAACTCCCTCACTCTTCCAAGTGACCTGCTTTATATTACATTCACCCATGTGAATCTCATGAGATCACATGAGACTGTTTCTGTTAAATATTGCAGACGCCATCTTGGTTTCTCTTTTTCCTGTCCAATGCGCATGACAGGCAGACATGTGGGCACTTCACATGTAGGCCGTTTGTATGTCCGTTTCTATTTTCCTCACACCTGTAGATGTACAGTTTCTGTTAATATTCTATAGATCAATGAGTCCTGGTAATATTTTATACATTAAAGAGTCTTGCTAATCTGTAGATTAAAAAGTTAATCTAATATTCAATAATAATTCCTGTTAATAATCTATAGATTAAAATGTCTTGCTAAGAATCTATTAAAGAGTTCTGTTAATATTCCATAGAGTTAACTTTATTGCTAGTTTTCAATAGATTTAGGTGTTTTGCTAGTATTCAATAAAGTTGAGTTATGCTAATAATCTATCGCTTAAAGAGTTTTACTAATGTTCGATGGATTAACGGAACCTGCTACTAATCTATAGAGTGAAGAACTATGAAAATATTTAATGGATTGAAGAGTCCTACCTATAATCTATCGATTAAAGAGTCCTAATATTCTATATATATTTCTGCTAATATTCTCTGGATTAACGAGCCCTGCTAATATTCGATAGATTAATAGATTTTGCTAATGTTTTATCGATTGACAAGTCCTACTAACATTATGAATTATAGTGTCACACAGAGTTTATGGATTAAAGTGTTTCTGTTATTAATGGTCCTTTTAATATTCTATAGATTAAAGAGTCCTTTACATATTCAATAATAGCCTTGCTTATATTTAATAGATGAAGAAGTTATGCTAATATTGAAGATATTGAAGTCCTGCAAATAATCTTTAGATAAAAATGTCTTCCTAATATTCAATAGGTTAAAGAGTCCTTATATTAAATATATTAACAGGTCCTGCTTACATTCTATTGAGTACTGAATCCTACTAACATTCTATGGATTAACGAGTCCTGGTAACGTTCTATTGATTAATGAATTTTGCTAACTTTTTAAAGATAAAAAATCCTTCAAATATTTTATTGATTAAAGAGTGTTACTACTGTTAACAAGTCATGCCAATATTCAATTGATTAAAGAATGTTGTTAATATTTAATAGATTAAAGAGTTATGCTAATATTATATCGATTAAAGAGTTCTTATAATGTCCTAAAAGTCTTGCTAATATTCTGTAGATTAAAAAGTCATACTTATCTTCTGTAGACAAAAAATAATACTAATATACTATAAATTAAAAATCATGTTTATATTCAATAGATAATTAAATCCTAAGATTCTATAGATTAAAGTTCTGCTATTATTACATAGATTAAGATTACTGCTAATATTATATAGATTAAAAGTCCTAATATTGTGTAGATTAAGGATGCCTGGTAGAGTTAGAAGCCATGCTATTATTCTATAGAGTAAAGATTGTTGAACGTTAACATTATTTTCTTGCTCATCATAAATAACATATACTTCTGTTTCATGAAATATATACTGAGGCTAAATACCATAAAATCATTGTATTTGTGCTAATATAATTTCTTTTTAATTTGCAGATTATAGAAATGAACAATCTTTAAACGTCGACTGAGAATGAAGAAAAGATTAAGACATTTGTTACTTGATCAATCCTTTTATAGAAGTCCTGATTATAAAAGAAAAATACTCGAGAAGATGTGGCGAGTATTGCTGAGGATTATTATTTTATGTGAAGAATGTAAATAACTTATCTTGTTAACAAACAAAAACTAATCTTTTTAATAATGCATATTTATGTAAGTTTTTTTAAAACTAGATTTAATATCAGAAGTCCTTTTAAAACCTATGAAGAAATCTTGATCAATTACTTCCATAATACTTAGAAATAATTTACTATAATAAATGTGAATACACTCAGAAAAGGAAATATATATTTTAGAAACTTTATTTTCAAAATCCACTTTAGAAAGCAGATAAGACCGAGATGTACAATTTTCAGAGAAGCCATCTTTGAAAAATGCCACATAAGTACAGAGTCTCATCATATATTTTTAATTTTTCCTGAACTGTATTCTACAATTTTAATCTGAAAACGAACATAGAAATGTCCACAGAAAATAAACCTCCTTCATGTGAATATTATGAACATACATTTTCAAATATGAATCGTTATAAAACCAAACCGAAATTGCAGACAAAAGAGAAACCATTTTCTTGTGAAATTTGTGGTTCTGCATTTACACTTAATGGCAATTTGAAAATCCACATGCGAATACACAAAGGAGAGAAACCATATTCTTGTAAAATTTGTGGAACAGCATTCACACTAAATGGAAATTTAAAAGCCCATATGAGAACACATACAGGCGAGAAACCATTTTCTTGTAAAATCTGTGATTCTGTGTTTGCATCAAAGTCAACTTTGAAAAATCACATACGTGTACACACAGGGGAGAAACCATATTGTTGTCAAATCTGTGGTTCCATGTTCTCATTTAAAGGTAACTTGCAAAAGCATCTGCGAACACATACAGGTGAGAAACCTTATACTTGTAAAATTTGTGAGAGTTCATTCTCTGAAAGCTCAAGTTTGAAAACTCACACGAGAACACACACAGGTGAAAAACAATTTTCCTGTACAATTTGTGGAAAAGCATTCACACAAAAGCACCATTTGAAAAACCATATCCGCTCACATACAGGAGAGAAGCCATATTCTTGTAAAATATGCACATCTTCATTTGCGACAAATTTAAGTTTGAAAAATCACGTGCTAATACACTTGGGACACCAGCCATATGCCTGTAATATCTGTAGTGCACGATTTCCACTAAAGTCACGTCTAGACACGCACATGCGAATACATGAAGGGGAGAAAGCATATTCTTGTCAAGTTTGCGGAGCTGCCTTTTCACAGAATGCCAGCTTGCAAAAACACATGAGAGTTCACACAGGTGAGAAACCATATTCTTGTAAATTTTGTGGAAATTCATTTTCAGAAAGTTCTACTCTGAAATGTCATATACGGATACACACAGGTGAGAAACCATATTCTTGTAAATTTTGTAAATCTGCGTTTCCAAGAAATTCTGCTTTACAATGTCATCTTAGAACACACACTGGAGAAAAACCATATCATTGTCTTGTATGTGGACTGTCTTTTGCTCTTAGATGTGGCTTAAATAACCACATGCGAACACACACGGGAGAGAAACCATACTCTTGTAAGATTTGCCCGTCATCATTTTCACTAAATTCTGTGTTGAAATCACACATGCGAACACACACTGGAGAGCGACCATATTGTTGTAAGATTTGTGGGTCATCGTTTTCACAGAATTCTCAGTTGAAATCGCACATGCGAATTCACACTGGAGAAAAACCATATGTATGCAATGTTTGTGGCTCTGCATTTTCAAGGAAGTTCACATTGATAAAACATGTGCGACGACACACAGGAGAGAAACCTTTTTTATTGTAATGTTTGTGGGGCTTCATTTTCTGTTAATGACTCATTGAAAAAACACACGAGAACGCACACTGGAGAAAAACCATATTCTTGTAAAATTTGTGAATCGGCATTCTCACAAAGTTCCTCTTTGAAAACACATATGAAAGTCCATACATTATAGTTGTCAGTATTTTATGGAAAATTATTTTTTAAAAAAAGCAAATTTAACAAATAGACAGAAGTGAGTCTACATTACTATGGTTGGCAAATGTACATGGCGTGTACATAATGCCTTGAGATGTATTTTCCAGTCTTTATTGTAAGTATAAAAATTTATTATCATTCACTAGGTAGTCATCACAACAATTAATAAGGTCCAAGATTTATTAAATGATATTCTCAACCTTCAGAGAGGACAACTTTTTTCTATGCCATAAAGGATACTCAAAATTTAAACAATAATTATGTAAAAATGTTTATTTTTCCTTTACATGCATTTTTTATTTAATTTTATGTGCATATTTCTATAATAGAAATATGCCTTCAGATATGTACTTAAATTTTTTTAATTTATATCTAAAGAATTTCCAAGCAAGGAGGAGGAATTCGAAATTTACTTTAGGATGATGAACTCTGATATGTAACGTTTTGTTTTAATTTTTTCACAAGAGAAATTTTAAAAATGGCATAACACAGCTTGCAAAAACAGACATGTGACTAACATAAGATCTTCACAACCCATTTATATAG
Organism: Euprymna scolopes; assembly: GCF_053919585.1. Lineage (NCBI taxonomy): Eukaryota > Metazoa > Mollusca > Cephalopoda > Sepiida > Sepiolidae > Euprymna > Euprymna scolopes. The sequence goes on from NC_136505.1 coordinate 249,751, forward strand.
AAAATAATTTGTCAATAAATTGGAAGCTTATTGAACTGAAATGGCATAATTATAATTTTATCACATATGTGGGGATTCATGAAAAAAGTAATAAACTCCCAACCAGATTTTACCTGTTGGCTGTCGCAGACAAAGTGTGCAAACACACCATTATGCATGGGCTTGACGCACCCACCCCGTCAAAAAGAGAAAAATAATGAGAATAATTATCCAGTAGGAATGGGGCCTGATAAAAATATATTTAACAACTAATGTGTCTATGGGAGCTGACAAAAAGTGATAAAAGCCCAGTAAACCAGATAAAAGTAAACCAGGCACCAAGGAGACAACACACAGGTGAGAAGTTTGTCTGCTTTCGCTGTTGAGATCAGCAAACACTTCTCTTTGTGACACTACTCAACCAACAAAAAGAAACAAGGAATAAGTACTTTTTAAGAACATTCGCCATTCTTTTTCCCGTTTATTCTAATTGTTATATTATGAATAAGCGTATGGTGGCGAGAAGGAACCAGACAAACAATATGTAAAATTTTAAATGATTGATTTCTCAATCGTTTATTTATAAAATTAAACTTAATGAGAATGTAAAGTAAACAAAGTGTTTCAAGTTCGTAAGGATGTGAGAATATTCAGGAAAGAAGAGTTTCGTCGTAAGGTTAATGTTTGTGCTTCTTAGAGAAAAGTCGAGCGCTAATATGAAATTGTGATGAAATAAGAAGTGAATATGTTATTCTTTCTGTTGGTGTTTCCACGTGGAGAAATTGATGGATGATGTGCGTGAAAGTGGGTTTAATGTCGGGGTCGGGGCCGATGATTATCTCATGCTGTAGATTTGCTGTGACTTTGAGCGACTAACTTTTTTGTCGCGACAGCTACTGGTTTTATAGTGGTATTGCAGACGTAGGGCAAATTGATAATTAGCTTATATTTTGCTATTTTAATTGTGTTTCTTTATTGTGTCTTAATCCGATGTAGGGAATCGTCTGTTTGGTGTACGTATGCATGTGTTATATTGATTTAAAGCTGAAAAAGTTGTGAATGTAACCTAGTTGGTGTTGAATTGTTGCAATGTTTTGTGTAATATTTATTTGCATTAATATGGTATCTAAGTTGCGTTTGCTGTGATGCTTGTGTTTTAATTTTGGTTTTCTCTTTTGTTGTGCAGCCTTATCTAGCGGTTTTCTTGGTTGAAGTGATGTGCGAGCTATTCTATTGATGTGTATATTTGAGAGAATGGGCTTTGAAATTGTTGTGTGCATTTATAGAGTTCATTTGTATTGCATCGACGAATGGATTTTTCTTATCGTCATTGTTGTTGCCATCGCAGCTGCTGCTGCTTTTCTGGTTTATTCATGTGAATATTGAGGGATATGCGAATATAACATAATACCTAACTTTGTGCTATTTTGAAAGCTGACGACACATAAAAATTAACTTTTCTTAATACGCACGTGCAATCTAGCTATTTGTTGATGATACATGTGTTTCAAACCTTAAATGCTCATATTTTTTCTTGTGGTAAATAGAGTTTCTATTCATGCTTTTCTTGTGTTGTCATACACACAAATCAAGCTTTTCATATATGGCAAGACAGCCAGTACAATACCAAACAGTGCTTTTTTTCATGCACTGGGAGAAATGGCATTAAAAGTATTATTGGTTTCAATTTTTTATATCTGAAGATGAAAGAGCACCTTATGACATAATTTAGACCTTCGATAAATATGCTATAGGGGAAATAAACTTAACATACATCGTATGAATGTTGTCTTCCATACAAAGAAAAGGGAGAATCAGAAACCTTTGAAGCATTTATCATGTCGCTTTGTATGTTGATAAAAATTTGTAATTTTGTGACACTTGTGTCGTTAATATTGCAAGATCAGATAATTTTTAGAATACTTAATCCTTAGAGACAAGTGAAATTACTAAAAATAAATCAATTAAGTTTATACATATGCATAGATATATCTAAACTGTCAGAAAACTATGATACAAATCAGAATCCTGAGACTTGAGAGGATAAATAGAGTCAACTTTGAACCAAAGAGCAAGCGATCAGCACAAATGTAGGGCATGTAAATTGCAGCATGAACCGAGTAAATAGTTTTTTCCTGCATCTGAGAAGACATGTTCTAAATTTGATAGGAAGAACCACTTTGCTTTGAAGTGCAAATCCTTGAGAAAATGAATATTTACACAGTCGAAAGACAAGATGGTTCAGACTATAGATATATAGACAGTGTCACAACAAATGAAAGTATGAATTCTGTAAGCCAAGCGGTAGTAAAGGCAGAGATGATGGTGAAAGGAAAGTCAATTATTTTTTAGTTTGATAGTGAAGCATGATCAATATATTGAATGAAAAGCATGTGATGGGAAAGCACTTGAGTACTCAAACAAGACCTATGTTATGTTGAATGGGACAAAAATCTATGCATTATGGGAGTGTAGCGTCACAATGAGAAACCCTGTAACTAGACAGAAATATGTAGTAAAGTTTGTTATTGTAAAGAAGGGTTTCCAGCCTCTAAGTTAAGTGAATACAATTCAGAAGATAACCCTTATTACATCTATGATAAGTTCAAGATGGCAAATCTTGTCTTGCCAAGGTATAGTGATAGAAATAATCTACATAAAATTTCTTGCTGTCTTTGCTTCTCTTTGTCTCTAGAAACTTTTAATTTATGATCAACCGCTTTTAAAGTAATACCTAATGCTTAACTTTAAAAGCCTTTTCATCGAACCATACCAATAATTTTAGATTCTGAAGTAGCGTGCTCCTTTATTTTCTCTAAAATTATCTTCCAACGGCTTATACCTTCTGATTTCCAATCTGCTCGGCCAATGTACTTTCCTTTGTTCAAGGAAAAAAATGACAGATGAAGCAAAACATAGCATTTTCTGAGCTGAATACTCTAACCAAGAGTTCCTTTCATACTCTAATCGAAAAAAAAACCTGGACTCGATTCTCAGCGTCACTCTCCGCTCTAACCAGGTTCCATCCGGTTCTCGAGAACTCAACAGCTCAACACTCTCAAACATGTTAACTCCCGGCCTTATATTATCTCATTTATGCAAATTAATGCGCAATCAAACCTGCTGATTTGTTGCCTTCTCGTCTCCATTCGCTCGGGTTTCGAGTTCGCACATGCAGCCCACCTGCAGTCACACTCAATTTTCACTACACATACCATTTTTTCTGGGATATGAAATTACTGGTTGATATGTACCATAATTATTGTAGAGTCTGATGAAAGAGTCACTAATATGTATCTTATAAGTAACAACATGGGCAGGCTCATTTTAATACTGTAACTAAGGTAGCATAAAATATGGCTCTTCAACTTCCGGCACTTCTGCCTTCACATGAATCTGGGGTTTCTGTGGAGCAAGTTATTGCTCAAGGTCATCTACATTATTTGCTTCATCTTGCTTGTCGACTGCTTCCATATCTTCAGCTTCGGACTCTTCAATTTTCTGAGTCTCAGTCCTTTGAGCTCTCAACTTGCTTTGATGTTGAAGTTGCCACTCTAGGCTTCATCCAACCATAAAGAGGTCTGCTAACTTTATGGTGAATGCTCTGACGAACTGCAAGCACTTGTGCCCCCATGACGTGAACACCCTCGACAAACCTGACAGGCTGCTAAATCCCACCCCACACTGTAGAGATTCCTAGATGTAAAAGATCTTTCTACTCCAGTAGTTTCTTCCCCAGAACCGCTAAACTTTGGAATTCCATTCCAGGTCCCTGCTTCCCCAACTGTACTGACGTGCAAAAGTTCAAGTGCAACGTGAACCGACATCTTGCTGCCCAAATCCCTACATAGTACCTCAGTAGTTGTTGCCCCTGATTGTAGCCCCCCTACACCAAAGTGGCAATGTGCCTTGTTTGAAGTGAAAATGTAATAAAAAATATATATATCTTATCTATTCCGTCCCTGGTCCTGGTTTCTTCTCTCCTTTCGTGGCATACAGTAAATGATTAGATTCAATAGAACCTGGAAAGAAATAATTATTATAAAAATGTAGATGACCGAAGTAGAAATTATTGATATTTTTGCCGAAAAAGGACTGGGATATAATCATAAATTTCTAAGTAGTTATTTTTTATTATTCTTATATAATATATAAATATATAGTATTACTGGTGTAATAGTGTGGTGGCTCTATAGGTCTAGTTTCTGTGGAGCCTTTATGCATCTGTGGGATCTCGGCTCAAAAGTAGATATACAGGATACTTTGGCATGTACTTAACTAGTTGGCTGCATTGTATGCGTAGGTGATACCTGACCGTTAGACCCTTTCCTCCGGCTAAAGTCTGGGGCTGATTTGCTCTGAGGTGTGTGTAGTGTTGGGATACTGCTAATGTGCGGTTCCCTATGTGATGCACTTACTTCAGATGCATACGATTGGTCAGATCAGCCCTCAAACATTGAGATTCTTTTAGCTGGTCTGTTCCTTCGGTAGATGTTACCACTTTTATATTCGACTTTGTATGATCTTGGTTCTGCAGCAGAATGCTGAATGATTCTGGTCTCCCATAGCTTTGTTTTCTCCTGCTGGACCAAAATTTTCTACCCCACATGTAGTGGTGGGTGTTGTCTGTTAAGCTGCTTGTCATAACAGTTCTTTGATCCCTCTTTGTATTGCTGAAGTGCTGTTCTTGTTTGCTCATCACCAAGTTGCTGCTTGGATACTAGTAGTGTCTGTATTTGTCTGACATTGATCAATTCTGATGGAGATTTGATGTTTGCAGACATCGATGTGGCTCTGTATATCATCTTTGCTAGACAAATGTCTTGTCCGGTTTCTTGTGCTTTTAGTAGTGCTTTCTTGCATATTCTGATCATACTCTCGGAAAATCCGTTAGATTTTTGTAATATGGAGACGATGTCTTCAGCAGAAAGTTGTGTAATCTGGAAAAGACCCTTTCTTGCTTGTGAACTGTGGGCTATTGAATAAAAAATTTCTGCTACACCTTGTTCCTCAAATATTGCCTTTATATTCTAATGACAGCTGCCACTGAGGTGGAGTGAAGGCATCATATGAATGGATTTCGACTGTACTGGTATGCTACAAGTAGATATTTCCTTCCAGCCATAGAAAACAAATCCGTGCTGCTGACATATTGACAAGGGTAGCTAGGCTTTCATGCTGGTGAATCGATTCGGTAGGGATACTTGCCTGATATTTTTGTGACAATTAAACACTATGTTCTAGGTCTTTATTCATCCCTACCCAGTATATAACTGACCGTGCTCTTAATCTACTTCTCAAAACTCCTCGATGTGATGCATGAGGTTTTTTCAATATACTTATTTGTAGGGAGGCTGGTATTAGTATTTGATTGCTCTATAGCAAAATACCATCCTGAACCTCAATCTTAAACCTAAAGTTCCAAAACGGTAATAAACAGCTTGGGCAGTCAGTTCGATTTATAGGCCAGCCGGACATTACCATATTTGCAAGTTCTTTTAGTAATGGGTCTTGCAATGTCTCAACCCTTGTGTTCTCTGTTCTGGCTGGTGAAAACTTAAGATAGTCCACCATACTGTGGACGTCAAGGTCAATTCCTTTAATGTGCTTGGTCTACGTGATACTCGTGATAGGCAGTCCGCAATTAGTATTGTTTTTCATGGAGTAGAATTCATAATGAAATCGTATCCTTCCATTTTCAGTAGCATCCTTGCAAGTCTTGGGGGTGCGCATGTTTTTTCAGCACTATCAATTCCAATGGCTTATGAATTGTGGATCATTATTTTGTGACCCCCATATATGATGGTGAAATCTCCCCAAGCCAAAAACGATGGCTAATATTTCTCTCTCGATGTTTGAGCATTGAGTCACTGGGCCTGACAGTGTCTTGCTTGCGAATACAACTAGCATCCCCTGTTGTAGCAGAGCTGCACCTATACCTGCAGTTGATGCATCCACCTGTAACAATGGATTCCTTTGGGTCAAAATATCTGAGCGTTGTATTTCTTCCGATCTTAAATATCTTTTGTTGCTGGGATGACCATGTGAATTTATTTCTTTTTTATTTCCATTCATGAAGGGGTTTAGTCAAGGTTGCAAGTCATGGTGAAATTTGTTCAGGTAATTAACCAATCTTAGAAAACTTGTGAGTTGTTTTACATCCTCAGATGGTTGTATTTGCATAATCACCTCTACTTTCTTAGGATCAGGTTTTATATCCTGTTTCAAAATGATATGACCAAAAAAGGGTATTTCGGATGTTTTACCACAAATTTTTCTGAGTTGAAGTTGCAGTTTTTTTCCTAATCGAAAAAAAAACTTGAAACTTAATTCTCAGTGATACTCTCCGCTCTAACCAGGTTCCATCTGGTTCTCGAGAACTCAACGGCTCGACTCTCCCAACCATCTTAACTCCCGGCCTTATATAATCTCATTTATGCAAATTAATGCGCATTGGAACCTGCTGATTCGTCGCCTTCTCGTCTTCCATCCCTCGGGTTTCGAGTTCGCACATGCAGCCCACCTCTGTGACTGCAGTCACATTCAATTTTCACTACACGGTCTCATGATCATAAACTGGGTAGTGAAGTAGTATCCGTTTTTGCTAGACACAGCTAGCGCTCTATACACTCCTGTTAGACACAGCTAGCGCTCTCTACACTCCTGCTAGACACAGCTAGCGCTCTCTACACTCCTGCTAGACACAGCTAGCGCTCTCTACACTCCTGCTAGACACAGCTAGCGCTCTCTACACAGGAGACTACTGGCAGAGAAAGACACAATAACTTTTAACGAAGCTTTCAAAATAGCGGTCAACATCGAATCTGCCTCCAAACATTTACGAGATATTCAAACAAAAAAAAATAGAAGTAAACAAAATTTTCACACCACCACGGAGGCAGACCGAAAAAATAAAATAGACCAGATTGAATGAAAGGTCGGAAGAAGAGTGTACTCGTTGTGGAGCAACACACGAAACAAGTAAGTGTCCTTTTAGATATGCCATGTGTCACTACTGTAAAAGACAAGGGCACATAGCAGAGAAATGTTTTAAATTAAACATGAAAAAGAAACCCCCCAATAGGTTAGAAAAGAAAAAAAATTCAGTGAGGCAAATAGAAGTGGAAGCCACAGACTCGGATAATTCCGAGGAAGTTTATACCATAAATAGGATCAGAGTGCCACTGGAAAAAGTAGACCCCTATTGTGTAGACATCAACATTTGTGACAAGAGGGTTTCTATGGAGATAGATACAGGAGCATCTGTAACGATAATGGGACTAAAAACGTGGAAAAAAATAAACAACAAAAAGTTGCTGGAGGCCACAAAAGTGCGTCTTAGGTCTTATACGGGAAATTGCATCCAGGTGATTGGACAAACAAAAGTTCCAGTGCAGTTGGACAGTCGTCGGGTGGAATTACCGTTAATTGTGGTAGCGGGGGATTCACCCACACTCCTGGCAAGAAACTGGCTGCAACCATGTGAGGTTGCCATGGAAGGAGATTTTTAAGGTGCAGACAATAAAGGAGACGGACCAAGACAAATTGAAAGAAATATTAGCAAAGCATGAGGCTGTGTTCGATGGGAAGTTAGGTCAAGTGAAAGGAACCCATGCCAGTTTGTATATAGACCCAGAGGCAAAACCCAGGCATTTCAAACCAAGGTCAGTACCCTATATGCTGAAGAAGAAAATAGAAGAGGAATTAGGAAGACTGCAAAAAGAAGGAACAATTTCACCAGTTGAATTCTCTGAATGGGCTACACCAATAGTACCCATTTTAAAAGCGGATCAGTCTGTACGTATTTGTGGGGACTATAAAGTGACAATCAATCCAGTCACTAAATTGGATAATTATCCAATACCAAAAACAGAAGATCTGTATGCGACATTGGGTGGAGGTGAAGCCTATACCAAGCTAGATTTAAGCCAAGCTTACCAGAAATTACTGATGGATGAAAAATCTAGAAAATTAACAACTATCAATACTCATAAAGGCCTTTTCGTGTACAACCGACTATGCTATGGATTGAAATCAGCCCCAGGAATATTTCAGAGAACTATGGAAAACATTTTGCAGGGCATTGAAAATGTAATTGTTAGAATTGACGACATTCTACTGACAGGCAACACCAGGAAAAAACACTTAGAGACCCTGGAGGAAGTTTTAAACAGGTTAGAAAAAAGTGGAATTAAATTAAACCGGGAAAAATGCCAATTTTTAGTGCCCGAGGTATTATATCTAGGCCACATAGTAAACAGGGAAGGCATAAAACCTGCAGAAGAAAAAGTGAAATCGATCAAGCAGGCACCACGCCCAACATCGGTAAAGGAGCTACAAGCTTTTCTGGGGACGATAAATTATTATGCCCAGTACATTCCGAGCATTTCAAACATTCTAGCTCCTTTGCATCAGTTATTGAAGAAGGATTCAATATGGGAGTGGACGTCAAAACAAGAAAGAGCATGGGAAGAAGCAAAAGAACAATTAAGTTCCTCAAAAGTGTTGGTACATTTCGACCCAAACAAAGCCGTGACAGTGGCATCTGATGCTTCCCCATATGGGGTGGGTGCTGTACTATCTCACATCATGGAGGATGGCTCCGAAAGACCAATAGCTTTTGTATCACGGACCAACACAAAGTCAAGTATCTGCAGAATGTCTTCTTGGTTCCTCCTCTTCTCTTTTCTCTCTCCCAACAATCGAACACAGCATATAATAACAAAACTCTAAAGCACGTCTGACAGCACTGACTTCTGCCAACAGTCTGCCCCTCCTCTTAACAACACAGGCTTTTTATATCGCAAAATCGTTCACCTCTATTTGCATATTCTTCTAACTCACGTGATCACTACTCTATAAATAAGAGTCTTGACCGTTTCTTTTCTTTTTTATTTATTTTTGGTGACCGACCTGCACGTGGTCTATCCAGGTAAGTCACGCATTTCTCCACACTCCCCCCTTATCTCATGATCACAAACAGGACATGCGGGCAATCGTCGTTGGCGGGTACTCCTTCGAAGAATTGGGGGCAGCACTTCCTCATTGCTGTTTTCTTCATTACCACCATCATTACTACCAGTCTGTTCCATTATCCCGTCTCGTGGTTCCATAGGCGGTGTCTCACAATCAGGGCAGGGGGGCAGTATCCGTCTTTGTCGGGTACTTCTCCGAAGAATCGGAGGCGTCATCTCCTCGGTATGCTCCATCATCCCTTCTCGCGGGGTTTCGCAATCACGGGGGGTGGGCAGTATTCGTCTCTGTCGAGTATTTCGATGAGGCATTACTTCCTTGTGTCCATCGCTCTCCTCACTATTGTCATCAGTATGTCCCATCATTCCCTCATCTGGTTCTGTTGGTGGTGTTTCTATGCTCACCTGAAGGGGCAGTAAGTGATCAGGATCATCTCTGAACGGTGTGTGATCCTCCTCATCGTCCTCAGAATCAGAAGAGGTATAACAAGGGCGGATATCTTTTACGTGACGTGGTATGCCACCAATCAACATGGTCTGAGGACTTATGATTTCGTCTATTTTTCCCCGGAAAAATTTCGTAGTGCACCCAGCATTTGGGGGTTTTATCCAAACAAGGTCTCCCACCTGATATGGTGTATTGACAACACTCACCACTGATGGTATGGCATCAACTCCTTTCACACGCTGTTCATATTGGTAAATCCCATTGGCTGGTGCAGTTGCTGGTGTTGCATTGTCCTTGGGTGTTATATTATACCAGTACACAGCTTCTGGAATAGAGCACTGCGTCCTGGCTGCAATTCTTTTGATGGTGCGGTGACACCGTTCTGCTATACCATTACCCTCGGGATAATATGCACACCGATAATGCATTTTAATCCCCCATTCGTGCACGAATTTCTGAAATTCTTGACATCGAAATGTGGCGGCATTATCAGTCAGAATTTCAATCGGGGCACCACGTTCAAAAAAGACGGCTCTCAACTGTTGTATAATGCTGGCTGCATCCTGTCGTGTCAACAGGCGCCATATTGTGAAACGCGTCGGGCCACAATCCGTCATGGTCAAAAAATGTTTGTCCCCATAATGTGTTATGTCCATCCCTACTCGCTGCCAGTTGCCCTCCACCTCGAGCTTCCCTTTTTGCCATTGGGATGGTGCCGGATCAATTCTCTGACACTCTTCACACGAACGTATGGCTGCTTTCACTGATGCTTTTGTAGTTGCAGGGCATACTCTTCGGACAAAATATGCAGTCCTCTGAATTCCAGGATGTCCAATCTGCTGGTGTATCATACGGATCTGGTCAGGTGTTAATTGATCCGTTACAGTCGCGCATGTTTGTTGTTGAAGATCGGATCCCTGCCTCATTGCATCGATCCACCTCTTTGGTACTCGAGTCAAGCTATCAGCCAAATTCTGCATCGACGAGACTAACGTAATGTCTACCTGCAAGCTGTATTCGTCAACTAGACGCTTAATTATTGCTAGTCTCCTTCGTACTAGCATTTCACTTGCAGCTCTAGTCTTAACTCGAGCCTTTCCAGTCAAGGTGTCGGTTAACCAATGGTAAACACACAATGAGTCAGTGTGGAGATGCACAACATTAGTCTGCCATTGCAATGCGAGATTAAGACCTTTTAACGTGGCATCAAGTTCTGCCAAATTTATATGTTGGGCATCATTTTTCGGACGAAGCCAGCATGCATCTTCCACAACAACACCTAGTTGCTCCAACACGACACCTGTAGCCAACGAACTTGCGTCAACCCATGCATTTAGTTCGTTTCCAGACACTTGCCACTCACCCCGGGCAGGGTCATTCCTATGCACTCTGGACAACATTTCAGCCATCATTTGTTGGAGAGAATCATCATCCGCAACATCGTCCCATCCTTTTGTTACTGTAGTCACCACTCCTGTTGCCGATCGGAGCCATCCACAGACAGGTAGATGTCCTACCAATTTACCACAGATAGAAAACACAGTACGTCTTGTTAATACATTGGGTAACTTTGGAAGTGGGCTCCCTCGTTTCCATCGCAACGTATTGCCCTCCTCCCAGACCTCGAGGCCTAGCACGGGCACTCCATCCTTTAGGCGCTTAGGGTCTTTGCTTATTAACCCAAACGCTTTCAGTTTTATTCGAACTGCATCCGCAGACATTATGTCCTCATTAACATAGATGTCATCTATGTAGGCTGAAGCAGCTTTTGCTGTGGTCTCATCTTGCATCAAAACAGTTTTAATAATGGTTGTCATAATCAAGGGTGCTACGTTTAGGCCAAAACCCAAACGTGTCAAACAATATAGTTTTCCCTTGAGTAGTACTGTCTGAAACGGCCATAATGACTCATGGACACGTATCTGCAGGTAGGCCCTCTTTAGATCCAGAAGTGCTACATTGCTCCCTTTTTGACGCCACTCTCTCAGTTTAGCAGCGCACACATCTGCGTTTCCGGTAAATGCATCAACATGCCGATTCAACTCTCGGTAATCCATTACGGGACGAATTTTTTCTTTGGTAGGTTGTTCAACAGCCATGAGCGGAATTAATCCCTTGGGTGGTCCCAGACGTTCCTGTGGGTATGGTATTAACCAACCGTTGTCAATCCACATCTGAAGTTCTTCTTCATATGCGGCCCTATTCTTGGTAGAAACTGCATACTCTGGAATCGTGTTGCACAGCCGATCTGGTTCCTGGCCCATGGCCCATTTCCACTTTGCAGTCCACACCCTTTCGTTGTCATCAAATGTAGCACAGAAGTCCTTTTCTTCAATCGACATGGCTGCACAGACATCTTTCCCTTCTCCAAGCCTGATACCTCTAGCTGCTGTGATTGTAACGCCTCCTAGTGCTTGTATTGCATCAATTCCAAGCAACATGTCGTAGCCAAGGGGTTTCTCCTGCATCACCAGAACGTCAACTTTAGCTGTGTCACCCTTCTCAGTGCAGATTGTGACTGTCCCTTCACCACAACATACCCGTGATAAGCCATTGATGGTCATAACGCCGACTGGGTTCCTCCGCCACACCGGACAGCAATGGGCACTAACTATAGACCGGGAACACCCCGTGTCTATAAGTGCTGAACACTGCACATCATCAAGTTTAACGCTAATGACAGGCAATCCTGTGTTTATTGGTTGGCAGGGGGCAAGGGTAGCGATAGTACCTTGCCCCCAACTTCGTTTCCCGAACAGTTGCGAGATATGTGCCCAAACTTATTGCAGCGATAGCATTGCACTGGTCTCTTTGATTGTGGATATACACCTCTCCTATCACTCCGGCACTCTTTAGCAAAATGATTGGCCTCCCCACATTTATAGCACACTTGGGTCGCATGCTTATTACTATCTGGAAGAGAGTCCACATTGCCTCCATGTCGAAAACGAGCTGCTGCTGCAATTGGTTCCTGTTCCTTACAGATGTTTCGAGCTCGGGCCAATAACTCATCAGTTGACAATTCATCGATTCTTGATGATGCCCGCAACAGTTTACTGACCTCCTCGGGTAGGCCTACCAAAAAAGCACAGCTTAATATTTTATCGTTGACCCCACCAAACGGTACAGATAATTTTCGCAGGTCGGCTAGGTACACGTCGACTGTTTCCTTGGGTTGAAGTGTCCGGCTCGTGAACTGTTGCCACGCAACAAATGGATCTGTACCAAACGCTGTATACAGGCTCTGCTTGATTTCATCCCAGTCTGGTTCATCCCCGAGTTGTTGGTAGACTGCATAGGCCCCTCCGGTTAGCCTCAAAGGGATAACTGTGGCTGGTTCTTTAATTTTGCACAGTTTACAGATTTTCTCTGCCTTTTCAATCCATTCAACGACAGCCGGTCCAGTGGTAGATCCGTCGAACTCGGGTATTAAGCGAATGTCGAATCTGTCCATTGTTAGTAACCGCACACCAAGCGCCGAAATAGCTTAAAACCAACACAAAGTCAAGTATCTGCAGAATGTCTTCTTGGTTCCTCCTCTTCTCTTTTCTCTCTCCCAACAATCGAACACAGCATATAATAACAAAACTCTAAAGCACGTCTGACAGCACTGACTTCTGCCAACAGTCTGCCCCTCCTCTTAACAACGCAGGCTTTTTATATCGCAAAATCGTTCACCTCTATTTGCATATTCTTCTAACTCACGTGATCACTACTCTATAAATAAGAGTCTTGACCGTTTCTTTTCTTTTTTATTTATTTTTGGTGACCGACCCGCACGTGGTCTATCCAGGTAAGTCACGCATTTCTCCACACCTCACACCAGCAGAAAAGAATTAAGCCCAAATTGATAAGGAGGCATTGGCAGTAGTTTTTGGGGTGAAAAAATTTCACCAGTATCTGTATGGAAGGCAATTCACATTATATACTGATCATAAGCCGCTCTTGGGATATTTTAAAGAAAATAAGAAAATCCCAGAGATCAGTTCGGCGAGAATTCAACGTTGAGCAGTAATCCTATCTGCATATTCATACCAGCTAGAATATCGGGAAGGAAGAAAAAATGGAAATGCCGATGGGTTGAGTAGGTTGCCAAGATCTACAACACTGGGAGAAATGCCCATACCAGAGAACATTATGCTGCTAGACTACCTGGATCAAGCTCCTGTTACACATCAAGAAATCGCCAGGTGGACAAAAAAGAATAAACCCCTAAAACAGGTGCTGGACTATGTAAAAAATGGGTGGCCAGAGAAGTGTCCTACTACAGAAGATTGGCACCCTTATTTTAATAGAAGACATGAATTGGGAATTGTGGAAGAATGCTTACTGTGGGGAAAGCGAGTAGTAGTACCAATACAAGGGCGGAAAGAACTCTTAGAGGCACTCCATGAGGGACATCCAGGAATTGTAAAAATGAAAGGGCTGAGCAGACGCTATTTCTGGTGGCGAAAATTAGACCAGGAAATAGAATTTAAGGTGAGGAATTGCTATGAGTGTCAACAAACCAATCAAATGCCAGTAACCATACCTTTACATCCTTGGGAAATCCCTGAAGAGGAGTGGTCCAGACTTCACATAGATTATGCAGGCCCATTTAAAGGTCACATGTTTCTGTTAATAGTGGATGCTTTCAGCAAATGGTTAGACGTCTACATGTCAAACTCATCCACCACAAACGCCACCCTGGAACACCTACAAAGATGTTTTGCAACTCACAGGTTGCCCCAAAAAATTGTAACGGATAATGCAGCCGTTTTTGTAGATGAAGAATTCCAAGCATTTATGTCAAGACAAGGAATCCAACATATCACAACAGCACCAAAACACCCCTCTTCAAATGGATTGGCTGAAAGATATGTGCGGATTTTTAAGGAAGGAATGAAAAAAAATGAGTCATGAGAAAGGCTCCCTAAGTTCAAAACTGAGCCGTTTCTTGTTGTCATATAACTCCACACCAGAAACGGTCACTGGCATATCACCAGCAGAATTATTAATGAACCGGAAAATAAAGACAGTTTTGGATTGGATCATTCCGCAGAAAACTACAGTGAGGGAGCGTATGAGAAAACACCAGGAAATTCAAAAGAAATATCATAACAACTCTCGGAGCATACGAGAATTTAGAGAAGGTGAATTAGTCTGGGCCAAAAATTTCTATACAGGACCAAGATGGAAAAAGGGAGTGGTCAAGAGACGGACAGGTCCAGTGTCATATGAAATTAAACTGGAGTCGGGGACAGTGGTAAGGAGACAGGTGGACCATGTAAAAAAACAGATGGAGCTGGACGCAGATAGAGCTTCGGAAATAGGAAGAACAAGTCCACAAAATAGAAATCAAAATTTGGATACAGACTGGGGGATCCCACTGACCTCAGGCACCAGTAGTCCAGGTAGCTTCAATCCGGGCCAGGAAACAACAAATGGAGTGGGGAATACACAGTAGGAGGCCCCAGTAAGAGAAACCATTAGATGTAGTGAAAGAACAAAAAACAAACCGAAGCACTTGAAAGACTATGTCACATAAACAAGTAATTCGGAACTATGGGTGGAGGGATAATGTATGTAACATGTGCAGACAGAGTAGTGTCCCTTGAACTAAGAAACCAACTAACATCCGGGTTTCACTACGCATGTGAAAACACCATTACAGAAGTATCATCGTCTAAACAACGACTAATAAAACGAGTTTAAATCTACCTTTCATCTTGTGAGTTTATTACAACTTCATATCTTCAACCTTTGCAGTTTGACACGACTCATTCAATTCTCTCTTTGACAACGCTTTTTAATTTTCCAGGTTCGACGCGAATCATTTAACATTTCCCATTTCATCTCGGCCGCATTGGTTCCATATTTAACGCCGAAATAGCTCCTAATCGAAAAACAAACAAACCTGAAACTCGATTCTCAGCGACACTCTCCGCTCTAACCAGGTTTCATCCGGTTCTTGAGAACTCAACAGCTTGACTCTCCCAACCATCTTAACTCCCGGCCTTATATAATCTCATTTATGCAAATTAATGCGCATTGGAACCTGCTGATTCGTCGCCTTCTCGTCTTCCATCGCTCAGGTTTCGAGCTATTGCAGCCCACCTCCGTGACTGCAGTCACATTCAATTTTCACTACAGTTGCGAGTCATGGTGAAATTTGTTCAGGTAATTAACCAATCTTAGAAAAATGGTGAGTTGTTTTACATCCTCAGATGGTTGTATTTGCATAATCGCCTTTACTTCCTAAGGATCAGGTTTTATATCCTGTTTTTGTTTTTTGTTTTTTTTTACATTTTCACCCCAAACAAGGCAAATTGCCACTTTGATGTAGGGGCTACTATCAGGGGCAACAACTACTGGGGTACTATGTAGGGATTTGAGCAGTAAGATATCAGTTCACGTTACACTTGAACTTCTGCACGTCAGTAATGTTGGGGAAGCAGGGACCTGGAATGGAATTCCAAAGTCTAGCGGTTCTGTGGAAGAAACTATTAAAGTAGAAAGATCTTTTACATCTAGAGATCTCTAGAGTGTGGGGTGGGATTTAGCAGCCTGTCGGGTTTGTCAGGGGTACTCACGTTGTGGGGGCACAAGTGCTTGCAGTTCGTCAGAGCATTCACCACTAAAATACTTCTAGAACAGACAGAGGGATGCAACATTTCGTCGATGGGACAGAGGCTGAAGCTTAGATGCCAGTTCAGGGCCTATCAGGTTTGCGACTCTCTTTTGAACCTTATCAAGGAGCGAGAGACTAGTAGCAGATGCACCAGCCCAAATGTGACAGCAATACTCCATACATGGGCGAATGGTGGCCTTATAGAGGTACAGGAAACTTTCGGGTGTTAGTAGTTCTCTAGTACGGTAGAGAGAGCCCACTTTTCTTGCAGCGGCTCTGGCAATGCCTTCAATGTAATTGTTCCAACTCATGTTTCCTGTGAACCTTAGGCCAAGCAGTTTGAAAGCTGTACTCTCAGATAAAGAGTCGTTGGCCATTGCTATAGGTGATAGAGAAGGTTTCTTGTAATTATTGAAGGAAACTAGTTTAGCCTTGGCGGCATTGAACGTGACCAACCATTTTTGTCTCCATTCCACTACAGATTGGAGGTCTTCCTCTAGTGTCTCTGCCATTTCTTTAGAAATGTGTTCATTCGTCTTCCTATCGTGCCTGTTATAGAGTGTAGTGTCATCAGCATATATACCCATCTCAGAGGCAATTTTGTCGGGGAGGTCATTTATGAATATCAGGAACAATAGAGGTCCAAGGATAGACCCCTGGGGCACTCCCGCATTTATATCATATTGTTTAGATGTACGACCGTCGAGGACAACCTGGGTTTTTCTCTTATCTAAGAAGGATTTAATTATGTTAAGTATTCTACCAGTGATACCGTATGATCTAATTTTCCTGAGGAGATACTCATGCCATACCCTGTCAAAAGCCTTAGATATATCTAGAGCTACCGCTCTGCACTCTCCCGCTTTGTCCAGTGAATGGTATATGCGTTCAGAGATTACAGTTAGGGTGTCTGCTGTGGAACGGGCTTGTCTAAATCCATATTGTTGGTCAGTCAGAAGTTTAGCATCTGTAAGGTTATGGACTAGAGCGTGGTTAATTAAGGTCTCAAATATTTTGGCAAAAAGTGGGAGGAGGCTAATGGGGCGATAATTTAATGGGTCGGTCCTTTCGCCAGAATTCTTGAATACTGGTATAACAGAAGCAGTTTTCCAACAGCCCGGATAGCAAGCTTCATTAAGGCATTTGTTGTAGAGTTTGGAGAGAACTGGAGCTACTTCGGCTGAGCATTTTTTAATAGCACAGCTGGGATGAGATCGGGTCCACATGATTTATAAGTGTCAAGGTTTTTTATGATAGCATGCACCTGAGCCGGGGCGATTTTCAGATCGTCTAGCGTGGCGTCTGTCCACATAGGAAAGTCAGGTAGGGGGTGGTTGGAAGGGTCCAGTGTGGAGTTTGAGGCAAACCGACTGACAAGCATGTTAGCCTTCTCGGTGGCTGAGGAGACAACCTCGTGATTGTTGGTTAGTGGGGAAATTATTGATTGTCCATTATTTACTACACTGTTGTAGATTTTCCAGAAGTCTCGAGTTCCTAGTTTTTTGTGCTTCGATACGTTTTTTAGTGGTTTCCGTAAATTCTCTCTTAGCTGTCGCTATTTCTTTCTTAACGTTATTTCTAGCTTCTATATACTTCAGTCTGTTTGAACTGGACTTATGTCGGTTAAATCTGCGGTATGCATGCTGCTTTTGAGCAATGGCAGTTGCGCAAGTCGAAGTAATCCATTGGGGAGAGTAGGGCTTACTATAAAATTTCCGCATGGGAACATGTGCTTCGATTGCAGTTTTGAACCAGTCAGTTTTCTCGTTTGCACACTTTAGCAGGGAGAGAAAAAATATTTCCCCATGGGGCATCTCTGATTAGTTACCTGATGGCTTCCCAGTCAGCAATTTTATAATATCTCGTTGTTTTGAGCACTGGCTCTTCAGTTTTGGCTCTAGAGTTTAGGGCGATTTCAACCACTATCACTGCATGATCAGCGTTCCCGAGTTCGCTGTCGGCCTTCGTTATGTAATCATCGGGAACTGTTTCGAAATGATGTGACCAAAAAAGGGTATTTCGGATGTTTTACCACAATTTTTTCTGAGTTGAATTTGCAGTTTTTTTCTCTTTCCCTAAGCATTAGTTGTTTAAACGCTTCATCGTGATCACTACCATCTTCTTCGAATCCATATATAATTATGTCATCACATACAGAAAGTACTTTTTCAGATCACCGAAATTCTTTTGCATGGCCCTCTTAAATTCATCCTGGGCACATTTTCCTCTCATGGGAAACCTGTTGAACATGTATCAACCATATGGTGTTATAAATGTCGTAAGTTGTATGGAATTCTCGTTCATTTTTAAATGCCAGTACCCAGATTTAATGTCGATGGTTGTGAACCATCTTGCGCCATTTAGATCAGCAGTTACATCCTCAAACGTTGAAGTTGCATAATGTGGTCTGCACACTGCTTTAAGTCCCGAGGGTATAGACATAGTCTGACTGAACCGTCGTTTTTAGTCACGCACACAAATGAGTTCACCCATGATGTTGATTCAATCATTGGAGATATGCCTTGTGCCACTAAGGAGTCTAATTCCATTTCGAACTTCTTTTTGAGAGCTATCGGGATTCGTCGTGGTGTGTGTACAACTGTCGGTACTTCAGGGTCCATATGAATAGTATATTCACTAGGTAGACAACCAATAGCATCAAATATGTCAGAAAATTCCTGAATGATTTTTTTTCTTTCATTTAAATTCTCTTTCCAACTCAATCTTGGCATTGGAACGGGTTTTTCTATTTTTGTTTGCACCTGATGATTTTAAACTGTGTGCAGCTAAGTTTAGGGTCACTAGCCCTTACTCCCGTGATTTTTGTAACCCTATCAATATGGGCCCTTTTGAATTCCCAACATGCAATGTACCGACAAATTTGTTGTGGAATATTACCCCTAGCTGGCATGTTCCTTCTTGGTCAATCATTCTTCCACCGAAGTAATTAACTGTATAGCTTTTGCTTTGAGTGGTACTCCATGTAGTTTTTTGTATATTTCCTTAGGTAAAAGGTTGCTGTAGCACCTATATCGATCATCGATGTCTATTTGCCTTTGACTATTGCCAATTTTTAATTTAGCTTATGCTTCAGTAGTGGATGATGGCAACTGCTGAATGGAGTGGAAATGAATGTCTTCTTTTGAACTACTACTGTTATTTTCATCTTGTCACCATGTGGGTTCGCTTGTTTTTATATTACTGTGGTTATGTCGTTCTTTTCTGTGCTCGTTTTTTATCACCCATCTTGGAGCAGCAAACGTTGGCAAAGTGTTCTATTTTGTACATATCATGCGTGATTTTCCTTTTGCTTGGCATTCTCCTCGAGGATGTCCTTTTCCACAATATCCCCACCATGTTGGCTTTTTACTATTCCTAGCCTGAATAGAAAGTGTACTGCTCTCTTCCACTGGGGTGCGTAGTGCTTCAACTTGCTTGCAAGTCACCTCCTTTGTCTCTATTGTGCGTAGCGCTCTCACTATTGTCAAATCATTACCTTCTTTGATTAAGGATATCTGTGCTGACTTTAGATAAATTCCAAATATGAAGAGATTGACTATAAAGGTATCCTTCACTATTTGGTCGTATTCACACTGTTTGACTATTTGACGCAGCCGTTTCAAAAATTAGTGTGCTGATTCATCTAAGTTTTGCCTGCACTGCAGCAGTTCGTGTCTTGCTATGCAAAAATGTGACTTTGGGTTCGTATATTGTCTAAAGTATTTTATGTAGTTTTCGACTGTCTTCATGCCGAAAGATGAATGTATCACTTATTTTTTGTCCTTTGGTACTAGCCCACAACAAAAGATATCTTTAAATTATCGTCCCATTAGCCTTCTCTCGCTTTTCGCCAAAATATTTGAGTCCTTAATTAATCAAGCTCTATCCATCATCTTACAGCTGCTAAACCTCTGACCGACAATCAATATAGATTTAGGCAAGCCCGTTCCACAGCAGATATCCTAACTGTAATCACTAAACGTATATACCATTCACAAAAACAGGGAGGGCAGAGCGGTAGCTCTAGATATATCTAAGGCTTTTGACAGGGAATGGCACGATGGTATTTGAAATACGACGTTACGTATATAATTTTAATGAATACACTTAAGACACAAGGTTACGAGTAACTGCTTTATTCAGCTATCTTGGAGGAACAACCACCACCTCTACGACTCAATACAAGGGAGGTAACTCTAATAATTTACAGAGTTATCCTACTGTTACATCCTCTTCGTTGAGAAAAGGTGTTTATTACCATATATATATATATATATATATATATATATATATATATATATATATATATATATCATTTATTGTCTATTTGAATAGTATACAGTCCTTGTATTTCTGGGGGGTTCGCCGTGTTCATTTGGGTCGGCCCTGGATCGTTATTTCTGGCTGTTGGTTCGGTTCAATTGGTTGACTTGGATTGTCTGATGGGATGTATCCATTGTTGATGTTAGATGGAGCTCTGGCCTCCAATGTGTCAGGGTGCTGTTGGGACGGTGGTGTTATATTATCTCAACTGTTCTGTTGCGTGGGTGTGTTACACATGGTTTGTCTCCGGGGATTATATAGCTTTTGTAGGTGTCGTCTGTTGCGTCTCAGCAATCTTCCGTCATTGCGCATTTTGACGATGTAGCTGCATGGTTCGGTGCATTTCTCGACCACTGTCGACAGGTGTCATTTTCCTGTATGACAGACACTTTACTACCAATGATTAATTCAGGGAGGTCTTTTGCACTCTTGTTGTAGTGTCGTTGTTTTTTGCTTTTGGCCCACAGTCGTTCCCTGATCTCATTATCTTTTGGAGTGTCCGTGTTTAACAGGGTTAGGAGTCTTGATTTTATTTTCCTATTGTATAGGATTTCTGCCGGGGATGGCAGATGGCGGTCAAGTGAGATTGTTCTGAAGCATAGAAGAACCATTTGACAATTTGAGGCATAGAAGAACCATTTGACAATCCAATTTTGATTGTTTGGCTTTCGTAAATGTTCTCTTTAGTGATGCTGCCTGCAGTTGACAGTTACTAGGTCAAGTCGTATGCATGGTCTTAGACCCAGTATTGTGGTGTCACTGTCACATATAAAAAAAATTAGCTTTGATGGTTGCTGAATCCTTGTGTCTTATTTTTAGTATTATAGAACCATAGTGCGTTATTTGTGTCCCATTAGCGACCCACAAGGTAGTTAACTCTTGTTTTGAGTAGGTAGGGGTTATCTCCCTTAGTCCATTTTTTATTTTGTCCGGTTTCCGGTAGCCATTTTGTGGGTATATTTTATTATATATTCTGACAGGTAGGATTGTTGGTACGGGTTTAGGTTCTTCCAAGTCCCAAAACTACCAACCAGCTTTAATAATTACGAAACGTACAACAAGTATAAACGACAAGAATTTATTAACAAACATGAAAACATGACAACACTGCAATTCAGAACATTAAGGTAAAAAGATTACTCACTTCAATAGTGGGGTTTACAGGAGGAGTGAGGACTGTATTCTAAGGAGAATAACTTTTTGCGTCCGTGCCTTATGTGTACGGACTCTCCTCTTCTTTTTTCAAGGGACCTCACTCCTTACCCTACACCGGTAATCCGGTGCTCTTATTTATTCCCCTACAGGATATTTCCGTTTGCCCCTGTGTCGACTTTCATTCGTATTTTATGTCTTTTATTTTCTGCGTCTTCGCAGTCTATATTGGCAAAATTTTCTTCGCGTTTGTCATTGTCTCCATTTACTATGTATAAGTATATGTCATCGTCGTTTTGGTCAGATTCGTCGCTTTCTTTGATTGCTAAGTTTATTTTTTCTTTCTGTAGCTTTGTTGCGTGTTAAATCCATTTGGGTGAGTTTGCTGCCTGGCTCTGTATGAGCTATTCTCCTGTCTTGATTTGGGAGTATTTTTTTTTTGTTCTTCCGACCTTGTAGTTTCGTTAAACAGTACTGTTCAAAGTGGTGTAACCCATTACATCTCCTGTGTGTTTTGTTGAAGGCATAACATTGTTCTTTCTTTCTTTTGTAAATCTTTCCACATCTCGTGCAGCTGGGTTTGTTTTTTAGAGATACCTCGTGGTATTCTTCGTGTTTCCCTTCGTTGGCATCTTTGTACCGCAAATTGTCTTTTGTGGTGGCTTCGTACGCCCTGATGCTTTCTATGGCTGATTTGAGAGTCAATTCTGGTTTAGCTATCAGGTTTCTTCTTTCGTCTGCACTCCTAAGCCTTTTTATTATTTGTTCCAGGATGCACTCGTCTTTGTTGTTATCGAAATCGCATCTGTCGGCTTTAGTTTTCTATTTACGCTTGAAAGTATCCTGTACCTTTACAAGGCCACCATTCGCTCATGTGTGGAGTACTGTTGCCACATTTGAGCTGGTGCATCTGCTACTTGTCTCTCACTCCTGGACAGGGTTCAAAAGAGAGTCGCCAACCTAATAGGTCCTGAACTGTCATCTAAGCTTCAGCCTCTGTCCCATCGACGAAGTGTTGCATCCCTCTGCCTGTTTTACAAGGTGAATGCTCTGATGAACTACAAGCACTTGTATCCCTCGATGTGAATACCCTTGACAAACCCGACAAGCAGCTAAATCCCACCCTTTTACAGTAGATATCCCTAGTTGTGAGAAAGCCTTCTACTCCAACAGTTTCTTCCACAGAACTGCTAGACTTTGGAACTCCCTTCCGGGATTCTGCTTTCACAACTGTACTGACATGCAGAAGTTCAAGTGTAATGTGAAAAAACATCTTGCTACTCATCTCCCTTCATAATACCCCTGCAACTTATGTCCCCGATTGTAGCCCACTATTTCAAAGTGGCACTGTGCTTTGTTTGGGGTGAAAATTGAATTTTTAAAAATCTCACCTTGATATTGTGCGAGCCTTTTCTAGTCTCGCACAAAAACATGCGTTCACATCTCAAGCCATTTTTCTTGTCATACACATACGCGCACACAAACATATGCGCACACATACACACACGTAGATATATTCACGTTTGCGTACATACACTCACATTCATGTGCAGACACACACACGCTAACGTACACACATGTACTCACATACATGCACATCGTTCATTCCTTCCTCAAAACAATTCATTTTTCCTATTTTGCGCCACCACTACAAATTGGTGACACCCGAACGTGAGATGAACACGCATTTTCCCTTTTATGCCACAAGACCACAAACTGGCGACCGACTGACGTGAAACGAACACGCATTGTGACTCTACCTTTTTGGAATTAATTGTTTTGAGCGAGACGTGCTTTTATTTGATAAAAAAAACGAACATTTCCACAAAGAAAAACAAGTGAACTACAATGACGAAACCCCTCGTCAGACTTGGCAGAAAAATAAACACGGAGCTGTCAACTTCATACCGAATATAAAGAAAAGTTTGAGCTCGACAAACATTTTTCACGGTTTAAACACGAGGATCAAAATCACATAGGCCTATACACATTCTCTTCCGCATAGCAGACGCAACAACAAAGAAAAAATTACAGGACATCCCTATCAACACATAGGAAGAAGTTGAATCAACGATACGAGTTGAGATACACCACACACACTGATACTTACAACTGGAAGCTTCATTGACAGCCGGCAACCACACTCACCGTTTAACATGAACGAATGTGCAACAAGCGCCCGTACAAGCAATATACACACACTACTGCAGACTCACTTGTGAGGACACCGTCAACTTGACACACCATGTCAACACGAAACAAAAAATTTTCCTTCTAAACGAACAATTCACTTCACTATCCAAGCAACTCTTTGCCCATGTCAGCACACACAAAAAACAAAACAAAACAAATGTCAGCCTAAAAAAAGAGTAAACGCCTTTTCCACGCGTAAGTAAATACTTTTTTTTGTATGAACACGCTCCGTTTTTTGACGTTTTTTTAAACAACAACACCAATAGCAAAAAAACAGGACGAACAGTAAACTGCCCAAAACATTACTAAAAAAAAAAGATAATAGATATATACACTGCATATTTAAAAGATAATAGATATATACACTGCATATTTATGTACTCACATATACGCGCACGTATACACACATGGGCAACGTCACTTCCCCTTTGAAGGAAATCCACACATGTGCAAAAGACCACCGGAAACAACTATAAAAGCAAGAGACAAGCCGTTTCCTTCCTTTTTCAAGTCGCCTTCTGACCTAAGCGGTCGCTGACCAGCCGCTTCGCTTTCAGGGTGCGTGCGCCCGCACACGCCTCACACCATCTGCTACTGTGTGGGACAACAGTCAACAGACAGTACGTACACCTTACACGTTTTCTATCTCCATAACCTGGATTGACTTTCTCTCTCTCTTTCTCTCTCTCTCTACAACAATAGACTTTCCCTCTCACCAGCTAACAGCGAGAGACGCACACCAAACTGGATTGACTTTCTCTCTCTCTCTCTCTCTCTCTCTCTCTACAACAATAGACTTTCCCTCTCACCAGCTAAACACGTGCTGTACCCTTCTATTTAATTTGTTTCTTCATGAAATAAATTCTAGTTCGTTTTAATTCAAATAAGCGCGTTGTTGGTTTCTTTCTCAAAGCAATTCAATTTTCCTATTTTGCACCACCACAACAAATTAGTGACCCGACGTGAGATGAACACGCATTTCCTTCTATACCTAGACTACTACAATATCGTCGTTAACATTGTGCATCAGGCCTTCAAAATGAAGTTTGACTTGCCGAATAAATCTGTCCATCGGTTTGGCGAGGTTTGCGCTGGACCAATTTATTGTTTGTAGGGGAACTTGGGATAAAGCTGCTATGCCAAATAATATCGATTTGATATAATTGTCTTAACTTTCGTGTTTAGCGGCTACGCACGTGGTCGTTTTTTATTATTCTTTTTAACTCGTGTGGAAAAACAAATGTTACCACTTATTCATTATTTTTAATTCGATTTGTTTTTGAAAAAAAAAGTCCTCCCTCTTGACATCATGTTATGCTGTGGGTTAATCTGATAGGATTTTTGTGGTACAAAATAGGTAAGAAAGAACGAGAGCTTAAGAACACAGGCTTTATTTACAAAAGAAGCCATGACAGTAAGTGTCAAAGGGAAATGACGCTTTCCTAACTTCCAATTTGTCCAAGGGACTTAATTAACACAACACCCATTTCAACCTCCTCGTCCAAAAGCGAAAACTGTTTTTCTTTTCATCAAATACAGCCGAATTTAATTTTAAATTCCTCATTTTAAAGCGACGACTTTTAACATACAAGTCAGCCGAATAGCATTTTAAGTTCTTTTAAAAGCGATGACTTAAAAAGAAAATCCGACTCAAATTGTACTTTACTGTTCTCCAAAACTTCTCACAAAATCTCCATAAATTGACAACGGTATTTCTGAAAAATTTCCATAACTTAATGACGGTATTCCTGAAACATCTCCATGACTTGTCAACGGTATTTCTCCAAAATTTTCATAACTTTGTAATATATTGGACAGGGTTATCTCCCTTACATCTTCCATTTTGTGAGCCATTACAGCTCCCAGTCCATAGGGAAAAGCATCTACTTACACTAGAATAGGTTTAGATGGGTCAAAATGAGTTAAAAGAGGTGCAGAACACAGCATCTTCTTTGTTTCTTCAAAGGCCTTGTTTGTCCAGTACCCCATACCCAGAGATCACCCTTCCTCATTAAGCTATGAAGCGGTTCCAGTATTGTTCATAAATTCGGCAAATGACTATGATAATAGTTAAGTGCCTCGAGGTAGGCTCTTAATTTCATGATGTTTTGTGGCAGAGGTACCTCTGTTATGGTGGCTACTTTGTCTGGAAGAGGCGCTGTGCTTTCCTTACTAATCCTGAAACCCAAATATGTTACTTCAGGAAGGAGAAACTTGCACTTACTTTTCTTTAATTTTAATCCGCCCTTATCTGTTGTAGTAATGCACTAAACCAATTACCTTCCTTTGTATAGGCCCAAATGTAATCTTACCGGTCTAGCTTTCATGCTCAATAAACGTCAATTTAATCGCCCCTCTGTTCGGCACTATTTCCTATAAATAGCACTCCAATAAGTAACACTTCATGGTGGCTAGCGGTGGGATGAAATAGTCATGAATAAATATATTCAGAAAGAACAACACTACGACGGCAACAAAGAAAAGAAAATAACAGACAAAAAAAAAAAAAAAAAAACTCGCGTACGCACAGTCGGCCAGTGACCACATGGGGATACGAATGACTCCATATTGGAAAAAAAGCGTGAGTACGTATTATATACACCCCTTAGAGCTTAATAATAAATAAATAAATAATAAACAAATAAATAAAAATAATAAAAAATAATTTTAAAAAAACACAAACAATAACAATGATAATATTATTATTTGCCATCAAAAGAACATCAACAAGCAATAAATTATGGCACACCTCCTACCGACTATGAACTGGTCAGACCCAGACATCAGCGAAGCTATGTCCCTGTTCTAACAGAAAATGAACCTCTATATAGAGATAAAGAAATTATTGAACGCACAAAGCAAGCTAGGAAAATATGCCGCGGTATAGGCGACCAAGCCCTTAAACGCCAGTGGAGTGGGCTCACTGACGAGGAAAAGAAGTCACTGGAACACCTGTGGAACTTCTTCGAAAGTCGACTCCGGGTGAATGTAAACTTCCAAATCCACAGACTTCACCTGATGCAGTATCGTCAGAAACAAAACGAGACGCTGGACAACTTCGTTACACAAATGTGATTTTACAGACGAGGAGCTGAGCGAGAGATTAATAGAACCCATTATTTTCTCAACACCATACGAAGCCTTCAGAAATTAGCTCTATAGCAAACCAAAGGTGTATAGCATAGCCAACATGCTAACCAAGGATCGGAAATACAAAGCCCTCACTGCTGGGCATGAGCAACTAAACCAGCTCGGAATGCCAAAAACTGAAAGAATCGACAACATCAACCGAGGCAGGAAATGTGGGAACTGCAATACCAACCACAAGCCCAGACAATCCCAGCATGTAATGATGAGTGTTCTACATGTGGAAGCAAGGGACACTGGGCCAGATATTGCAGAAAGGCAAAAACCAAAGACCACAGAAGAAAAGGCAAGCACCGACACCGAAAGCAAACCCCAAAGAGAACCGAAGGCAGGACACATGGGAAAAGTTTTTATCATATAGAGACCGGCAGTGATGAGGACACTTACCTGCAGCACTTCCACTCCATGACCATCAGTGCAAAATGCATGGACAGCATTACTAAGAGACCTAGGGATCAGGCCTACACAACCCTGAACATCAAGCCACCCCACCCCACCTTAACGCACCACACCTTACAAATGAAAATTGACTCTGGGGCATCAGGCAACACTCTGCCACTGCGAACTTTCCAGCAGATGTATGGCAAATCTCAAAAAGCCCTGTCCATCTTAAAACCCTGTCCACACGTTAAACTGACCTCATATGGAGGCGAGTGCATCCGATGCCTGGGAACTATTAGCTTCCCATGTTAACACAAGGACTTGGAGTGGACGAACACATTATTCTACATTGTAGAAGTACTAGAACCGGCAGTCGTGGGGCTCCCAAAATGTGAAAGGCTGAGGTTTATCACAATTCATATCGACACCCTCAAAAGATGCCCAGCTGCACCCATCATGTCCATCACCCAACTGATGTCTGATTTCCCAAATCAGTTTGACAGGATAGGAACTTTTAGTGGGACTGCCAAACTCCTACTGAAGGAAGGTGCCGAGCCTTTCATTGGCCCTCCACCGAAATGCAGCATCCACCTCAAGGATAAAATAAAGGAGGAGATCAATAGGCTCATTGAGGAAGATGTGCTCATGAAGGTCGAAGAACACACAGGTTGGTGTTCCAGCCTCGTGTACAGCACAAAGAAAGATGAGTCGGCTCAAATATGCGTGGATCCACAGAACCTTAACGCAAGCCTCAAGAGATGCCGACACAAAATACCCACCTTGGAGGAACTGAACCTAGCTTTTGCAAAAGCCAAAGTATTCAGCAAACTCGATGCCAAGGCTGGATACTGGTCAATACGTCTGGATGAAGAGTCACAGCTCTTGACAACCTGCAGGACACCTTTCGGACGCTTACCATTTGGCCTTAACGTCTCCCAGGATATTTTCCAAGCAAAAATGGGCCAAATCCTAGAAGGCCTAGATGGTGTGGCCAGTATTGCTGATGATGTGGCAGTATTTGGCCAAAACGACGAAGATCACATCAATCTACGCAAGCTCATGACCCGAGCAGCCGAAACGGGTCTTGTTTTTAACAGCCAGAAACGCTTCATAAAACTGCCCACCATATCTTTTTGGGGGAACATCTACACCCCTGATGGAATAAAGCCAGACCCGGACAAGGTACGTGATATAAAGAAGATGCCAAACCCACAAAACAAAGGGGAACTGCAACGCTTCTTGGGTATGTTGAACTACCTGTCCCTATACATTCCCAACTATGCTGAGAAGGCACACCAACTACGCTGTCTTCTTAAATCCCAAGCACACAAGGACCTTGGATACCAAAGATGCTACGACCAGCTTAAAGAGATGATCTCCCAGGACACATGTCTGTCGTACTACGATCAGGCCAAGCCTATAACGCTCAAGGTGGATGCTTCGCAGAAGGGCCTTGGAGTAGCCCTGATCCAGAATGGCAAACCAATTGCATTTGGATCGAAGACGCTTACCAATGCACAAACCCGGTACAGCAACATTGAAGGGAAATGTTGGCCGTGATGCATGGTATTCAACGGTACCATACATACCTCCACGGAAAAGCCTTTTCTGTCATCACGAACCATAAGCCACTGGTAACAATCTGCACCAAGCAACTGCATTCAGCACCATACCGGTTACAGTGCATGCTGCTAAATATCTAGGGGTACAGCTACAACATCATGTATAGACCGGGCAGTGAAGTGATATTCGCTGATACCCTAAGCTGGCTACCTAACCCTGACAACAACAAATCAATTGAGCTGGATGAGATGGTTGACAACCTAACCGCAGAGGTCAACAAAGATCAAACCATGTCAACCATCAACTTCTCACTGGAAAAGTAGAAGATGCTATGGATGGAAACTGTCAGAGAACCAACTATGAATCTCCTCAAGGAGGTCATACACCAAGGATGGCCTGACAACATCCGCGATTTACCTACAGGGATCTGCCATACTGGTCTTTCCACGATGCACTTGCTGTCGAATCGGGAATTTTATTTAAAGGCAGACAAGTTCTCATCCCAGAAACCATGAGAGAAGACATTCTCCACCAGCTCCACCAAGCCTACCAAGGCATTGAAAAAACCCACCGATTTGCCAGAGAATGCGTGTACTGGATCAATATCAATAAGGACATTGAAAGGATGTGCAGGTCGTGCACACTATGCCAAGAGTACCAGGATGCGCACAAGCGCGAACCACTGCTCCCACACAACATTCCATCCCAGCCTTGGAAGCTCCTTGCATCCGACATATTTGAAATTGATGGACAACAATATCTACTCACTGTCAACAGATACTCTAAATATCCCATCGTCGATGAAATGACATTGCCTATAACCAGCAAAGTAGTGGCAGACAAGATCAAATACTATGCCGCACTTTTTGGTCGCTCGGGCGAAATTATGACTGACAATGGCCCCTAGTACTCTGGACATGTGTTCCAAAACTTCATAAAATCCTGGGGCATAAGACATGTGACAAGCTCACTCCACTATGCCAGAAGCAATGGTTTTGTGGAAAGACATGTGAGACATAGTCAAGTCAAGGGGACCATCCTCAAAAATTATGAGGGACCCAGTAGTTATATAGTCGAAACGCCTAATGGCGCAAGACTCCCACCTGCCTGGCATACCTTTCCCAGCAACTAAGAAAGTGCGTTTTCAAATCCCTGAACCTGATACCCCACATGATATGACCAAGCCAGAGGAAACAAAGGCTGAGAACAAAACCAACGAAACCAACAGCAACACACCCCCACGGGACAAAAGCAAGTATGGCCCACTCCAAACCAAATCTGGCAGAACTATGAGAACAACCTCACGATACAATGACTGACCTCACTCCACAAACCAATGACACAAAAATAAAACAAAACACACACACACACACACACACGCACACACACACAAATACACACAATAAACTAAACAGGGGATGTTGTAGTAATGCACTAAACCAATTACCTCCCTTTTATAGGCCCGAATGTAACCTTACCGGCCTAGCTTTCATGCTCAATAAACGAATTTTCTTATCCATCATGTCGTCCCATCCTTTAGTTACTGCAGTTACTCGTCTTTTTAACACTCCTGTTGACGATCAGAGCCATCCACAGACAGGTAGATGTACTACTAATTTACCACAAATACGAAACACAATGCATCTTGTCAATACACTGAGTAACTCTGGAATCACGCTCCCTCACTTCCATCGCAAAGTATTGCCCTCCTCCCAGACCTCTAGGCCCAACATGGGCACCCCATCTTTTAGGCGCTTAGGGTCTTTGCTTATTAACCCAGATGATTCCAGTTTTATTCGAACCGCATCTGCAGACATTATATTCTCATTAATGTAGATGTCTTCAATGTAGGCTGAAGCAGCTTTTGCTGTGGTCTCCTCCTGCATCAAAACAGTTTTAATAATAGTTGTCATTATTAAGGGTGCTACGTTTAGGCCAAAACCTAAACATGTCAAACAATATCGCTTTCCCTTGATTATCACAGTCTGAAATGACTCATGGACACGTATCTGCAGGTAGGCTCTCTTCAAATCCAGCAGTGACTGCTACATTACTCCCTTTCTGACGCCACTCTCTTAGTTTAGCAGCACACACATCTGCGTTTCCAGTGAAAGCATCAACATGTTGATTCAATTCTCGGTAATCCATTACGGGCCAAATTTTGTCTTTAGTAGGTTGTTCAACAGCCATGAGCGGAATTAATCCTTTGGGTGGTCCCAGACGTTCCTGTGGGTACGGTATTAACCATGTGTTATTAATCCACATCTGAAGTTCTTCATATGCGGCCCTATTCTTCGTGGAAACTGCATACTCTGGAATGGTGTTGCACAACCGATCTGGTGTCTGGCTCATAGTCCATTTCCACTTTGCAGTCCACGCCTTTTCGTTGTTGTCAAACGTAGCACAGAAGTCCTTTTCTTCAATAGACATGGCTGCACAGACTTCTTTCCCTTCTCTAAGCATTACACCTCCAGTCGCTGTGATTATGACGCCTCTTAGTGCTTGCGTTGCATCAATTCCAATCAACATATCATAGCCAAGGGGTTTTTCTTGCATCACCAGAACATCAACTTTGGCTGTGTCACCCTTCTCAGTACAGGTCGTGATTGTCCCTTTTTTTTTTTTTTACAGTGATCACCACTTATCAAGGCCCGGAAGCTACTCAGGGATAAGGGTTATTGCAAGTACATTACGTTAGTGTGGAGATTTGATGAAGTGTTTACTTAAGGGGGCGGTTCATTAGGAATTTGTTAACGTTGGACTTGAAGGCATCCAAGTTGTAGTCTGGTGGGAAGCAGGCAGACGGAACAGAGTTCCACGGGTGTGCAGTTCTAAGAAAGAAGCTTTGTTCATGGAATCCACTAACAATATGTTCGGGACAAGCCATTGATTGTCATAATACCGACTGCCACATCTGACAGTGATGTGCATTAACTATAGACCGGGAACACCCCGTGTCTATGAGTGCTGAACACTGCACATTGTCAATTTTAATGCCAATGATCAGTGATGCTGTGTTTTTGGTTGGCAATGGGCAAGAGTGGCGATAGTACCTTGCCCCCAATGTCATTTCCTGAACAGTTGCGAGATATGTGCCCAAACTTATTGCAGCGAGAGCATTGTACTGTTCTCTGTGCTCGTGGATATACACACCTCCTATCACTCTGGCACTCCTTAGCAAAATGATTGGCCTCCCAACATTTATAGCACACTGGGCCTACATGCTTATTACTACCTGGGAGAGAATCTACATTGCTTCCATGCGATTCGACTGCTGCATGTTGAATACTAGTTGCTGCTGCAATTGGCTCCTGTTCCTTACAGATGTTTCGAGTTCGGGCTAATAACTCGTCTGTTGTCAATTCATCAATTCGTGACGATGCCCGCAACAGTTTGTTGATCTCCTCAGGTAAGTCTACTAAAAAGGCATATCTTAATATCTTGTCGTCGACCCCACCAAATGGTACCGATAACTTTTGTAGGTCGGCTAGGTACATGTCAACCGTTTCCTTGGGGTGAAGTCGCCGGCTCATGAACTGTTGCCATGCAACAACGGATCTGTACCAAACGCTGTATACAGGCTTTGCTTGATTGCATCTCAGTCTGGTTCATCCCGAGTTGCTGGTAGACTGCATAGGCTCCTCCGGTTAACTTCAGAGGAATGACTGTGGCTGGTTCTTTAATTATGCATAGTGTACAGATCTTCTCAGCCTTTTCAACCCATTCGATGACAGACGGTCCAGTGGTAGATCTGTCAAACTTAGGTATCAAGTGAAAGTCGAATCTGTCCATTTTCGCCCCTTTGAGTCACCACACACCGAGAGCCGAAATAGCTTAAAATTCAATAACTTGAGTGTTATTTCTTCTGCCCGTCACACCAATAATTTCCTGGGTAAGTTTGACACTGTTGTCCGAATTTCAAACTTCCAAACTTCTGTATACGTAACGCAGTAACGCACCTTCTCTCAACTCCAAACGCACTTTTGCCAATCTAACTTACTTCTTCGAAATCCCACTTCAAAATGAACGCTCTTTTATCTCCAACTAGGAGCATCGCATTTGCATATCGAGTGGTCACATTGCAGGCATATAAAGAGATAAGGCAGCCATTTTTGTTTCTTTCTTCTTCATTCATTTCATTCCACGACCAACCCGTTGAATTATGCACACGTGCTAGTTAGATAAGTCACGTGTTTCCCTACAGTTCCTCATCATCGCCAATTAAAGTATATCAACATTAATAAATATCAACATGAATAAAAACGCACAAGATTAACATTGTACCTGAATGATCTGTTAGCACATGCCAAAACAAAATGGCCGTTCACTCTCGCTTTATTTACAAATGCACCATAAAAGACTGTACAATGTAAAACCAACACAAAATCAAGTATCTGCAGAATGTCTTCTTGGTTCCTCCTCTTCTCTTTTCTCTCTCCCAACAATCGAACACAGCATATAATAACAAAACTCTAAAGCACGTCTGACAGCACTGACTTCTGCCAACAGTCTGCCCCTCCTCTTAACAACACAGGCTTTTTATATCGCAAAATCGTTCACCTCTATTTGCATATTCTTCTAACTCACGTGATCACTACTCTATAAATAAGAGTCTTGACCATTTCTTTTCTTTCTTTTTATTTATTTTTGGTGACCGACCCGCACGTGGTCTATCCAGGTAAGTCACGCATTTCTCCACACTCCCCCCTGATCTCATGATCACAAACAGGACATGCGGGCAATCGTCGTTGGCGGGTACTCCTTCGAAGAAGCACTTCCTCATTGCTGTTTTCTTCAATCGACATGGCTGCACAGACGTCTTTCCCTTCTCCAAGCCTGATACCTCTAGCTGCTGTGATTGTAACGCCTCCTAGTGCTTGTATTGCATCAATTCCAAGCAACATGTCGTAGCCAAGGGGTTTCTCCTGCATCACCAGAACGTCAACTTTAGCTGTGTCACCCTTCTCAGTGCAGATTGTGACTGTCCCTTCACCACAACATACCCGTGATAAGCCATTGATGGTCATAACGCCAACTGGGTTCCTCCGCCACACCGGACAGCAATGGGCACTAACTATAGACCGGGAACACCTCGTGTCTATAAGTGCTGAACACTGCACATCATCAAGTTTAACGCTAATGACAGGCAATCCTGTGTTTATTGGTTGGCAGGGGGCAAGGGTAGCGATAGTACCTTGCCCCCAACTTCGTTTCCCGAACAGTTGCGAGATATGTGCCCAAACTTATTGCAGCGATAGCATTGCACTGGTCTCTTTGATTGTGGATATACACCTCTCCTATCACTCCGGCACTCTTTAGCAAAATGATTGGCCTCCCCACATTTATAGCACACTGGGGTGGCATGCTTATTACTATCTGGAAGAGAGTCCACATTGCCTCCATGTCGAAAACGAGCTGCTGCTACAATTGGTTCCTGTTCCTTACAGATGTTTCGAGCTCGGGCCAATAACTCATCAGTTGACAATTCATCGATTCTTGATGATGCCCGCAACAGTTTACTGACCTCCTCGGGTAGGCCTACCAAAAAAGCACAGCTTAATATTTTATCGTTGACCCCACCAAACAGTACAGATAATTTTTGCAGGTCGGCTAGGTACACGTCGACTGTTTCCTTGGGTTGAAGTGTCCGACTCGTGAACTGTTGCCACGCAACAAATGGATCTGTACCAAACGCTGTATACAGGCTCTGCTTGATTTCATCCCAGTCTGGTTCATCCCCGAGTTGTTGGTAGACTGCATAGGCCCCTCCGGTTAGCCTCAAAGGGATAACTGTGGCTGGTTCTTTAATTTTGCACAGTTTACAGATTTTCTCTGCCTTTTCAATCCATTCAACGACAGCCGGTCCAGTGGTAGATCCGTCGAACTCGGGTATTAAGCGAATGTCGAATCTGTCCATTGTTAGTAACCGCACACCAAGCGCCGAAATAGCTTAAAACCAACACAAAATCAAGTATCTGCAGAATGTCTTCTTGGTTCCTCCTCTTCTCTTTTCTCTCTCCCAACAATCGAACACAGCATATAATAACAAAACTCTAAAGCACGTCTGACAGCACTGACTTCTGCCAACAGTCTGCCCCTCCTCTTAACAACACAGGCTTTTTATATCGCAAAATCGTTCACCTCTATTTGCATATTCTTCTAACTCACGTGATCACTACTCTATAAATAAGAGTCTTGACCATTTCTTTTCTTTCTTTTTATTTATTTTTGGTGACCGACCCGCACGTGGTCTATCCAGGTAAGTCACGCATTTCTCCACACAATGCATAAGCAACGAATAGCGGAAGTATTGCATTTTGAGCTTCCATACCTCAATTGATAGATGCGAGCGCCACCTGGCGAGGTGTTTGAACGTTAGGGTCTCCTTTTATGCGTAATTACCACATAATTTACGAATGCAAAAAAAAAAAAAATATTTTTTTACTGTTTGGATTTTATTCTTTTTGATTGAATTTTGGCATTAGATTTCCGATAAATCGAAAACTTAATTACCTCCTGTGTTAACTCTCCAATTCGAATCATAATACTTTGAAACCAAATCGCTAGATTTTACAAATGTCTTTTTTATCATTAATTAATTTTCTACCTTGTTTTCCGTAAATTGTGAATGTGTTACTATTTGCGGCGTGATAATTACGTAGGTACCATTTGTTTTACTTGAAATTAAATAATTTTTTTGTTTTTTGTTATTTAAATAGGGAAACATTTACATACAAACATTTTAATCAAAACACCTAGTTAGTTTTATCTAAAAAAAAAAAAAAAAAAGAAAAAAAAACAGAGGGGATTTTTCAAAGTTTTCACCGGTTACCGACAGGCTTGAGGATAACCAATTTTAAAAGTCGCCATTTTGAATTTTAACTGCGGGATTGGCTTAAATTATCACAACAGTAACTTGAAATATTCTTTGGTCGCTTGATTATTTAAAACAAATAAACGAAAGAAGATAAGTAAGTATAATGTAATTTTAATTTGCTTGCTTATTTATAAATGTGTTTTTATTAACTTTCCAAAAGTATTTAAAGATATTTTAAGGTAGATTCTTTGATCATAGTATTACTTTATTTCCGTATTCACGACTTATTTAATTTCAAGTAAATTAATACGCGAAATACAAATAGCGCCGAAAATCAGATCACTAAATAAAAATATACATCTTAAAATAGCAACACTTTTCAACTTTTATTATATGTAATTAGGTAAATGTTTATTTTAACTGTAACATAACGCCCACCATTCTAGTTGGTGTTTTTAGGGGTTATTTGAAGCCGCTGAAAACGAATCTGGCATTTAAACCCATCACAAATTTACCGTTTGCATGGTATTAACCCCTCGAGCCTAGGACTATTTTGCGCCATTTCATCACTTTTATTAACGCTTTTCTAACATGCGTTCGCGCATGCACATTGCACAAGTGACTTCTCATATTCGCATTGTGAAGGAATCTTTTGCTAAGATTTGAAATAATAAGTTTTCAAAAAATAAAAAAAGTGTTCAGTTTTTTGCATTGTTAAATAGTTTTTATGTACGGGCAAAAATAGATGAATAAAGATAGGGTGACCTAGTTTTGAAAGCCGATTTATCATATTTCTTTTTGTGGTGTTCCGATTACTTTTTGATTGTATTTGAAAGATTAAAGACTAAAGTTAATTTCCAAAAGGAAAAAAATATTTTTACCTGTGAAAAAAAAAAAAGTTATGAAAAATGTTCTCACTTCAGCTAAATTTTGAAGTTAAATAAAACTATTATAAAAATCCTTTAAAAAAAAAAATTAAATTGGCGTTGAATTTGAACTCAACCTCAGATCAAAAGTCTCAAACTCAAATCCAACTGTTCTCTTCTCTCTGCACTTTCCACACTGATATTTATTTTCAGAAAATTTACAAGGTAAAAAATCAGAAAAATTTGGCACAAGGCCGAAGATGGGGGAGGGGAAAGGACGATCTTCTCTGACTAGTGCTAACTAATCTAACCTAAATAGTTCCTACTTTCACTCTACTTACACCATAATACCACATTCGTACTATACAT
Source organism: Euprymna scolopes (assembly GCF_053919585.1). NCBI lineage: Eukaryota > Metazoa > Mollusca > Cephalopoda > Sepiida > Sepiolidae > Euprymna > Euprymna scolopes. Next base: position 286,571 of record NC_136505.1, read on the forward strand.
CCATCAGCGTATACATCCTTCATCAATCACCATAAGAACATCATACCATGATAACCTAATTAAAACCCATAAGAAAGGGGTGTTTGGGAAGATAAAAATTTTATATATAAAATAAAAATGAAATATTTACAATGTTAGTAACAAAAGACCCCCCCCCCGTTGTTAAACTATGGCAGATACACCGATTCGCCAGTCGAAAGGGTGATGCGGGTCCGAACGCTTTATTTAAAACACCTCTTACGAAAACTTCGAAAGGGAACCCGCATCTCTGGCGAATCAAGCGATCTGTCACCTAATTGGGGAGGGGAGTGGGGTTAAAAAAAAAAAGAAAAAAAAAACAGGGACAAACTTAAAAAGGGGCCTAATGAACGCTATCACACACTAGCTAGGTTATGAACACAGAAGCCTAAATAATGGTCCTACTCTTTCCTATATCGTGACCTACTCTGGACTAAAAACGCATCAGAGCTGATGTTCGTTTCTGTTACCCAAAATTCTTTTTCTTAAGGAACATCCAAGAACCAGTCAAGACTTGCTTCTCTCACCCGACACACACGCGCAACTGACACCCACCTTTCAACAAAGTCTGACGAAGAGAGTCTATCTCTCTCGGCCTTGATACGATCCTTCAAATAATGACGGAAGAATCGTATAAGGTCGAGGGGAGCGAAGTCCTCAGATCCATAGACCACTTTCATACGTGTGTTCCAGATAACACCTCTCATCACTGCTAGCAAGGTTAAACAATTCTTTTCTGAGCCTATCCGGTGTCGGAGCCCAATTGTTACAGACATTGATAGGAACCAAGGTTAATGAGGATGTATTCAGTATGCGGACCATGAGACCTGTAAAAAATTCAATCAGCGGCGCCACGATGCGACAATAAACGAAGGCGTGACATAAAGTCTCGTCTTCATCGCCGCACCGTTTACAAATAGGCGAGTCTACCAAGCCAGCTGAGTGGAGTCTCTTACCGACCCAGAGAGCATCCCGAATTACCAGCCAGGTCAAAGAAGCCTCGTCGTTAGTGAGGCATCCTGACCCAGGCGCCCAAGGCCAGATTGTCAAAGGGAGCCTCTCACCGATGACATCCGTTATGGATCCCCTCACTAAAACCCGATATAATGCCTTTTGGGACAACAGCAGAGTGTTAGAGAGGCTTTCCTTCACTCTTAAGAGGGACTTCAGTGCGCGCCGACACTCGTGATAGAAGGGACATTCACCTCGAGGCAACCTGTGTGCCTCCCCCTCGGAGTCGTGGACCCCTCTCAAAGTCGGGAAGGCTTTCTTGGTGTCCTCCATCCAGAGGCCACCATTTTCCCTATCTTGTGTGCACATCCGATCTAGGTAGTAGAGCCATAGCGTGTGTAGCCGAATCTCCACGTTTGGCATACCTAGACCGCCTTCAGAAGGATGTAGGTAGCAGACATCGCGACAGACCTTAGGGGCCTTTCCAAGCCATAAGAAGTTGAAAAGAGCCCTCTGCAAATATAACATTGTATCTGACGGGATTGGAAGCACTGATAGATGATAAATAGTGATTGGATAGATGTGAGTATTACACACCTCCGCTCGCCCCTTTAATGAAAGGTTTCTACTGATCCACCGTGAAGCTGCAGACCGTACCGCTTTCAGAACCTCCAACCAATTTTTCTTCAGCTGGAGGTCAGGACCAAACCAGACGCCGAGTATCTTGCAAGGCCCATCGCTCCAACTAAAGGGCCCCTGAAGGGGCATACCCCTCCAGGCACCAATGCGCAAACCCGAAGACTTGTCGCAGTTAATTTTGGCCCCTGTTACCATTTCATACAATCTGATTTCTACACCGACGACACTAATCTCAGCACTGCTCGTTACAAGCACAGTTATGTCGTCGGCATAGGCGGAGAACTTCGCCTGGGCATCCGCACATGGCAAAGTGATTCCGTGTAGGACCGGATTCACCCTTAGCCTGCGCAAAAATGGCTCGATCGCAAGCACATATAGCATGGGTGATAACGGGCACCTTTGACGAATGGAACGTGACAAACTGAAGGGTCTCAACCTCTTCCCATTTACTTCTACCATCACCGCGGGGTTAGCATAGAGAAGATGAACCCAAGAGCGAAATTGCGGGCCAAAACCGGCCGCCGATAAAACAGCCCCCAAGTACCGATGGTCAACCCTATCGAAGGCTTTGGACTGATCTAAATTGATCAGCGCGGCCTCAGCGTCGACTTTTTCTATCATCAGGCGTATCGAGTGCAAGTTATCCTGGATTGTCCTGCCCTTCACGGCACACGTTTGCTCGGGGCTAATAAGACGATCCAGGACAAGCTGCAGACGATTTGCGAGAATCTTGGCCAAAATCTTTAACTCAGCGTTAAGCATCATTAAGGGCCTGAAATTACCTAACCCATCCCCACCGTCTTTGATTTTACGAACAAGTTTTTTCACACCCATGGTAAAGTACTTGGGGATTGAGCCGTTCCTAAACCATGAGTTAAACAAAACCGTCAGTAAAGGGACAAAGATGTGCGACAACCTCAAATATACTTCGTAGGGAAGACCATCGATCCCTGGTGACTTATTAAGGCCTACCCGCTTTAAGGCTTCAATGACTTCATCCTCCGTTATGCCACCTTCGCACCTAGCCGCTTCGGTCGTCAAAAGACGAGAAAAGTCAGCAAAATAGGTGTCGAACTGTTCTAATGACAGACCGGGTTCCATGGAAAAAAGCTCCTGGAAATGAGATCTAAACGCCTCCAGCACACCCTGGTTTGTGGTCACAGTACGCCCGTCCGGCAATGTGACACGAGCAATGTGCCTATCAGCCGCTTGCCTAAGCTCCTCTGCACGCAGTTCAGCGGCTATGTTTGTTGCTTCCTGGGGCATTCTTTTTAACCTAGCCCTAATCACTAAAGCTTGGTGCTCCTTTTCAGCAAGGGAGACAAGCCAAGCCCTAATTATATTAACGCTAGCACTATCCCCCTCCTCCACCGCCCGATCTAGTCTAGACTCTAGTGTCACTTTAGCTGCCCTAGAATCTAGTTTGAGTCTTTTGCTAGAGTCAGCACCAAAGGACCTAATGGCTTCCTTAATTTTTACCCACCACTTATTCCCAATAATTGCCCCCGTCAATTCCCGCTGTAGGCTTAGTAATAGCCCGTCACGGAAGCCCTTCACATCGAACAACAACGTGTTGAGCTTCCAGTAACCGGCTAATCTAGGCTTAGGTCTATCTAAGTTTACCCGTACACGAACAAGTCTGTGATCCGAGTAAACTATATTGTGGAAACTTGGACAATCCAATACTCCTACGTCGACTCGCCTAACTAAGAACCGGTCGATATAGCTCGAGAGCTGTATTGAATCGGAGCCGCCTCTACCTGTCCAAGTCCACACTAAGTCACGGGCTTTTCATTTCGGAATTTGTTGATAAGATCAAACTTATCCACAAATTCACGAAATAAAACAGCATCCCGATCTCTGTTAGTTCCCCTAGATGTTAACCCAAATCGATCTAACTCGGGATCCAGGACGGCGTTCCAGTCTCCCGCTAAGATAACCGTTCTGGAAACATCTATGAACTGCTCGATCTGCCGAAAAAAGCCAGCCAGCCCAGTATGGCTATTGGGCGCATAAACCCCAATAAGCCGTAATGCCCTACCCTTTATGGTAACATCCAAAACACATAGTCTTCCCTCCGGATCCAAGTAATACGGGTCACACGACGCATCTAGAGACCTTTTAACTAGCCAGGAAACCCCTCTCGAGCGAGAATTATAGTGCGCTGAGTAAGCCTCAAAGGTCGTAGACAGTGCACGCAAATGGTCACCAGGAATAAGGTGGGTTTCCTCCACACAACAGATATCCACTCCGAGGTGCTGCAGGTCCAAACTCAAGCGCCATTTGCGCGAGTCGGCCCGTAGCCCTCGGACATTTAAACTAGCAAGCTTGAGATCCATGGTGGTGCCTTAGGGTTGGGAACCAGGAACGAACATCGCGGTCGTGAGCATGCCAACGGCTCTCGTGAGGGAATAGGTACCCATCGTAGTATCGATGAGGCCGTCGCGAGAGATACCACCGACATGCAAAGGATGGGTTAGTTTTGCTATCCTATATAGGGAGGGGTGTATTTTTACCGGGACCCTCCCAACACAACATTTTTTAAGGTTTTGTATGTCAGAATCTTTAAACACAACAAGGAGAGTGGGAAGGTTGAAGGCTTTATTTGCCTCTTCTAACATTTGCCAAAGGTTCTTGGCCTCTTCTTTTTTCCGAACGACGGTTAGGATTCTTTTAGCATTTGGAAAATTAACAGGGGTATCTACTAGTTTCCCCCCCCCCCACCTCCTTGAACTCAATTAGTTTTGTGAGGTCAGTTCCTTTGAAGTTCTTATGATTGTTAATGGCGGCTTGGTTTAGTATGCAAATGTCTTTGCCATGGAGGTAGAGAGTCTTTTTCTTGTGTTCAGGCGAGGGAGTAATGTCCATAGCAGAATGTGTGTTAGAAAATGTTTTAGAAGGAGATGCAAAGGGAGTGTTGTGAGTGGTTGCAGAGGTGAATGGAATGGGAGAGGAGGGTTTGTGTTTTTTTTGAAGGGCTTAAGGGTATTAGTTTAGGCTGTTTATGAGGGACCGGAGTTGTGACTGGAGGAGGCATTTTGAAGGGGGAAGGAGTTTTTGGCTTTGTAGGAGACTGGGTGATAGGGTTGGTTAAAGATTTGGGGCTTGGTTTCGGAGAAGTGGGTTTACATGGGGATTTGGGTGATGGGCGTTGAGCGTCTAATTTCTTTTTTAGTTTAACAATTTCCAGGTATTTCTCTTTTCCGGGGTCGTTTTGCAGCATTGCCTGTTCTTTCATTTGGTCAAGGCTCAGGCATCCAGGGGTTTTTCTCCCAGGGGCGATCTGCCAGGGTTCTCCTCTGAGGATTTCGTCTGAGTTTGTTTCGTTTGTTTCATTGGTAGGAGGCTTGGGAACGCTTTTTGATGTGGATCCCAAGTGTTGTCCGATGGATTTTTTGGTGTTTGGTGGAGGTTTCTTTAAGGGGCACTCTCACGTAAGGTGGCTAATTTCGCTGCAATTCCAGCAGGTCGGTCTTCTGCCAGTTACTATTATAGGTAGTTTTTCTTTGCCTCGAGGAAGAAAGGGATCGCATCGAAGTTTACCTTATCGAGGAGGATGTCATATGACCATATGCCATGGAACTCGTCCACCTGCACCGAAACCATTTCGCCATATTTTAGAAGGAAGGCGCCGATGTGTTCTCCTTCAATGTTGTGAGGTACATTAAAAACGGACACCGTAGTCTGACGTTTTCCCATATGTTCTGATCTTAGTATAAAGTGCTGGGTGATTATCTCTTTTTGTGAGATAGTTAGGCAATCTTCTGGGGAGTTAAAAAGTACGCTCCATGTGTTGTAGCCCTTACACTTAACGATGCGTAAAGGTCTAAAACCTGCTGTAGCCAAAAGGTTGGTGACGATATCTGCACTTGCTCTTATGACTTTTTTTTAACTTTCTGTCGACTACAAATATTGTCAGACACTTTTTTTGGATTTCCTCCAACCTTGGCACGTTGACAATTAATCCTTTGTTGGTGACAAGTTCCAGGCATTGTTTTGCCTTTTCAATGAATTCATTAACATTAATATCCACTTTCGGAGGTTTGGTTCAGGTGTTTGGCGTAGAAGTAGTGCCGTTTTCCGCTTCAAAAATGTCGACGACAATAGGCGTCTGGCTCGCAGAAGCAGCCATAGCCAAACCCTTAAAAAAAACGGTTAAAAGAAAGTCCAAAAAAAAAAAACTGTTAAAAATAACAGTAAGACAAAGAAAAAAAAAGGCGTCGTGTAGAAAAAAAAATCCGATGGTAATAAAAATAAAAGGGTAGAAATCGCTGATAGAATAACGCACGAGACAAGAGTCAAAAGCACTTTCCACACTGTCGCCCAAAATAAAGAAGACAGCTCTTTTATAGAGAGACCCAACCATATCTCATTTGCATACCCCCTACCCCCTGTCGTCACATCACGTGATTTTCAGTCCATAAATACCAGGAGGCGGCCATTTTTATTTTCTCTTTTTGTTCTTTCCTAACACGAGCCACACGATGCATGAGGTAAGGTTCTTTACTTTTAACCACACGCTCCCTTGATCTCTAAGATTAATAATTAGTATCATAGTCTGCCATCCACGCTGAGCGTCTTCATTCACGGTGTGATTGTTGAAGAGGCTCTTATTCAGACACTTCAACATCAGCATCAACCTCCCCTTCCTCTGATGGCAAGGAGACTTTTCCATATATCTAAAATGTGATGAGGCATTCTGTCAATCGCTACCTTGCTTTTGGAGAGCACTTCAGTCACCATACCTTTTCCCCAACGAGTCGTGCAACGAGAATTGGGTGGTTTCACCCACACCTCTTCACCAACTGCGATGTCCACGCAGGCCTGTTCTCTTTGTGTTACAGCCAATGGATGTCGCCATTCATAAGAAAAAATAGACCGGTGCGGCACTGAATTTTCATCTTGACCAGCCTTCGGCGTCATATTGTACCAAAAAACTGCTTCTTGGGGCAAAATCTGGCTTCTTGATGCCACAGATTTTATAGTGCGATGGTGCCTTTCTATAATTCCATTTCCACTTGGACGGTATGCAGCTCTAAAATATAGCCCCACATTCCACATAAGTCTCTAAAAACTTCTGAGCGGAAAGACATACCATTATCCACGAACACCTCTTCTACTGGCCCCCTTTCCATAAAAACCTCCTCGACAACTCTCTTTACCTCTTCTGCTGTTTCATTCTTGATTTTCCGCCATATCGCTACTCCCCCAGGCTCACAATCAATCATAGTTACATGCGGTTCATGTTGATAATGTGCGATGTCAATCGCCAATCCCCGCCAATTCTCTTCAATATGCAGTTCCCCTTTTTCATGTCTAGCCAGTGCAGGGTCGATTGATTGGCATTACCTACATTGTTCCACCACCTTTTGGACGTCTTGCATTGTGACGTGTGGGTTTACTTTTCTTGCCAGGTAAAGGGTCCATTCCTTTCCAAAATGATGCAGGTTATGCAGGCCTTTTAAATTCTCTACTGCACAACATGCTGGAGCCCCGTCTCTTTCCTTGCGTAGCCAGGCTGTCTTGACTCTTGTCAGCCCATCTGCTTTATTTTTTTGTGACGGAACTAAGGTAATAGTTACCTTTAATTCGAACCAAGTCTCCCAGCGCTCCAAGTCTATGCTTGATAAGCATCTCCGCTGCTCCTTTTGTTTTGATCCACTTATCACCAGACAGCTCCGATTTAATCCACGACACCACTGTTGCAGAGTCTGTTTTAACATTCACTATCTGTAGCCCCCATTTTAGAGCAGATTGATGCCTTTCATCACAGCATCGAGTTCCGCAGCATTGATATGGGCGCTATCATCCTTTTTGCGTAGCCAAGCAGCATCTTCAACAGCCACTTTTATTTCCAATAATACCCCTAATGCTACACTGCTAGCATCAGTCGATATCACTCCTTCATAGCCCTCCTTTACATGCTATTCTGCTCCCACAGGGTCCACTTTTTTCACTTCTGCAATGACTTCTTGTATCATGAGAAGCACTTCTTTATCAACTGCATCTTCCCAACTGTCTGTCCCAGTCTGCCTTTCAATAAAACTGCACACAGTTCGCAGCCATCCAGCTATTGGGTAGTGGCCAACCAGCTTTCCACATATAGAGAAAAGCTCTCTCTTGGCTAGGTCAACCTTAGCTTCAGGGATCTCATTTCCTCGCCCAAACATCAATTTTCCTGCCTTATTGTTCTGTAGTCGAAATCCCAAAGCAATTCCATTTTCCAATGACTCAGGCGGTTTTGTCGACAATCCATATGCTTTGATATGCTCTCTCATCCTTTCTGCAGTCACCTCTGTTTCGTCCACTAATACATCGTCAATGTAAGAGCAGGTGCCTCTCTTCACTGCATTGTCTTTGGCCAACACTGTCTTAAGAACTGCCGTCATTATCTTTGGTGCGGAGTTCAGACCAAATCCTAATCTGGTCAGACAATAAACTTGACCTTTGTACCCTACCAATTGATATTTCCATAATTTCTCATCCACATGAAGTTGGAGGTAGGCTGACTTCAGGTCCACAATTTTAGTTGCTTGCTTCATCCTCCTCCATTTTCTTACGATTTCTTCACACATGTCAATTCCGTCCTTTGTGTGACAAGCAACAAATTTGTTCAGCTCACGGAAATCCAACACTGGCCTAACTTTCTTCTAAATAGGTTGGATCACAGCCATGAGTGGCAAAATTCCTTCAACTTTCCCTGACCACGGCAATTATATTCCTTCATCTATCTATCTCTCAACTTTTTCAAACTGCGGCTCCACAGCTCCTTTCAGTGTGCTGTTGTAGCAGCTAACCCGATTCGTCAATACAGGTGGCTCTGCGGTCCATCGCCATTCTACCATCCATTTTTCGCCATCGAAGTAGGCTCTAAAGTCATCATCCTCAATCAGACATGGTCGGGGTTTCGACGGTCGGTTGGTTGGTATCACCCCTGGTTACACTTCCTGTTATTCCCAGTGCACTCTGATTGCCAAATTTTACCTGACCTTTAGCAATAGTAGCTTCTCCCAGTCAGTCTATCGCGTCCAAGCCCAGCACCACATCAATTTCTGCAACCAGTCTATCCAGCACGATCACTCTTAGTCGCAATAGCATATTCCTTACTACAATCTCTGCATCGGCCTCCTTACAGCATTCCACTTCTCTGCCATCCACCGCTCTAACATTGCTGGTTCCATTCCAAGAGTTGGCGACGCTCGTAGTAATAAGTGTTGTTGTGCATCCAGTATCAACAAGAGCTCTAGCCCTCTTTCCATTGATTGTGATCACTAACTGTGGCAACAAACTCTCATATGCCTGTTCAGTATAAAAGGGGTGACTACTGGTGCAATAGTACCCCTTTACTCGTTTCCCGGAAGCGAAGGGCAATTCCTACTAATGTGCCCTACTTGGCCACACCGAAAACAGATAATGTCTGGCCGTGGCTCCCTACAGTCTCTCATCAGGTGTGGTCTTTGACATCGAAAGCATTTACCGGTAAATCCACGGCCTTGCTTCATCACTGGTCGCTCCTTTCTGCTTGCCACAGCAGCCACGACTGCCCCCAGCTCACTGGGCTGTTTTGCCAAAACTCTAGCATGCCTTAGATCCTCCTCCACCTCCATGGTTTCAATATCAGTAAGTCATTGCAGTTCCATGGAGATGTGATCAAGGAAACCAGTTACAAGCGCCAGCTTTACAGTCTTCTCAAGGCTGCGCCCCCCATATCCAGCCAATCCTGCTAGTCGCCTTATCTCTGCCACATACACGTTCACAGACTTCCCAGTCCAGGTGACTCTTTTGAGCTTGTTGTAAGCCTCAAACGCGCTCTTGGAAAATGCGGTCTTTAACCGGTTTTCAATGCTCTCAGCAATGGCCTGATCCATCTCTCCCATGTCTAGATAGACCACTAGAACACTTCCTTCCAAATACATTGGTATTAACGTGGCTACATCCTCGATCTTCTGCAGCCTTGCCACCAACTTCAGCTTGTTAAGCCACACAACCAAGTCACTTTCTCCAGTAAATAGCCTCAGGATATCGCTGCTCAATCTTACTCGGTCACCCATTTTTGTCACTGTGCCGAAATAGCTTGACGTTAAATTTGAACTCAACCTCAGATCAAAAGTCTCAAACTCAAATCCAACTATTCTCTTCTCTCTGCGCTTTCCACACTGACGCCCAAAATAAAGAAGACAGCTCTTTTATAGAGAGACCCAACCACATCTTATTTGTATACCTCCTACCCCCTGTTGTCACATCACGTGATTTTCAGTCCATAAATATCAGGAGGTGGCCATTTTTATTTTCTCTTTTTTTTCTTTCCTAACACGAGCCACACGATGCATGAGGAAGGTTCTTTACTTTTAACCACATAAATATTAGTTTTCTGGGTCTATTTCAAAAATAATTAGTAAAGCAAAGTCCTAAGATATTGAATTGAATAAAAAAAAATAGCTTAATTAGCTCAAAAACCGAGGCAATCGGTCTCTCACAAAATCGCAACAAACAGAAGTTTGTAAACACAAAATTTCAGCCAGTCGAAAGGCTGTTTGAAAATGACGGCATATAATTAAAACGGAGGGAGGGGGTGTTAGTTTTCGTTTTTTTCCCCAGACGTGTACCCATACATTCCTATCCTGGACGTTTGTATCATTTATACCATTTTTTAATTAGATTATTTTTCTATGTTCCTGTTTTTAAATTATTTATTTTTTAATCATTATTCAAGATTATATAAAAACTAGCTGTACCCTGCCATGCGTTGCTGTGGTCAAATTGGCGCAATGGAAAAAGTTCCAAAATGAGAAAAAGCATATTTCTTATAGGTTTAATTTCCTATTTTGTATGGGTAGACAGTTTCTGTTGTTCCATTTACTTAGCTGATATAGAGATTTTCTGGTTTGGTGACTCTTGAACAAGTAACATAAATTGTCTATGTGAAAAAACAGTCAGTGTGTAACTGTAAGCCACACAATTGTAAAGATTCTTCCCTGAGCTTTGTTGATGATTATTGCAAACGACAATAAAATTAGAAAGTGCAATTTCCTAAAGTGTAATGGTGTATCCGGTAGAATCATAGGAATGTGTGGAATAAAGATATATTCACCTGTGAAAGGTCCTGTTAAGATTGTTGTTTCTATGATATTGTTTGTTAATTTTTTTACTACAAGCCATGTGCCATTGCAAAGCTTGGATTAGTTTATATTTCACAACATGATAATTAGTATGCCAATTTTTAGTTGCAGTACATGCAGTGGCATCCCTGGCGAATCTAGCTGTTGGATAATTAACTACTTTATTTGCTTCCACAACAGTGTCGATGGATTTGTATTTGACTACCTTACTTGGAATTTTACATTGAATAATAGCATTAAGTTCATGAACGTCCTTGTATTGAGCAGCAAGAATAGCTCGTTCACTCAGTCAAGTGGAATTCATCTAATTAATTTGAATATCTGGAAAAAAAACTTTTAAACCAACTCTTCTTTTGATGTAATAAAATTGCAGAAGTTAAAAGTCAAAGAATTTCGCCCTTAACCCAGATCAGCTGACACTTTTCTGTACCCAATTTCCCGTTGTGCCGATTGAGAAGTCTGCAACTGGGCACGCATATTTTGAGTTAAGTTTAATGTCTTCACATGGCACCAAAAAGTAGAGTATTTGAAGCAAGCATTTATTTCATCTGCTAGTGTTGATTGAGGAATTACAGGTAACATTTATCTGAAATCTGCAAGCAATATCACTGCATTCCCAAATGGTCTGACATAGCTACACAAATCTTGCAAGGATCAACCAAGAGCCTCAAGTTATTTTTTACATACCATTGTGCATTCATCGCAAACCATAAGTTTGCATTTCTGCAATATTTTTCCACCTACTGGATGTTTTGGATATGTTGAACATGAGATTTTTGAAAAATTGAATGTTTCAAAGTAGAATAAGTAGTTTTTCCACTTGGTAGCAAGGTCGCAGGTATTCCACATGCAGCAAGGGCTAAGGCTATGTCATTTTGTCACAGTATGGCTGCCAAAATCAATTTGATTAGAAAGATTTTACCAGTTACTCCTGATGCTGTTCAAAATAGCAGTAATTTCCAAATAACTTCTAATCTCATAGTAAGTAAATTAAGTGACTGAAATAAGATTTATCCATGTTTTGACAATCCCTTATTCACTGTAATTAATTTAAGAGATTAAAATAGGATGAGGGATTAAAGATGGACAGATAGAGAGGAAGATATATAGATAGAAAAGAGAAAGTGAGAGGGAAATAGAGAAAGAGAAGGAGATAGAGAGAAATAGAGATATTGAGAGATAGACAGAGAGAGGGAGAGAGTTAGAAACAGAGAGGAAGCGAGAAAGGAAAGGAGAGAAGGGGAGAGAGAGAAATGGGCTCAAAGAGAGATGGAGAGGGTGATATAGAGAGAAAGATAGATTAAGAGAGAGAGAGAGAGATGGATGGAGAGAGATATTAAGAGAGGAAGAGAGAAACAGGGTGAACAACACTTCACCGGGTTTTTTTCTCAATCAGTAAAGGAGAAATCCTTTGAGACTGGGGCAATTTTAATTTTTGTTACTATCCAGAGTACCCTTTTTTCGGGAGCTAGATTTCCCACAAACTAGAAACCAATCACACATTAGAAACCAACCGGGTTATCTGTACTTTCACCTAACAATTTAATAAACAAAAAGATATTGTAAAACTTGAATTTAACACAAAAATACTATTTTAAAAATAGCACGATAACATAAGTGCATAAGATTTTAAATATTTATTTTCCACAGGACTATTTGAATAAATCCACAATGAATTAAATTTTAAGTGTTGTGTAATTATTTTCTCAGCGTTTGGCTCGGCTTTCATGATGTCAACAGCTGGATAAAACCGAGCGTTGCCAATGAAATAATAACCATGCTAGGAAAAGTAAAGTCAAATTTAAAAAAAAACAAACCTACCGTTCGTTTGTATTTCTTATAAAATGTTTGTAGAAAATGTCATTTTTTTTTTGTCAAATATATTTTAAACAATTTTTGCAATAATAGCAACTCTGTTAATTTCTACAACTTGCCTCAGTGTATTATAAACACCTCCCCCCACATCCTCATGTTAAAAACGACTTTCAGAATAACCCACCTACACCTCTCCATGTTTAGAATGGTTTTCGAGGGGTTTTTTTTTGGGGGGGGGGAGATCTAAAAGCTGTTTTTAACATGGGGAGGTTAGTGTGTTTATAATACACTGGAGCAAGTCGTAAAAATTAAACAGCAACTTTCTTATTAAAGTATTTTCTTGTAGTTTAGAAAAGGTGAAATTTTTTTGGTCTATTTTTTTTTGCAAGTATTTATGTAAACAACAAACAAAATTGCTTTGTATATATATATATATATATATATATATATATATATATATATATATATATATATACAGTGATGATCATATTTATTGGCACGGTAAAATAAAAGTTAAATTTTGTCGAATAAATTCTAAAAAAAGGGATTAAATTAAAGAAAATAACAAAGTATATTATGTATTTTTAACTGGCCTTTCCGATGCAGCAATCGGATTTTAGAAAAAATAAATAACAAAGGAACAACAAACATAATTGCAAAAAACCCTTGTTCAAAATTATTGGCACGATTTATTTAATAATCAATTGTATAGCCTTTGGCCTTGATTACCTTCCTCAGTCGCTTTTCATAGTTTACAATCAAGTTGTTGCACTCTTCAGTAGTAATTTTAGCCCACTCTTCCTGACAATAATCCTCCAATTGAATAAGATTCTTAGGCTTCCTTTGCATTACCCTCAATTTTAATGTTCTCCATAAATTTTCAATTGGATTAAGGTCTGGGCTTTGTGATGGCCACTCCAAAACATTAATATGATTGTCCTCAAGCCATTTCTTAGTCAGTTTAGCCGAATGCTTTGGGTCATTATCTTGCATGAACCACCAACGACGACCAAGTGAGAGCTCTTTAGCAGAGTCTTTCAGGTTTTCATCCAATATTTTAACATAATCTTCCTTTTTCATGCTACCTGTGACCTTAACAAGTCGCCCTGGTCCAGAGGCAGCAAAGGATCCCCAAAACATCAAACTGCCTCCACCGTGCTTCACTGTGGGTATGGTGTTCTTAGGCAGGAAAGCTTCGCCAGATTTTCTGTAAATATAAGACACTTTATTATGGCCAAATAACTCTATTTTCGTTTCGTCAGTCCATAGAACACGTTTCCAGAATGCAACATCTTTATCAATATGACGTTTTGCAAAGGCTAGCCTTGCTTTCAGGTGCATAGGCTTCAATAAGGGAGTCTTTCTCGGACGACATGTTTTTAAACCAGCTCTCTTCAAAACTCTACCAACTGTATGTCGAGATACATTCACCCCAGAGGTGCTCTGTTCATCAACAATCTCCCCAACAGAGATCCTTGGGTTTTGTTTTACTTGTCGAACAATTTTCCGTTCATCTCTTGGGGAAAGAATCCTTTTTCTCCCTCTACCCTCTAAACTCATAACGTGGCCTTGCGATTTGAACTTGTTTATTATGGCTCTAACAGTGGATTTGGGAAGGTTTAGCTTCTTTGAAATCTTATCATAGCCCTCCCCATTGGTATGGCATGCTACAACAAGCTTCCTGACGTCTTCGCTGTGTTCCTTAGTTTTAACCATGGCGATTGAAAATTATAATTTAGTCACTTATAATAGTTTAAATAAATCGCTATCTAAAAATTATCTGAAAAAAATTATTCACTGAATTAGCGTTAAACAAGCATAATATGGCTATTAAAAAGTTCAGAAAGCACGTAAACCGGAAATTGATTGATATTATACTGATACTAAAAGAAAAACAAAGCCGTGCCAATAATTTTGAACAAGGGTTTTTTGCAATTATGTTTGTTGTTCCTTTGTTATTTATTTTTTCTAAAATCCGATTGCTGCATCGGAAAAGCCAGTTAAAAATACATAATATACTTTGTTATTTTCTTTAATTTAATCCCTTTTTTAGAATTTATTCGACAAAATTTAACTTTTATTTTACCGTGCCAATAAATATGATCATCACTGTATATATATATATATATATATATATATATATATATATATATATATATATATTAATTGCAGAATCCCGGCGAGTAGTTTATTATTTTGTTATGCCAGGGAGGAACACGTATCCAACAATCAAATTGTTTCTAGCTTTCTTTCTTTTTTTCTCTCTTCCAATTGCTATTAGAATTCTCAGCGCATGGCATTGTGATTGGCTGGTTTCAATGTTACGTCAAGCAGCAGCTAAACCTGAGCTGTGGACATCATGTTCCGGAGAAATACGAGTCGAATGCTGAGTTACATCTGGTTCATTAAATGCATAAGTACAACTTATTTTTATTTTTAGTTATGCTTTATTTCTTGAATTTAGCAATTTCTGTTTTACTCTTTAAACAATTCTTTAAAAAGTTTGTGTTATACGCATGTGTATTCAGAATCATAATTTTCCATCATTTCAAAATAGTTGACCGAAAAGAAACGATGTCGAATAAAAGTTTTTTTAA
Source organism: Euprymna scolopes (assembly GCF_053919585.1). Taxonomy (NCBI): domain Eukaryota; kingdom Metazoa; phylum Mollusca; class Cephalopoda; order Sepiida; family Sepiolidae; genus Euprymna; species Euprymna scolopes. The sequence goes on from NC_136505.1 coordinate 301,710, forward strand.
TATGGTAATATTTTTATTTTTTAATATTTAAAAACACAGTTAGATTAGATACAATCACTGTTGCAAAATATGATAGAAAACGGACCTGTAGTTTTCTAGTTTATTCAAACTGCACAAACCAGACATTCCATTTATATATATATATATATATATATATATATATATATATATATATATATATATATATATATATATATATATATACATTATGTTACTCCGAAAGTTTCACATTCATGCAAGCAAGGAAAATATTAACATCTTACATATAAAAATCATTAATTTTTTGCAATTATAATTTTTTTGTGTGAAAATATTAAATAAACAATGCTTAATTCAATGATAATATCCGTAGTTTGAGAAATTAATTTTTCTTTGAGTTATCAAATTCATTAATACAGACTTTAGGGGATTTTTTCATAATGTTCCTGTAAAAATTAAATAATTTTTTCTTTATTGTTATAATTTACGATGCTTTATTTTCATAAAAAAGCAAAAAATAAATTAATTCATATTTTTTTTACTATTGAAAACCATAACTTTAGTCAAGGTATTTTTTGTTTAAACAATAATACATTTCTACTAAGATTTAAATAAAAATAATGTGCTCATTATATTCCGTGATCATTATTTGATAAATACTGAAAATTTCATTAAAATTGGTTAATTTCCTGATTTTTGGTGATTTTTTTTTTAATTAAAAGAAGGGGTCAAAATGTTTATACATTTTGAGCATTGGCATTAATTTTGCACGTACCTAGTAGTTTTAAAAGCTTTTTAATTGATCTAAAAATTCAAGTTTTCACGAGTGGTTTACACAGACATACTTTTATGTTTTCTTTCTTAGTTTTGAGGGGGATATTAAATTTTATAACGTGCATAGTTTTTAACAGATGCTTCTGCATTTTAATCAACCGTTTTTTCATAAGACGTTGTAAATTTTTAAGAGGTGCTTCTGCAGTTTAATTAATCATTTTACCATAAATAACGTGTTACAACACCGCCGCCCCCATCGCCTCTCCCCCAATGTAAACAGAATTTGTGTGGAATATTAAACGAGTCTTCTGCTGGGTTAATGTCGGCGCATTACTTATGGATAAATGGTTAATTAAACTGCAGAAGCACCTGTTAAAAAATTTACAACTTCTATAATTAATACTCTCCTTCAAAAAAGAACGAAAAACAAAAGACTGATGACCTCTAAAAACACAAACTGGAATGGTCGATGTTGTGTTACAATTAAAATAAACATTTACCTGTAATTATTAGAAAACATTTTATTTTATTAAGTTTGGATGGATATCTAACAAGCAATATTTGGTATTTTTTTAATTTACCGATCCTTCGGCATACATCTGTGAATTGTCTACTTTCAAAAGTGTTCGGGTATGCTGAGAACGAATATCGCATTTATCTTTTGTGCAAACAAATAGTTATCCATATTTGAAGACGTTCAGTATCCAATGTAATCACTATAGTTTTTACTGGCGACCATCTTGTTTCCCATTTAGAAAAAAACGCCCCCCCAAAAAAACAAACGGAGCCAAAAGAGGCCAAAACATGTCCCCCCCCAAAAAAAAAAAAACATTTTTTAGCTTTAAGGCTGAAATGACCCCACCCCCACTCCCACCTCTCCGAGTATTTTTCCGCTTCCCGATATCGAAACGGATAATCTTTTTTCACTTTCTTAATTATTCATTTTTTCACTTTCATAATTATATTCATTTTTTCACTTTCTTAATTTCATTGATAAATATTACCTTACACTACAACAGAACATTGACCACTCTAATTTGATTTTCTATGAGTATTTGAGGTTGCTGACAACGTGTCTGATAATCAAACTCGTCGCAAATTTCCCATTTGCATGGTATGAACCCTTGGACCCAAAGACTCCTTTGCACAAGTTCACCATCTTCGTTTATGCTACACATGATCGGTTTCTTACTGAAATGCATGCACACGCATGTAGTTACTTAATGTTTCACAAGGTGCATGAATACATGGCGGACATTTTAAATGACAAATATTTTTCATAAAATAAAAAGTTTTCACCTCATATAATAGTAAAAATAATGCTTTCAGTAAGTTTTCACGAATGGTTTCCAAAAACGTTATGTTTTTTTATTTTTTTGGGGGGTGGGTGAGTATTCAATCATTTAACTTGTGTAGTTTAACAGGTGTTTCTGCAGTTTAATTAACCGTTTTTACTTAAATAATATGCCGACGTATACCAAGTAGAACACCATTTAACATTTCACAGAAATTCTGTGTTTACATTTGGGGGAGGGCGCTGGAGAGGGTGAGAGTAGATGTGTTGTGACAACGGTCGCCATAACATCCTACTCTGTAAATGTTGGCGCGTTACTTACAGAAAAACGGTAAATTAAACTGCAGAAGCACCTGTTAAACTACACAAGTTCTATGATTGGACACCTACCCACCTCCAAAAACAGAATGGAAAGCATAAAAATATGTTTTTGGAAACCGCTTGTGAATATTTATCTTTTAATTTATTTTAATAAATATTACTCTAAATACTGTTTTAATTTGTGGTCTTTTCTTTACATTCTTTCTTTCCATTCAAGATCTCTTGGAATTTCCCCTTCCCCTCCAATAAACCTTACTTTTTTTGCGCCAACGCCGGTAGTAGGGAGGGGAGATTCCAGTTACATGTAGCATATGTGGCCTTTTTTGGCGTTTTTTCGTTATTGGAAAAGAAGATGGCCACCATTAAAAACTATAGTGATGACGTTGGAAACTGAATGTTTCAAACATGGATAACTACTTGCTGGCATAAAAAATAAATGGGATATTCGTTCTAAGCATATCTGAAAACCTCAATAAGTCGACAAATTAAAGGTGAATGCCGAGGGGTCGGTAAACTAAAAATTTATCCAATAGTTATATAATCACATTCGAAATGTACAGGCAATAATAGCGGAGAAGATAGGGGGACATAGTTTTGAAAGCCGGTTTATCATATTTTTTGTAGGTTTCCAACTACTATTTGATTGTATTTTAAAGATAAAGCCTATAGTTTATTTCCAAAACGAAAAAAATATATATATATTTGTGCACATGAAAAAAAAAATTGTAATGAAAAATGTTTTCACTGCAACATTCAGAAGCTGACAAATTCAGCTAAATTTTGAAGTTAAATAAATCCATTTAAAAATCCTTTGAATGATAAACATAAGTTTTCTGTGTTTATTTCAAAGGTAATTAGTAAAGTCAAGTCCTAAGATATTGAATTAAATAAAAAAAAAAAACACACCTTCTTTGTACAAAAAAATCACTTTATTAACCCCCAAAAGCGAGAAATGCTGGCTTCGCTCAAACAAAACAAACTAAGCATGAATTCTAGCCCAGAAAGTCAAAAGGCTTCTGAAAATGACGCCAGGTAGTTGGAGGGAGGTAGGGAGTACTGTTTTTTTTTTCTTTTTTTCTCTAGCTGTGCATCTGTACATTCCTATCGTGAACATTTGTATAATTTTTACCATTTTTTAATGTAATTATTTTCTGTTTTTCTGCTTTTAAATTAAAATAATTTAATTTTTCAAGATTATATAAAAATTATGTTACACCGAAAGATTTACGTTCATTCAAGCAAGGAAAATATTAAAATCTTACGCAAAACACGTAATCTTAAACAAAAAGTAGAAATATTTTTTGCAATATAATTTTTTGTGTGAAAATATAAAAAAAAACAATGTTTAATTCAATGATCATATCGATAGTTCAAGAAATTAATTTTTCTTCGAGTTATATTGAATTCATTAATATAGACTTTAAGGCCTTTTTTCATAATGTTCCTTAAAAAATGAATTTTTTTTCTTTTTTATTGTTACAAATTAAGGTGCTTTATTTTCATAAATAAATCAAAAATAAATTAATTGCTTTCTTTTTTTACTACTGAAAATCATCGCGTTATTAAAGGCGTTTTTTGTTTTAACAAAATAATACATTTCTACTCAGATTCAAATAAAAATAATGGGTTCTGTGGTAATTCTTACTTACCAGAACTCAGTCTGAAGTGGTTAAGTGATGAAATTCTGTGTGGCAATCATTCAAGCAAGAAATTTGCAAATGTTTGATCGACTGAATGTTGTTGTCCACTCATGTAGATAAGTTGTGGCAACATTTACATAGGATCGACTAGCAGATTATAAAAACACCCCTATAGTCCATCTGTTGGTTGGTCTATTTGTTTAGTCCATTTGTACCTTTCTTTGTTACTATTACAAGGACGAGTTGTCATTGTAAGCAATGAGGCAATTTGTTGCAACTCCTGTTTACCCAGAAAAACTGTGTAGTATCTACCACACACAGTGAGAATTTCATTGTTGTTTCCTTTCATGTCGAGTTTGGGTTTAATATTTTGAGTTGCTTAAACGTCCGCGCCACTCTTGGTCGGTTAAAAATCGGATAATTCATTATATTCTGTGGTTATTATTGGATAAATACAGAAAATTCCTTAAAATTAGTTAATATCCTGATTTTTGGTGAATTTTTAAGTAAAGGCATGGGTCAAAATGTTTATACATTTTGAGCAATGGCTATTCATTTTGCATGTACCTACTGTTTGATCATATGTGAGGGTTTTAGTTAAACTATTTCAAATGAAAATTATAGTGAAAATAAGTATTTTAGGCTTTAATTTTCCCTTTAATTGGTTCATAATAGCTAAATTTAATCTAAAAATGTTTTATTTCTATTTTTCTGGACCAATTAAATTATAAAAAATTTATTTCCCACAACCCAATTTTCCTCCCAGCAGAAAGCAAATGAATTTCCACAAACAAAGCTATACCTTTAAAACTTAAATTTTATTCATGATGTATCAGTAAATGAAAGTTCTTTAGTTCGCGATAAGTCCTTGCAAAAACAGTGGCTGAATTTGCTATCCATATGCATGGAGCCTTTAGTTCGATTCCTCTGTGGGAATATTAGTTCAGGGTTTCCTTAGAAGGAGGTTCATGTTGTACATGGTGAACATGGTGTGAAGGTATGCACCCAAGTAGGGCATATTTGGGACCTCATGGTCTCTGAAAGAAATAGGAATAATTTCCTATAATCAAATATATCAGGCCTAGCACTGTAGAATATCCTCATTGGGTAATTACTTCAGCAATTTTGTTGTCTCTGTATTTAGAGAAATGTCCTTTGTCCACCCACTGCATGGTGTCCAATGAAGGTAAAATCCTGGCGCTCTGGATCAGAGCTCCACTGTTGAGTCAGCTCTAACAGTGTTCCATTTACAGACTGAAAATGTAACACATATGTATACAAAATTAGCGCCAGACTGGCGCCTTCAAATTGAACCAATGACAGACTGGCTAGCAAAGCATGTTAGGCGGCCAAAACAAAATGACGAATGCGCGCGGAATTTCTCACAAAATGTTGAATTTACTTATTTGATTCAAAAGAAGGCACTGTGGTGCCATGCTACACCATTAAATGTAAACAGAATTGCCCAAAGTTGCTTATATTTAGATTACACCACAACATTTTGTGTTTCAACAGATTTTGCATGCTTTTTTTTTGTTTTATTTTGCTTTTTTTACTCTCGGTTTGTTCTGACTATTTTTCTTTGATTAATGCTCTGGAAAGTACCCTTACCACTTTAAAAATATTTAGTTATTCTAAAAAGTAGCCAAGGTGATTTGTTTGTTTTAAAACTGGTAAATCTTAATTAGAAGCATTTTCAGGGCATTGTCTAGAAATACGATCAGCTGAAACATGAAATAAAAAACTAAAAAAAAGCACTTGGAACTTATATATAACGAACATTTGAAAAGTATAATTAAAAATTAATTTATTTTTTAAATTTAATTTAGATGAATTGTAGATAACAAAATAATTTTTTATGTATTTACAACTTATTTAATTTCAAGAATTTACATAATGTAGAATGAAGAAAAATGTGATTTATGATAACAAAATAAACTATATTTAAGTGGATAGCTCCTAAAGATGCTGCCATATTTTATCGGCATCTGTTGTGCTTTTGTGACAGAGACAGAGCAGATAAGTGAATCATCTAAATTATTGACATGTACTACTTTCAAATTGTAATCAGGGCGTTACAATTAGTCAGGGAGGAGATATTTAATAATTTTATTTTTGTCTCTATATTTGAATGGAAATTAACATTAATAATTATGTATTAGGCTTCTATTAATATTGTACCAGCCTTGGTAGTTTGATTTATTGGACACACAATTATCATTATATTTAATTTTTATTATGTTTAAAATTAATTTTTATGAATACTCTAATTTTATTGTTTTTCATATAAAACAAAATATACCCTTCTTTAATCCAACCATTAATCCTAAAACTAGATGTAAAGCATCTCCTCCTCCTACACACAAATATAGGTTTAAGTGGCACAATAAGACACAATAAACTACTTGGAAAACAACATTCGATACATTATTGCCAAAATACTACCTAATTGAATGTGTAGAGTTTGTGAAAATTGGACCCCTAAATTGTGCAATATATGCTCGATCTGTATTGCTATATACCCGAAATTGTATTTAAATTATAAATGACAAACATTAATCTTTGGAATAAACCACATAAAAATATGTTTCTGTGATTTATTTTAATTTAATATTTGCTACCTCTAAAAAAAACTCTATACAAATTAAAAAAAAAACTTGCAAAAATCAGTAAAAAAATTAATATTAGCAAATACTCCAAAAACTCAGGAAAGAAATTAATATTTATTTATTTGCGAAATAAAACTTTTAAAAATAAATAAATAATCCACAAAGGCATCGTTTTCTTTGCATGGCGGATTAATTCGGTCTGTCATCTGGAAGAAAATAGATAAGAATATCGATAAAATGTGGCAAACTCTTTGAAATGTAACTGCTTTAATATCACCTCATCTTCGTACAATGATTTAAATGGTTTAGTCATGTGTTATGGTGTACATTATTTGAGGAATAAAACTAAAATTCACTCAAGTGCAGTGTTTTTTTTGTCTTAGCTTCGTTCAAATTAACTATTATTTCATTTTTGATCAGTATTATTTTTTGTAAAATGTTTTATTTTAGCCTCATATCAGTAGTTAACACTGATACTCTAATTGGACATGTATTTAAAAATCAACACAATATGATATCTTTACAATTTAACAATATATTGTTTCATATATATATATAAAGAGATTATTGCTTTTTCTCTTTAACAGCTTTATCAAGAAGATATATGCATGAACAAAACAGTTTAATCGCAAACCGACTGATGATGCATCCACTGATGCGATGCATTCCTGTAGTCATGATGATGGTAGGTGTTTAAATGCTTGTCTCCTCCACTTATCTTAATTTGACAATAATCATGTTCATCCAAGTTGATGTTTTCTGTATATCTATTTTCATCTTAAACTCGTATATCAAGTTTTTCTGTATTCTCTCATTTGAGTCCCGTTTGTGTTAAGCAACTTCTTTGTTGTTTTCTTCTGTTTATATTATTTAAAACACTTCGGTTGCCTCAGATGAAACAACATTTTTGCTTTAATTAAATTAGGTTTCAGTACAATTCTTTTGAGTGGTCAATATTTAATTTGAAAACAAAATTTATTTTATTGTTCACTGCTTATGTCATCATCAAAATATTAACTAAGTGTTGCATAACAATTTGTATCTTAATTATTCTTTCATAATTGATTTATACTAAACTATTAACCAACCAGTCTCATTTGGTCACATTGATATTCGTAATAAATTATATAACATCCTGTTCTTGAAATTGAAATCATATCGAAAGGTCATGCTGTTCTTATCAAATATTCAAGAAATAGAAAAATATGATTTTTCTTCAGACTTTACATTTGTTCATTGTAATGAGATTGTATTTATTGTTATCAATGTATCGAAGAACTTACATATGTTCCATGTATGCATATTATTAATAAATGGGTTTCATGATTTCAAATATTTAAAGCAAAAATCTGTTATAGCTATACATATGTTGCTATTGTATATTTAATTAACTATAATCACTAATTCTTTCACAGGGCGATGGATCAAAACAAAAGGTTATATACGAAATCAAAAGGAAATAGAAAATAAATGACATCAAGATTTACTTTACAAAAATAATTTTAAAAAATTATTATTGTAAAGTATTTAGTAGAGCACAATTAAAAATAATATGGAAACAGTAGTTGAAGCACCTTATCCTTGTAAAGAGTGCACTTCAACCTTTTCAACTAAATTCAATTTAAAAATCCACATGTTAACACACACTGGCGAAAAACCATATTCTTGTCAAGTTTGTGGATCAGCATTTTCAGAGAAATCAACATTAAAAATTCACATACGAACCCACACTGGTGAAAAACCATATTCTTGTCAAATATGCGATTCATCATTTGCAGATAGATCAAATTTACGTAGGCATATGAAACTACACAGTGGATTAAAACCATACTCTTGTCAAGTATGTGGGTCATCCTTTTCACAAAAATCAAGTGTAAAAACACACATGCGAACTCATACTGGAGAAAAACCTTATTCTTGTGATATATGTAGTTTAGCATTTTCAGAAAAATCAAAAGTAAAAATTCATATGCGTATCCATACTGGAGAGAAACCATATTCTTGTGAAGTGTGTGGCGCTTCCTCATCTGACAAATACAAATTAAAAAGGCATATGCTAACACACACTGGAGAAAAACCTTATCCTTGTCAAGTGTGTGGTTTATCATTTTCACAAACATCAAGTTTACAAAAACACATGCGAACACACACTGGAGAAAAACCTTATTCTTGTGACGTATGTGGATCGGTATTTTCACAGAAATCCAGTTTAAAAATACACATCATGAGAATACACACTGGAGATAAACCTTATTCATGTGAAGTGTGTGGTTCATCTTTTTCAGATACATCAAGCTTGGAAATACACATACGCACACACACTGGAGAAAAGCCTTATGCTTGTGACGTGTGTTGCTCATCATTTTCAGTTAAATCAACCTTAAAACTACACATGCGAAAACATACTGGAAAAACATAAAAGGTGAGCCAAATGTAATGGAGATATAAACCATTGCGCTCATACCAACAGTGCCCCTGCGGGTAAAGCCTTAACTACAATTCCCATTGCCAGAGGTGAGCAATCGTTTTGAATATTCAGACCGGAATAATTCAGAATGCACAACTAGAGTTATCCCACACATGTATAGAGTAACTTAGTGTCTGTATAAGATTTATCTTCTCTAACTCTGTAACCACAACCAAGCTTCAAGAGCTTCATGCTTGACAGACAACATAATGCTTGATAGCTCTGCAAAGTTGCTCCTATGGACTTTTATGGAAAAAGATTTTCTACTACAAGCCCACTGTTTGGGTTTCCATGAAACCAAATTCAATCTCAATAAAACTCATTAAAAATCCAGGAAAAAAAATAATAACCGCCAGTAATAATAACCGACATATATAATCAAATCACACTAAACACCTCTAATTGACCTCTTCATTTCCAACGATTATTCTTAAATTATTTCGAAATTTAGTGTTTTTCTCAATTAACTCTCGAAAGGTAAAATAAATTCCTTGGTCTTTTCAAGACCATCGTCAATTGGAATCTTCTATTTTTGCAATAATTATCTTTAATTCTTGTTAACTCCTTGCCTTGTCTTGAGTGATTTCCATAAAAAGTAAAATATAACTTGGCACAGGTTCTGTCCTGTATAAAAAAGATATACAATAATACGAAATACAGTTACATCTCAATCATAATAAAAATATTCAAGTCCAATGAAGAAAAACTTTTCTATGAACAAAAGCTCACAAGGCTGTAAACAAAGGAAAAAAGTTTCACTTAAAAGTACCTGACCATTGTTTCAAATGTTTCTCTCCCTTTCCACATGTACCCTTATCAAAGTTTAAATGCAAAAATACGCACTCTTCATATTACCCTTCTGGGCTTGAATAAAAAACAATGTTTTGAAAAATGATGACACTAAAATAAAGAAGTACCATACAAACAAAAGACTACATGCTCATCGCCAGGAGGAGCAGATATCTTCACATTTTTCAAACATATACAGCACACAAAATTTAGATAATTAAGGCATCTAACACATGTAATTAAATACAATAACACATATTATCACCCACAACAGACAACAAATACATAAACATAAACCTTTTTATGTCTCATTTAAACATAAAAACAGTCTATATTTTTCTTCTTTTAAGCAACAAAATGCGACAACACGAAATATGAGCAATAACCCAAACTTCCATTTTTCCACTTGTTAATTTTTTTCATTTATCATATTTTCTATATCCTTTATATTTATTTTTTATTCAAAGTCTATCTCCAAGTGGAGAATGTTACTCTCAGTTTACGACCTGATCACTTTCTTTCTGAAAAATAAAAAAAAAATTTTTTTCTATTTCAATTTTGAACCTTTGTATTTTTCTTTTTTTATCATCCGATCATTTTTGCACCAATTTACGAAAGTAATAGAATAGGTTAGGTTAATGCATAAAATTTATAGCTTTTGTTAAATTTAGTTTACTTTATTCACATTATAGTGCATCAATCATGTGTTTTGGGAGATCATTGATATATGTAGATCAGGAAGAGAGTTGGGCCCAGTATGGATCCATGAGGGACTCCAGCATTAATACTGTGGGCCTCTGATTTCTGCACATCAACAACTACTCTTATGAGCCTATCTGAGAGAAATGATTTAATGATTGAGAAAACATTTCCAGTTATACCGTAGTTGGAAATCTTGTGTAGTAGGCCTTTATGCCAAACCTTATCAAAGGCGTTTGATATGTCGAGAGCAATTGCCCTAGAAATGACGCCTTTGTCGAGGGATTCGCTAATCCTATGAGATATAACCGTTAGCACATCTGCTGTAGATCTAGCAGAATGGAAACCATATTGCGTATCGCTAAGAAGGTTATTTCTGCTGAGGTAGTTGACTACTTCTCTATTTATTGTGGATTCCAGTAACTTACTCATGACACACAGGAGACTTATTGGTCTGTAATAAGAGGGGGATGACTTATCACCTGAATTCTTAAATACATATACTATACTGATGAGGTTTTCCAGGGTGTTGGGAAGCACTTCTCCTTAAGGCAATGCTTAAACAGTTTGGTAAGTATGGGGGCAAGTTCTGGTTGTGATTTTTTTAACACTATAATTGGAATATCGTCAGGACCAGTTGCTTTACTGGGGTCAAGGTTCTTGATTAGCTTAGCGACCTCACGCACAGATATTTGTATGTTGCATAGCGTGTTGTCTGTTATAGGAGGGAATATGGGGAGTTGATGGCCTTCGTCGCACAGGGTAGAATTTGCCGCAAAGTTTTTGGCAAATAGTTTGGCCTTGTCGGATGCTGCCGAGATGACCTCTGGTCCATTGATAATGGTTGAGATAGAATGCACGTTTCTGTTCAGGATCCTATTAGCTCTTTGTCAGAACTGGTCGGAACCAAGCCACTGCTCAGCTACTTTGGATTTAACGGATTGAGCATATAGTTCTCTTGCATTTTTTATTACTCTTTTACAGTGGTTGCTGGCGGTCCTGAAAGCAGCTTTAGTCTCAGTGCATCTATTATGTTGGTAACTACGGAAAAAGTGATTTCTGTGTGCGATGGCAGCAGCACATTCAGGGGAGAACCATGGCTGGCTGTTAGGTTTTTGTTGGAATTTTTTAGATGGTATGAATTGGTCTATGTCTACAAGTAACCATTCGGTCAGGTCTGATACTATAAAGGACACATCCTTTTTAAACATGGAATGGAGAGGAAGATCAGATATGAATGTACGGAAGCTATCCCAGTCCGCCATTGAGTATCGGTATACAATACGGTGGAGAGGTACGTCTGTAGATTTATCATATTTCATTTTCATCTTAACTGATACGACGCAGTGGTTGGAGGATCCCAGAGGAGATAGAACGGAACATGAGCATAGCTCAGGGGAAGTGGATTGAAAAAGGTCTAGAAAAAAAGTTCTGCAAAAACAGTCGTGCTCTTTTTGAGAAATTCAGAGTTGTTAGGATTCTGTGGTGGAGATTGTATAACTTTGTGTAGTTTTCGTATCCTTAAATACCCCAGCAGTTTCACCTGCCACAATTCGAATTTAGATCTGATTGGTCAAATAAAAGACAATGGCTGGGCCAATAACCTGTTAAGTGTTGAGACATTATGTGGAACAAAGATGGCGGCAGTAAATCAAATCGACGAAGAATCACTGCAGTCAGGATTTTGAGTGTTGAGTAATTCTTGGTAACAAAGATGGCGGCGAAGAATCTATACAGTCTGGATCTGAGTATCAAGTAATTCCTAGTAACAAAGATGGCAGCGAAGAATCAATGCAGTCACGATTCAGTCGTTTCGAGACAGAGGTCGACGGTGAACTGATTGAATCCAAAATTCGACATTTTTTATAATAACTTTTGAAGCTTCTGATTGGTTGATTGTTATAACTGGCATATGTCCCATATATGCATATTATTAATAAATTAATGGGTTTCGTGATACTGTTTCAAATATTTAATGTAAAAATCTGTTATAGGTTTATCTATGTTGCTATTGTATATTTTATTAACTATAATCACTAATTCTTTCATAGAGCGATGGATCAAAACAAAAGGCTTATCTTAGTTATATATGAAATCGATAGAAAATACAAAATAAATGGCATCAAGATTTCATTTACAAAAAATAATTTAAATAAACATGAAAAAGAAGCCTTACGTCTTTGGCTTATGATTACTGTACGCATCAAGTTTAAAAACACATGTACAAACAAGCTGAAGAAGAAAACTTATTGTGACGTATTTAGTAGAGTTAAAATGTGTTAAAATGTTTTGGGCTTCTAATGAGGGTATGACTTTAATGATTTCGATGATCATTTTTATAACCACAGTTATAACAATCAACCAATCAGAAGCTTCAAAAGTTATTATAAAAAATGTCGAATTTTGAATTCAATCAGTTCACTGTCGACCTTTGTCTCGAAACAACTGAATCAGTGAGAGTCTGGTCACCCTTGAGGGGTCCACCACTAGACAAGTAAGAATGTAGCCCTGCTGGGTTGCATCTATGGTCCTGTGAGCTGGGAGCGACGAACACGGCCAGCAGTACATCATAAGTATGCTCCCGTGAACCAGGATAGCGACGGATGCGGCCCGACCCCCCCCCCCCGAGAAGAGGGGTAGGTTATTATATATGTACCGATAAGATAGTTTTCTTTATTACTATGTCGTGAACATGCTTTATATGGCCTCGCAACATGTGCCATTGTACCTTTTTGTAATATTATTAGTACGAATGTGTTATATTGAGACGAAAGGAAGACATGTTTATTTTCTTAAGGGACGTAACTCGAACAGCAAGAATTACAACCAACAAGGGAAGATAATCCATACGTTGACATCCTTCCTTCATAAAAGAAATGAACGATCAGTTAGCGTTCACTGGAACGAGCTTCAGGTATGAACCTTACCTATAGGTCATACTTTGGGGGGGGGGGTACAACACGACCTGATCTCGTAACTATACCACCTGGCTTGCTGTTGCTGGACTGTTTCATGTGCAGATTTGTGTGTTTCTGTAGAGGGAGCGCAGATTCTGGTGTGTGTGTGTGTGTGTAGGAAACTTCTGCAGGATGTATGTTTGGAATATGAGGTTGTGTGAGCTGTGTGTTATGCGGGGTGTGTATTTTGCAGAAATGCCGTGTCAGGTTGAGGTGCTTGTGGTTTCTGCAAAGAACCTGTCCTATTGAGGATTCCACAATGTAGGATCGTGGTTCAGTGCAGAGAAATGCACTGGCCATCCTTTCCTTCTTCTTTCCCAAAGAGCGATACGCCCGGTACGTTTCTTTTTTTTTTTTTTTTTCTTTTCTAACCATATACCCCACACGCCACCCTTATCTTTGAGATCAATAAGACACTTCATAATCCTTCATCCAAGCAGGCCTCCTCCTCTCAAGTTGAGGCCAATGGGGGACAACTTGACGTTTTCAGGTTCAGGGTTGACGTTTTCAGGTTCACTACAGACATACTCGTCCAGTTGTAAAGAACCACAATGTGGGGGTAAGACGAATTGGGGTGCATCATTAGCTTCTTGGCGGATATCGACTTCCTCCTCTTCACTGCCATCACTTCGCACCAGCAGGGTTACAAGATGCAGGTCTAGGATATGCCGGGGAACGCCATTCACCATCACGTTGTTTTTTGACTGCGTTCCTTTTACGACCTCCCTCCCCCAGTGAGTGGTACATTTTGCATTGGGGAGCTTTACCCACACCTCTTCACCCACTTTAATGGTAGCTTCTTCACCCTCAATTCCTACCGTTTTGTTGCACGGATACCGCCACTTATATGCAAAGATGGTTCTATGAGGCACAGTTGTCTCATCTTGTCTGGTTTTTGGTGAGATGTTGTACCAAAACACCGCCTCCATGGGTGAAATGTTGCTTTTTTCCGCAGCAGCCTTGATGGTGCGATGATTTCCACTCGGCTGATACGCTGCCCTAAAAAATTGCCTTACTCCCCACCTATCACACACCTCTTTAAAGGCTTCTGATCGGAAAGTGGGGCCATTGTCCATTAACAGTTCTCAACCGGCTCTCTTTCCAAAAATATTTCTTCGATGACCCCTCCGATCATCCATGCAGCTTCTGCCCTGATCTATCTCCATATAACAAACTTCCCCGGTCCACAGTTGACCATCGACAGATACAGCTTATGGCGATAATGGATCACATCAATGGCCAATCACTTCCAGTCCTCTGCAATGTGTAACTCTCCTACTTCATGTCTAGATGGTCCGGGGTCTATCGATTGCCACTCCTAACAGTGCTCCACTACCTCTCTTGCCCAGAATAACCTCCGTTCTCGACCAAAGTGGTGCATTTCATGTAACTTTTTAACTTCCTCCCCTGCACAGTATACTGAGGAAACCTCCTTTCTCTCTTGCAGCCAGGCCTTCTTTACCCGTGTCATTGAATCCACCTTGTTCTTTTCTGATGGGATCAGCACTACAGATACCTTCAACTGGAATTCTTATATCAAATCTGCAAGTGCTCCAAGCCTGCGCTTGATCAGCATTTCTGCAGCAACTCTGGTCCTAACTCTCTTATTGCGTCACTGCTGAACTGATCCATGAAACTACCATTGCCGAATCGGATTTGATTTCAATCGTTTTCAATCTCCACTTCAGGGCCAGATTGATTCCTTTCATAGTGGCCTCCAGTTTGGCTACGTTGATATGGGAATAGTCGTTTTCTTCCTTAACCACGCCGCATCTTCCACAGTTACACCTTCCATCTCTAATGCAATGCCCAATGCCAGACTGCTGGTATCACACCAAATCACCCCGCGTCTCCGCCGCTGATGTACCATTCCCCCTTTGCTGGGTCTTCTTTCGTCACACTCGCAATGATTTCTTGTAGCATGTTCGTGACCTCTTTCGACACATGGCCCTCCCAGCCATCAGTGCCCGTTTGTCATTTAATAAAGCTGCACGCTATCCTGAGACAGCCACCGATTGGATAGTGTCCCACCAGTCTCCCACAGATCGAGAAGAGTTCTCGTTTTGTCAGGTCGGTTCTGATTTCGGGTATTGCATTCCCTCATCTAAAGACAAGACTTCCTTTGCCATCTCAGCATAGTTTCAACCCCAACACCGCTCCTCCATTCAGGGACTCCGCCGGTTTTGCAGTCAACCCAAACCTTGCGACATGGCCTCTCACTTTCTCTAGTGTCACCTCTGCTTCCTCCACGAGAATGTCGTCAATGTATTAACTAGTGTCCTTGTCCACTGTACAGTCTTTACTCAGCACCGTCTTCAATATGGCAGTCATAATATTTTGGGCTGAGCTCAGCCCAAAGCCTAACCTCGTCAGGCAATACAACTTCCCCTTGTACCAGACCAATTGATGTTTCCAGAGTTTTTCATCTACATGGATCTGGAGATAAGCCGATTTCAGGTCAACAATCTTAGTGGCCTGCTCCATCCTCCTCCATTTCCTCATCACCTCTTCGCATACATCGATCCCCTTTCCAGTGTGGCAGGCTACGTATCTGTTTAATTCTCTGAAATCCAGTACCGGTTTAACTTTATTCTTTGTGGGTTGAACAACCAGCAGTAATGGTAGCACTCCTTATTCTTCCCCTGTCCACGGTTTCAGAATTCCCTCCTCTATCCACCTCTCCACTTCTTCCTCGTATCCTTTTCTTATTTCTCCTCGCATTGTTTTCTCGTAGCAGCTTACTTTATTTCACAGTTCCTGAGGCCCGGAGATCCATTTCCATTCCACCGTCCACCTCTCATCATCGAACCTCGCCAGGAAATCCTCGTCCTCGATGCAGCAAGCCTCTGGTTTTTGTGTTCTGATATTTCTATCATCTTCCACTCCTGCCATTCCTACTGCGCTGAGGCGTCCAAAAGTTACCTGGCCCCCTCTCAATGTAGTGCCCCCCAGTTGGTTTATCGCACTTACACATAAAACCACATCAACGTCACCAATCAGACGATCCAACACCAGGGCTCGTAGTCCAATAGGCACACCTTGCAACAGTACTTCCGCTGTTGTCTCCCCCAGGCATTTCACCTCCCTGCCATCCACGGTCTTAATACTCCTGGCTCCGCTCCATGATCTAGCAACATTCTTCGTTACCAACGTTGTGGTGCAGCCTGAGTCAACAAGGGCGATGGTTCTCTTCCCATTTACTACTACCGGTAACTGAGGCAACGTTTCGTTGTGCACCATTCCCACATAGAAGGGGGAACCACTGGCGCAATGGCTTCCCTTTACCCGTTTCCGTGGTCCCGTGCAGCAACACAATAGCAGCTAATGTGCCCCACTCGTCCACATCGGTAGCAGATGACGCCCGATTTCGACTCTTTGCAGTCCTTGAGCAGGTGAGGACCCTGGCACCGGAAGCACTTGATGGCAGGCCTCCCCTCCTGTCGCCTCGCTGCCTGTCTCCTGTCATTCAAGTGGGGCCTCATGCACTTATTTCCACTCATGGCTGCAGCCACGATTGGGCTCTTGACATTCTTGACTAAGACTCTGGCATGGACGAAGAGATCGTCCACTGCCATCGTATTGATCTCAGTGATTCTCTGCATGTTCGCGGAGATTTCTTCTGGGAAGCCATTTACTAGGTATAGCTTTACCGTCATCTCCAAACTCCTCCCCACATAACTAGCCAATCCTGCCAGTCCTCTGATCTCCGCAGCAAAGATGTCAACAGACTCGCCGGTCCACCTCAAACTTGCAAGCTTGCCGAGTGCTTCAAATGGACTCTCGGCGAAAGCCAATTTCAGTCTTTGCTCCACTGGTGCCTCCAGTTTAGACTAGCTGGAATAGCTTCTAGGGTTATAATCAGGATTCTGTTCTGGGGTTGTGGAAGGAGTGAGTCACTCTCTCAACAACAGCACGTTTTTGCCCTCTTCTTTTCCAATCGACCATACCTGGCCTCTCGCCACCAATGTCACACCGCACAATCCGAACGTGGCAAAGGAAGCCTTATCTTTAGACGAGGGAATGCAATACCCAAAATCAGAACCGACCTGACAAAACGAGAACTGTTCTGGGTCTGCAGGAGACTGGTGGGACACTATCCAATCGGTGGCTGGCTCAGGATAGTGTGCAGCTTTATTAAACGACAAACGGGCACTGATGGCTGGGAGGGCCGTGTGACAAAAGAGGTCACGAACATGCTACAAGAAATCATCGCGAGAGTGGCGAAAGAAGACCCAGTAAAGGGGGAATGGTACGTCAGCGGCGGAGACGCTGGGTGATTTGGTGTGAGGCCAGTAGTCTGGCATTGGACGTCGTATTAGAGATGGGAGGTGTAACTGTGGAAGATGCAGCATGGTTAAGGAAGAAAAATGACTATTCCCATATCAACATAGCCAAACTGGAGGCCGCTATGAAAGGAATCAATCTGGCCCTGAAGTGGAGATTGAAAACGATTGAAATCAAATCCGATTCGGCAATGGTAGTTTCATGGATCAGGTCAGCAGTGACTGGCGATAAGAGAGTTAGGACCAGAGTTGCTGCAGAAATGCTGATCAAGTGCAGGCTTGGAGCACTTGCAGATTTGATAGCGGAATTCCAGTTGAAGGTATCTGTAGTGCTGATCCCATCAGAAAAGAACAAGGTGGATTCGATGACACGGATAAAGAAGGCCTGGCTGCAAGAGAGAAAGGAGGTTTCCTCAATATGCTGTGCAGGAGAGGAAGTTAAAAAGTTACATGAAATGCACCACTTTGGTCGAGAACGGAGGTTATTCCGGGCAAGAGAGGTTTACCCGGAAACCACCGAGAAGGAGATCAGGGTGGTAGTGGAGCACTGTAATGAGTGGCAGTCGATAGACCCCGGACCATCAAGACACAAAGCAGGAGAGTTACTCATTGCAGAGGACTGGAAGTGATTGGCCATTGATATCACCCATTATTGCCATAAGCTGTATCTGTCGATGGTCAACTGTGGACCGGGGAAGTTTGCCATATGGCGAGAGATCAGGGCAGAAGCTGCATGGACGATTGGAGGGGTCATCGAAGAAATATTTTTGGAAAGAGAGCCGGCTGAAGAACTGTTAATGGATAATGACCCCGCTTTCCGATCAGAAGCCTTTAAAGAGGTGTGTGATAGGTGGGGTGTAAGGCAATTTTTTAGGGCAGCGTATCGGCCAAGTGGCAATGGGATAGTGGAGAGGAATCATCGCACTATCAAGGCTGCTGCGGAAAAAAGCAACATTTCACCCATGGAGGCGGTGTTGTGGTACAACATCTCACCAAAAACCAGACAAGATGAGACAACTGTGCCTCATAGAGCCATCTTTGCATATAAGTGGCGGCATCTGTGCAACAAAACGGTAGGAATTGAGGGTGAAGAAGCTACAATTAAAGTGGGCGAGGAGGTGTGGGTGAAGACCCCAATGCAAAATGTACCACTCACTGGGGAGGGAGGTCGTAATAGGAACGCAGTCAAAGAACAACGTGATGGTGAATGGTGTTCCCCGGCATATCCTAGACCTGCGTCGTGTAACCCTGCCGTTGCGCAGTGATGGTAGTGAAGAGGAGGAAGTCGATATCCATCAAGAAGCTAATGATGCACCCCAATTCGTCTTAGCCCCACATTGTGGTTCTTTACAACTGGACGAGAATGTCTGTAGTGAACCTGAAAACGTCAACCCCCAAGAAGTTGTTCCCCAGAGGCCTCAACGTGAGAGGAGGAGGCGTGTGGGGCATATGGTAAGTAAAGAAGAAGAAGAAGAAGAAGAAGAAGAAATTTCTCCACATTAAAAAATGACCCTGGTGTCTAACTCTGTCCTGTGGGGGTGGGGGAGGCATTGTAAATAGGAACATTACAGGCACGCTATCCAAAAGATATTGTCGTAGTTTACATAAAAATAGTCTTTATTTGAATTTTTGTCAAATAAAAATATCGTTAAGTTCATCTCACTTTCATTTCATTGTAAAGAAAAATACTTAGTTTCATTTTAAAAAAAAAAGATACTAATAAAAAAAATAATGAAAACAGAAGGGAATTTTCAGAGTCTGCACCGGTAGCCGACAGGTTCACAGAAAGCCATTTACAATCATGTTTCAACAAAGGACGGCTAATCTTGAAGATAACCAATTCTAGAGTCGCCATTTTGAATTTTAACTGCGGGATTGGCTTTAATCATCACAACATTAACTTGACCTATCCTTCGGTCGATTGATTATTTAAAACGAATAAACGAAAGATTGGATAAAAGTAAGTATAATGTAATTTTAATTAGTTTGCTTATTTATAAATGTGTTTTTATTAACTTTCCAAAAGTATTTAAAGATAATGGATTCTAAGACCATAGTATTACTTTATTTGCGTATTCACGACTTATTTAATTTCAAGTAAATTAGGTAAAATCCATTGAAAGCGGTTGGTGGTTCTATGAGAAAATAAAGCTGTGTACGCATTATAAATGTTTCTTTTCTGTGTCTTACGTTATACATTAGTACATTAGGGGTCATTTCATGTTAAAAGTTTATTTACTGCACTCATCTGGACTAGAGAAACTCATGATTTAAATGTGTATTTGTATTTCTCGTCTAAATAACTAACGATAATTCTCTAATATGGCCGACCAGACGGGTGATCAAAAAGTCAGATCGAGCGTACCGGAAAACGAAATGAGATCAAATTGACAATTGGCCCTTTTTTTTTTTTTTTTTTTTTGCCCGTTTTTTTAGTCTCATTTCGGTTTCCGGTACGCGGTTCGCTCGATCTGACTTTTTGATCACCCGTCTGGTCGGCCATATCAGAGAATTATCGTTAGTTATTTAGACGAGACATACACATTTAAATCATGATTTTCTCTAGTCCAGATGAGTGCAGTAAATAAACTTTTAACTCGAAATGACCCCTAATATACTAATGTATAACGTAAGACACAGAAAAGAAACATACGGGAAATACAAATAGCGTCGACAATCGGATCACTCAATAAAAACATGCATCTTAAAATAGCAACACTTTCCAACTCTTATAATATATAATTATTATCAAACATTTTATTAATATAATACAAGGTCTAATGAATATCTTAAAAAAAAAAATTTTTTTATTCCATTTTCACTCCAATCAAGGCACAGTGCCACTTTGATGTAGGGGGCTACTATCGGGGCCATAAGTTGCAGGGATACTGTGGCGTATCTGCAAACAAACTGAAGGGCTTACCTGTTGCTCCATGTGAAAGAAGAGCGGCAAAATGGCTGACTCATTTATGCACTTAAAGTGCATGATGGGAACGTCAGTTTTTCTTCTTTTTTTTTTTGGAAGTAAGACATAAGAGGAGGTGAACAGGTCATTAAGGTACATTAAATAAAGGAGAGGGGGGTGCTTTTGCATTGGGTGAACACTTTTAACCAGCCTGCCCTTTTGTAGAGCACATCTATATTTGTGCAACACTTTGGTGAACATGATTGACCGGAGGTTAAGTGGTCAAATGTTGAGGCCCTTTACTGGAGAAGGGGACCTAGTTAAATGGCTAGACAAGTCAAACATGGTGGCAAAGCTTCAAAAGATTCAAGATGTGGTTAACTTGCTACCATTATACTTAACAGGGAAAGCCCTCACAATATACCAGCAAATGTGGGGAGAAGACAAAGGAAACCTTGCTCTGGTAGAACAGCGACTGAAATTAGCATTCACAGAGAAACTCTTTGAGGTACTTGGCAAGCTTTCGAAGTTGAGATGGCAAGTGGGGTGTTTGACAGTTTTTAGGGCGGCATATCGACAGTGGAAATGGAATAATGGAAAGGCATCATCGTACCATCAAGGTTGCTGCAGAGGGAAGCAACATCTCACCCGTGGAGGCAATATTCTGGTACAACATGTCACTAAAGGCCGGACAAAATGAAACAACAGTACCTCATAGGACCATCTTTACTTATGAGTGGTGGCATTCTTACAAAAAAACTGCAAGAGTTGAGAGTGAGGAAGCCAATATTGAAGCGAGTGAGGAGGTGTGGATGAAGCCTCCCAATGTGAAGTGTACTACTCACTGGGGAAGGGGAGTAGTAATGGGGATGTAGTCAAAGAATAATGTAATTGCATATGACGTTCCCTGACATATCTTAGACCTGTATCATGTTTCCCTGCCAGTGAACAATAATGGTTGTGAGGAGGAGGAGGTTGAGATCCATAAAGAAGTGAATGGTCTGCCCCAACTCGACGTTGACTCACGCTGTGTTTCCTTACAGTCAGATGGAAATGATTGTAATGAAGCTGGGAATGTCATCCCCCAAGAAGAAGTCGTCCAAATCCTCAGGGTGAGAGGAGGAGACCTGCTTGGATGAAGGACTACAAGGTGTTTTATTGATCTTGGCGATTAGGGAGGCATGTGGTGTATCTGAAAACAAATTGAAGGGCTTACCTGCGTTGCTCCATGTGAAAGAAGAGAGACAAAATTACTGATTCATTTATGCAGTTGGAGTGCATGATGTGAAGACAGTGCATGATGTGAAAGGTAGGTATTTTTTTAATAAGGCATAGAAGGGGGTAAACAGGTCATTAAGGTACATTAGAGAAAGGAAAGGGGGTACCTTTTAACCAGTCTACTCTTTCATAGAGCATGAATACTCTTTAGGGACTTGAGCAGCAAGATGTCTGTTCACATTACACTTAAACTTCTGCATCAGTACAGTTGGGGAAGCAGAAACCTGGAAGGGTGTTCCAGAGTCTAGCAGTTCTGGGGAAGAAACTATTAGAGTAGAAGGCCTTCTTACATCTAGGGATCTCTACTGTGTTAGGGTGGGATTTTGCTGCTTGTCAGGTTTGTCAGGGGTATTTATGTCGAAGGGGTACAAGGGTCTGTAGTTCGTTGGAGCATCCATCATTAAAATACTTGTAGAATCTAATAGAAATCATCTCTCATATTTGCTTAACCTGTTAAATGACAGAAGAAAATGTACAAAAGAAGAAAAGACAAGCATAATTTTGTAGGTCGCTCATTGGTGAACATCGTATGCCATTAGTTTACATATGTACACAATTGGTAACTGTTAAAAAGGACGAATTCTAAAGCATGAGGGTTGAGTTTTATTTATTTTTTTGTTGGACAGCTTAGATCGAGGACGAATGAAAGATAATATTGAATACACAAGTTGTTGCAAGAGGAAAGAAAAGAAAAAAGGACTTTCATGTGTTGTATCGACAAGAGGATGTGTTAACACTGTCACTTTTTGTTCCCTTTTCATTTTATATAGAACAGGCAGAGGAATGCAACATTTTATCGATGGGATAGAGGCTGAAGCCTAAATGACAGTTCAGGACCTATTAGGTTGGTGACTCTCTTTTGAACCCTGTCCAGGAGCAAGAGCCTAGTAGCAGATGAACTAGCCCAAATTATGCAATAATACTCCATACATGGACGAATGGTGGCCTTGTGGAGATACAGGATACCTTCAGGCATTTCTAGCATGGTAGAGAGAGCCTACCTTCTAGCAGTGACCCTGGCAATGCTCTCAATGCATCTGTTCCAACTCATGTTCCTTATGAATGTTAAGCCAAGGAGTTTGAAAGAAATACATTCAAGTAATGTATCTTCAGCCATAGCTATTAGTGGTTTAGAAGGTTTCTTGTAATTTTTGAAGGAGCAAGCTTAGTCTTGGCAGCATTGAATGTGACCATCTATTTTTGTCCCCATTCCATCACAGATTAGAGGTCTCCTCTACTGTTTCTGGTATTTCCTTCGATATGTGTTTATTTGTTTTCCCCATCTAACAATCAATATTTATATAATCGCTTTAGAAATGTATATTAACAGTTGGATATGTAAGGGTTTTAGCTAAACTAAAATGGAAATTAACATTGAAAATAAGTTATTTTAGGCTTTAATTCTACCATTAATTGGTTCATAATAGCAAAATTTAATCTAAAAATGTTACATTTCAATTTTTCTGAATGAATTAAATTTACTTATATTATTTGATTCAGCAAAATGCTGTGTGGCACCATGCTAGATCATTAAATGTAAACAAAATCCCCCAAAGTTGCCTAATATTGAGATAGCACTACAACATTTTGGGTTTCAACAGATTTCACATCTTGTTTTTTACTTTTGGTTTGTTCTGACCATTCTTCTTGACAATGAAGGCCTTGGAAAAGTCTCTTCTAATTAATGTTTACCAGTTTGAAAATTTTGGGTTATTCTAAAGAACAACCAAGTTCGTTTGCTTGTTTTAAAACTGGTAAACATTAATCAGAAGCATTTTCAGGGCATTTATCTTAAAGCAGAACGATAAGCAGAAACAGGGTAAAGCAACAGCAACAACAACAACAAAAAAACAAAAAAACACTTGGAACTTAGATATAACTAATATTTGAAAAGTGTAATTAAAAATTAATTTAATCTTTTAAAAATTCAATTTTAGATAAATTGTTGATAACAGCATAATTTTATTTATGTATTTACAACTTATTTAACTTCAAGAAAAATTTACATAATGCCAAATAAAAAAAAAATGATTTATAATAGCAAAATAAATCCACCATCTAAATTGGCCTTGTAGTGGAGCAGATTACCCAAACAATCGTTCATTTGATGATACAAGTATGAAATTTGGCATAAATATTCGCTGGATAGTAGATTTTAAGAAAAAAGTGCTGGCCACCTGAAATTCCAATATGGCGGCTGTGATAATCCTTATGGTAAGTAACCGATACTTGCTAGATATCGGTTATTACCATAGTGAGGTTGTAGGATGGACGGAGATTGACGAGAGAGAGAAAACGAACGAGGAATATCGTGCTCGGTGGATATCAGACTGACCACTACCCCGGATGTCGCCAGGGGCCGTAACTCCTGTGACACCTGCGGTGGTCTCCCTTTATTTGGTAAAGACATTACAATGCTCTCTTTTTTTTTTTTTTTTTTTTTTTTTTTTAAAAGTTTATTTTATTATTATTATTTTTTTTATATTCATCAAGGAGTTTGTTCATGCGTGGTGTGACTGGAGTGTTTGCGTTGCTGGGTTGGAGGGAAGCATCTGTCAACCTAAGGGAAAGAAAATGATAATTATGCATTATTATGTACAGGGGTATTTGTAGCATTTAGCAATCAAATCTTTTGGGTGGCCGTCTTGTGCGGCCTGAGCGTCTGAGGTTTGAAGAGTGTTGTCCCTGGTTTTCTTTAGATTTTGGTGATGCTGTCACATGCATGTGTCCCTCATCTTCAGATGAAGAGTATTCAGGTGGGTCATATGTGAGGTTTCTTAGTGGCTTAGGGATTTTTTTGAAGAAGCTGGCATTTCTTGTAATTTGGTTGTCCTTGTGTGTGGCAGTAATCATGGATCCCTATTTTTGTTATGGTTAATGGGTTAGGTTGATAGGGGGTGTGTGCCTTTGAAGTGTGGTCGCTTTTTACAACGACGGTGTCACCCACACTCAGATTATTGGGCTTTACGTATACTTTTCTGTCAGCATATTTCTTTATTGTTTTCTTGGCTTGAGTGTCACGTACCCTAATGCTATGGTCTCCAGCTATAGGTGCAACTAGGTGTGGCAGGCGGTTTTTTATGGTCCGGCCAAATAGAATTGAGGCTGGGGAAATACCGATGGTGCAGTGCGGTGTCGTTCGGTAATCTAACAGGAATTTGAATAGCTCCTGCTTCCAGCTTTGGCCTTTGATTAAGCCGGCTTTGATGGATTTTTTTACAGTGCGCATGAAGCGTTCTGTTTCAGCATTGGCCTGGGGCCATAGAGGTGTTATCTTCCTGTGTCTGAAACCGGTGACGGAGGCGTAGGTTTTGAAATCATGGCTGTTGAATGGTGGGCCATTGTCTGTTTTGAGGGATATTGGTACCCCGAATTCGGCAAATATCTTGTCTAAACGGGGTATGACCGAGTTTGTTGAGATAGAGTCCAGGATATCGACAACAACGTAGCGTGAGTACTCGTCTGTGACAACAAGAAGATATTTCCCATTCTGGAGATGTCCAAAGTCAGCATTAACCTCTGTCCATGGGGCTGCTGGTAGTGGGGACATTTTCTGCGGCTCCCTTGCCGTTTTGTGAGTGCTGATCTGACAGGTGTGACAGTTCCTGATGTTTTCTTCTACTAAAGGCTGCATGTTTTTAAACCAGACTTTTTCCCGGAGGAGGGCCGTGGATTTCACGACGCCTTGATGGCCGGCATGGGCTATTTTGGCAGCTCTGTTTTGTAGGGTCTCAGGTAGCACTATCCGGCGCCCTTTCAGAGTGATACTGTCCTCATGTGCTAATGATAGTTCATCACGGTTGGCATGTAGGGTGAGAAACGTGGCTTTGTTTATGCCGTCATTGGCACCTTGCCATTTGTTGGTGAGGATGGCTTGAATGACTGCAGTGAGCATCTTGTCTTTCGCAGTTTCCATTGCAACTTCATCAATTGTCATTGCTTTGGGGGTCGACGTTGAGAGAATATAGTTTATATACTCCTCCGCTATTTTCTGCTCCCTGTTGCTTGGTGGTAGATGTACTGGATGGCGGCTGAGATAGTCGGCTGGGTTGTCATGACCTGGTCGGTATGTGACAGTCATATTGTATGGCTGTGTTCTCAAAACCCAGCGTTCAATGCGCGCAGATAGTTGGGAGCAGGTGTTATTAAAGATCGATGTTAAGGGCTTATGATCTGTGTGAACCGTGAATGGGGCCCCAAAGATATATATGTGAAAGTGTTCACATGCCCACGTGATGGCGAGGGCCTCCCGCTCTGTTTGAGAGTATCTTTGTTCAACTGTGGATAGTGCTCGGCTTGCAAATTGTACTACCCGCCCGTCTTGTGATAGTACAGCAGATATGCCTACAACACTGGCATCGGTATATATCTCAGTATGTTTGTTAGGGTCGAAGTAGGCAAGTGAGCATGCTTTACTCAAAGCCTCCTTGAGGTTTTTTAAACATTCAGTGTGGTGCTCAGTCCAGGACCACTGAGTGTTTTTTTTGTTAGCTGACGCAGTTCATGAGTCAGGGTTGCGTAGTCTGGAATGAATTGTGCACCGCAAAAGTTGGTCATCCCCAACAAACTTCTGACTTCTGATGCGTTTTGGGGGTCTGGTAATTCGAGGATTGTTTTTATTTTACGGTTACTTGCGCTGATGCCTTCGTTACCGAATGTGTGTCCGAGGAATTCCAATGACCTCTTGTTGCATTCACATTTGCTGCTATTCAGTGTTAGGCCTTTTTCGCGTAGTCGTTGAAATACTTTCTGGAGATTTCCGTCGTGGTCTTGCTGGTCCAATCCAAAGCAAAGAATGTCATCACTGATGTTGATGGCTCCCTCAATCCCTGCGAGTGCCTGGTTAATCTCTTCCTGAAATATTTCGCTGGCGGAGTTGACACCGAAAAATAGTCTTTTGTATCTATATAGGCCCAGGTGTGTTGCGAACGTGGTAATGTATCGGGATTCTTCAGCTAGTTCCAACTAGTTGTAGCCCTGATTGAGGTCTAACTTGCTAAAGACACTGGCTCCCGATAGAATGGCCTTCAGCTCATCAAGTGTGGGGGTAGGGTGACGTTCCCTTTTGATAGCTTTGTTTGCCGCTCTCATATCAATGCAAACTCTGATTTTACTTTGGTCTTTCTTAGGTACCACCACAATAGGGGATACCCACGGGGTTGGTCCTTCCGCTTTTTCAATCACCCCCAGTTTCTCGTCTTTCTGTATTAGCTCTTCTATGTCCTTCCTTACATGAAAGGGGACTCTGCGGTATCTCTGAGCGATGGGTGGTATATTTTCATCTATGTGCAGATGGACTTTTTTCTCTTTAAGTTTACCTAAGCCATTGAATAGGTCTGCATAGTCCTCCAAAAGCTTAAGAGTTGTCTGCGTGATTTGTGTGTCAGAGTTGCTGATGTGGTTAACTGGGAGCTTTTTTGCTGATAAAAGTTTAAGCTTTTCACATGTTTCCCAGCCAATGATAGGTTTTTCTGGGCTTTTTATTACATGTATGTTAGCTTGGCAGGAGATGCCCCCAAACTCTAGGAGGGTCCTAAATTGGCCTAGAACTGGAGTAGTTTGCTTGACCCCAAATCCAGATATCACAGTTTTTTGTCAGTCGGAGACATGGTGTCGGTTTTAAACACTTGAAATCTGCTTCAGACAAAATGTTGATAGTGGCTCCTGAGTCGGCTAACACATTGAACGTTTGGTGGCTATTGCCAAAAGATATATCAAAACAGGGAAGGTTTTTCATCGTACCTGTATGAAACACATATTCTGTGTCACTGCCGCTGGTTGAGTCCTGCTGGTTGTCCTCGATGCAGTTCACCGGTCGGCGGCTGGTTTGGACTTGTGGACGTGGAGGACGATTTGTTCTACGTTTTCTGTCCTCGTCGTTCATTTTTCTAAAACAGACAGAGGCGAAGTGCCCCCATCTCCGGCAATAAGTGCATTGGCTCTGGAATGCTGGGCAAGACGTTGGTCCTCGTTCATGTGGATATTTTCCGTTGCAATTCCTGCACTGAATTTGCCGGGGACAGTCACGTGTCTGTCGCTGTCCGTACGTGACTTTGTTTACTACTGCAGTAGTAGTTTGTATTGTTGTGTCCTCTAAGCGCATTTGTTGTAGGTGCGCTGTTATTGTTTCCGTCGTCCTGGCATAATTTATCAAGTCGTGTAGTGACATGTTAGAATTTATTAAACCCTTTTGCCGGACTTTTTCTGATGAACAGCCTGTTATCAGTTGAGACTTTATCTCAGCGTTTGCGTCTGCAAAGTGACATGTAGCTGCTGCTTCTTTCAATTTCCGGTAGAAGTCCTCTACATTCAGCGTGGTTTTTTTGATGTTACGGAATACAAATCGGTTGTATTCCGTGTTATTTTGGGGGTTGAAATGAGCCTGTACAGCCGAGACGAGTTTGTCGAAGTGGGTTTCGTTTTCTCCTGGTGTGGTCTGTTCGGCTGGTAATTCGTCAATGAGGTCGTTCATCGCCTCACCAACAAACGTTAGCAAAATTGCTTTTTGTCTTTTATCGCTCTCTATGTCGTGGGCGATAAAATAGTTCCTCAATCTGCTAATGTATTTCGTCCATCTTGCTGCTTTGGCTTCTGACTCGCAGTCGAATTCCGGGTAGTGAGGTAGGGCAGCCATGTTTGTTTTGCAACACGTGTGACTGTTTGTTGTTGTTTTTCTTTTTCGTGTTTTCTTATGTCTATTTTTGTAAATTACTCTATCCTCGTCGCCAATGTGATAATCCTTATGGTAAGTAACCGATACTTGCTAGATATCGGTTATTACCATAGTGAGGTTGTAGGATGGACGGAGATTGAAGAGAGAGAGAAAGCGAACGAGGAATATCGTGCTCGGTGGATATCAGACTGACTACTACCCCGGATGTCGCCAGGGGCCGTAACTCCTGTGACACCTGCGGTGGTCTCCCTTTATTTGGTAAAGACATTACAGTAGTCAGCCCAAGGAATGCCTAGATCACTGTGTTTTGTAGACTGTTTTAATTCTTATCAGACTTTTTGTTGTGTTTGTTTTTTTTTTGTTTTGTTTTGTTTGTTTTTATCTTCTGTTTTTATTATTGAGAAAAGGGAAGATGTTGCATGAGGGACTGAACAAAAGTTTTCACCGGCTGGAGTTACGCCCCCTTACCGGTGTACTCATGTTTGTCAGATGTAAATAAAGACGCCATTTTTATAGAAGCTGATCTGTCGTTATGTCTTATTCAATCTATTGACATCCTCGATAATGACACAACTGAGACAGTTGTCGGAGAAAAGTAAACATGACAAACACGCTAAGGGCTTCCCTGATCTTAGGGCAGAACAACGAGTTCGAGTACAATACCAAGACACTAAAAAGTGGTCTCCAGCAGTAGTCAAAGGGCATCTTGGGAAGGCAGAGCACGATTGGAGAAGGTATATTTTTTCGGATTATTTTGTTATGTTTTTTCTTGGTGGATATGTTTTTTTTGTTCGTTTTTTTTTTTTGAGGTGGGGGGGAGTTTTTTCTTTTTTTGCAAGAGATTATAGTTATAGGTAAAAACATTAGAAACACTTCAAACATTTGAGAAGGCACTTAAACTATAAAAAAATAACGGTAACATAAGTGCATAAGCACCAAAATTGTTTTTGTTTTGTTTTGTTTGTTAGTTAAATCCGGCTAAAAAAATCAATAATAAAAATAAAAAATAATCCGAAAACCGCACAGTTCAAGCCAAATTGAAATTTTTATCTGTTACCTTTGAATAAAAAATAATTATTAAAACAGAAACAGTCGTATTCTTGTCGAGTAAGTTTTTTTTTATTCAAGAAAATAAAAGGTACTCATTTTTTATTTACAAGTGCTAATCTGGACTTGCACCAATTTTTTTGTTAATAATTACCTATAACTATAATCTCTGGCAAAAAGACCCCCCCCCAAAAAAAAAAATGACAAAAAAAAAAAATATCGACCAACAAAATAAAACATAACAAAATAATCCGAAAAGCGCAAAGTTCAAGCCAAAAAAAAAAAAAAAAGAAAAAAAAAAGGAGTTGTCAATTTGATCTCATTTCGGTTTCCGGTATGCTTGATCTGATTTTTTGATCACCCGTCTGGTCGGCCATATTAGATATTCATCGTTAGTTATTTGACGACACATACACATTTAAATCATGATTTTTTCTAGTTCAGATGGGTGCAGTAAATAAACTTTTAACTCGAAATGACCCCTAATTTACTAATGTATAACATACGGCACAGAAAAGAAACATTTATAATGCGTACACAGCTTTATTTTCTCATATAACCACCATACGCTCTCAAGGGATTTTACTAGGCACCGCCAAAACTGGGGGGGTAGGTCAGTACTTTTTGACGGACCGTCTTTTTAAAAATCTACCAAAAATCAGGTAATTATCCGATCAATACGAAATTTTCAGCGATTATTAGGAGAAGAATGAACTTTATAACAGTGTACTTATTTTTCATAAACGATATTTATATATATATATTTTTTTGCTTACAAAACCCCCCCTTGTTTTGAAGTGGGAACAAATATGCTTAAAATAATCATCTGAAACTGAACAAAACATATTGTGTTGTTGTAAGGGACAGATTTATAGATTTAAAAAAAAAAAAAAAAAAATTGTTTGCATACCTTATTTTGACGTCTGAATATCAGAACTTCGATTGTGTTTAATTATCCCGCTTTTGAGTTTTGAAGTGTGAAATTTGGTGAATATTTTAAGTAAAATAATTAATTTAAGTTAAGCAAAAAAAAAAAAAATTTTTTTAATATTTATACGAAAAAAGCCATTTTAAAATTTTTGATAAATAAATTAACAATTTTTTTTTAGCGAGCTGAATAATGCATGAACATTATTAAACAGGACATGCTTTGAATAATCGATACAAAAAAAAAAAATTCGATAAATGTTGTGCCCTTTGTGTTAAAAATAGCATCATTTTTTTCGATCCCGTTTGAAAACGTTTGCCGCCTTTCGACTACGGTGGACCAAACGCGCTGAAATAATTTTTTTTTATTCTGCTTTAAATTGCCCCCCCCCCCATTTTGGGGAGCCTGGCCCCCACACACATACACATTACAAACCAAACTCATACAAATGGTCACCCATCTGGTACTGGCCAGCCTCAGCTTAATAATACATTGAAATTTTCGTCACTGAAAAATAAGTTTTTTTGGCTTGTTTGGTCTTCCATAGTTTTCTTCTTATAAAACGCAAAGGTAAACAGAGTCGATCTCGACTCTACATTGACGCGAAATATCTAGTTACCTATATGAATAAGTGGAATTATTTGAAATTCAGGTACTTATATTATAATATTTTTGCATATTCTCTTAGAAAATCATCCTAAATCTTAGTTAGACAATAAATAAATAAATTAATTATTTCAAAAACCTTTTTTCTTTAATATTTAAGTACGTTTTTTGTGCAAGACAAAAGATGTCACTTGTTAACTTTTTGGGAAAATTTAACATTTAAAATTTAATTAAAAATAGTAGAAAAAGTTTTACATTATTCTGTTTTCTATATGATAAAATTCAGGGTTTTATCTTTCTAGAAAAAAAAAAGTTACTCAGAAATAATGGATTTTAATAAATGTAATTTAGTTTTAAAAAACAACAACAACTTGATTTTGCGGCCATTTTTGGCGGTGCCTAGATTTTACCTTTATTATTATTATTATTATTATTATTATTATTATTTTGGCTTGAACTTTGCGCTTTTTTAATTTATTATTTGGTTATGTTTTTTGTTTTGTTTTTTTTGGATGGATATTTTTGGGGGGATCGTGTTTTTGTTTATGGGTGAAAGTGCACTGGGGGACCACCTAAAGATTTACCCTTAAGAAGTTGATTTTTTTTTTTTCTCTTCGTATTCAACTGTGTACAGGTCTGGTGTATTCGGGTCTGCTGCAAACAAATAGCACAGTTTAAATTCTCAAGAATAACATACAATAGTAACACCGTAAAAATCCAATGTTTTCTATGCAGAGACGCTATCAGTGATTCGACGAAACACTCAGTGGTAGATCTTGTTTTTTGTCTAGGGCAATGAATGCCGTTTTCCCCACCGGACACATCCCACCCTTGAAAACTGGGCACTTGGGAGTGCTTGAGTACAACATACGCCTGTGAAATTAGATTGGACTGACCTTCTTCTGATGGGTTGAGGGTACCGGATTGACAGCTCCTGGCTGCTGTTTCTGACTGGTAGTACAGGTGCCCTAACTCTTTGGTAGCACTTAGAGTGGTTGCTCCATCAACAGTTGTATAATATCGGGATGTTTGTAGTGCTATGTTGTGCATGGAGAGGGACCTTGCACTCATCCCCGATGGGCTTTCCTAAGGCCACAGTATTTTTAGATTCAAATATTAATAACTACATTTTATTTCAGTATTTAATTTATGTATTCCTGTTTTTATTAAATGCTAGCTTTTTTCTCGTCCATAAATGTTTATTTATCTACCGAGTTGATTGCAAAAATAGATTACGAAATTGTACTCCTTTTTAGTTCGTGAGAGGGGAATTTATCACCATACTTTCCCTTAAACACGTCTGTTGGACTTTTGTTAAGTAGAATACTTAATAATTTATTTATTTATTTATTTTTATTTTTTATTTATGTTTTTTTTTTAAATGGAGAGTAGAAAACGCATTGTGGATGCGTTATCGGCAGCTCCTGTTACTCTCGCTTCTCCTTATTTGTCCTTCAGTCCTCATTTTTTTAATGAGTGATTTTTCTGACAAAAGGAGAAGAAAAAGTTGTTTTCTAGGTTGGCAGTATTTTGCGCGAACAGTTGGCAGAGATGGCAGAAATTTTCTGTTTCTATGTCTATCCTTGTAGCCATGTCACTAGTAAGGGTGCTGGAGGTAAACGTTTTATCTGGGCTGACGTTATCCGCCTGATAGTCAGGGACCCGAACCTTGGATTAACCACTAAGGAGGCTGTCCTATCAGGAGGTGCAAAGTACTGGGGCTGCTGTATTGCCATTTGGTGAATGGATTCTGGATCATGCAGTAGCTTCTGGTGGGGGCCTCTCGATGCCATATTAGTGGGTAATTGTTACGGCTTTACCTTATCATGAGCTACCAAAAAAACAAAAAAAAAACAAGACAAAAAAAATTCTTTGTTTCTTTTTCTCTCTTAGTTTCCCCTCTCTGTCCTGCTCTAAGTAAATCTGACGACCTAGTCCACAAATTCCAAAATTTCATCATGACAAGTTCCAAGAAAAAATACATGATTAAACCCAGTTCTCCAACTTCCAACGTAGACCCCTGCTACCATGTCTCCTTCTCCAATATCAGGGGTCTACGTTCTAACCTTCCAGAGGTTGAAACCCAATTATAGGAGACTAAACCAGACCTTTTATTTTTAAGCGAAACTGGCATTGAACAGGCTATTTCCCTAGAAGAGTTCGCAATTAAAGGATACTTTAACTTAACTTCTAAATCTGACCCCCAAGATCGCCATGGGCATGGAATATGTGCCTATATTAAAGATGGCTATCCATGTGGTAGGGACATCTTCAGGGAAGATCCTAACTTACCCTATATGTGCTTCCGGGTTGCTTTAGCTCACACTACTGCATTTATATTTACTCTCTATCGCCCCCACAACAGCGGAGTTACTATCTTTCAAAGCATATCTGAGAAAATTGACCAAGTCCTATCTGCTTATCCTTCAGCTAACATTCACGTATGTGGAGACTTCAATGTTCACAACGTCGAATGGTTGACCCACTCAAACAAGACCGATGATGAGGGGAGGTTCTGTCATGATATCTCCGTTGCCTATGACCTCACTCAGATTGTTCATGACCCCCCCCCCCGTGTGCCCGACAATGACGGCTAGTATGCGAGCCTACTAGACCTTTTTCTCACAACTTGCCCTGAACTATGGTCAGTTTCTGTTCTGTCTCCTCTTGGCTCTTCCGACCACTCTGTTGTATCAGTTAAGATAAAAATGAAATGTAATAAGTCCCCAGACATACCTCTCCATAGTACAGTATATCGATACACTAAGGCTGACTGGGATAGCTTCCGTTCATTTATATCGGATCTACCTCTGCGTTCCATGTTTAAAAAGGATGTGTCCTCTATAGTATCAGACCTGACAGAATGGTTAATTGTAGGTATAGACCGTTTCATACCCTCGAAAAAGTTCCAGCAAAAACCTAACAGCCAGCCATGGTTCTCTCCAGAATGTGCTGCTGCCATTGTGCACAGAAATCACTTTTTCCACTGCTTCCAACGTAATAAATGTATGGAAACTAAAGCCGTTTTCAGAACTGCCAGCAACCATTGTAAGAAAGTAATAAAGAACGCAAAGGAGTTGTATGCTCAATCTGTTAAGTCCAAAGTAGCTGAGCAGCGACTTGGTTCCCACCAGTTTTGGCAAATAGCAAACAGAATCCTGAACAGAAGCGTGTGCTCTATCCCAACTATCATCAATGGACCCGAGGTAATCTTGTCAGCATCAGACAAAGCCAAACTCTTTGCCAAGAACTTTGCAGCTAATTCTACCCTTTGCGATCAAGGCCGCCAACCTCCAATATTTCCTCCTGTATCAGAAAACATGCTATGTGATATGCGTATATCTGTATATGATGTTGCCAAGCTAATCAAAAACCTTGATTCCAGTAAAGCAACTGGTCCTGACGGTATTCCAATTATAGTACTCAAAAAACTTCAACCTGAACTAGCGCCCATACTTACAAAACTGTTTAAACGTTGTCTTAAGGAGAATAGTTTCCCATCACCCTGGAAAATTTCATCAGTATGACCTGTATTTAAGAATTCAGGTGATCGCTCGTCCCCCTCTCAGTACAGACCAATAAGTCTTCTGTGCTTCATGAGTAAGTTGCTGGAATCTGTGTTAAATACTGAAGTAATCAACCACCTCAACAAATATAACGTTCTTAGTGACACTCAATGTGGTTTCCGTTCTGCTAGATCTACAGCAGATGTGCTTACAGTTATATCTCATAGGATTAGCAAATCTCTCGACGGAGGCAACCTTTCTAGGGTAATTGCTCTTGACATATCAAAGGCCTTTGATAGGGTATGGCATAAAGGTTTACTTCACAAGATCTCTAGCTATGGTATAGCTGGAAATGTCTTCTCAATTATTGAATCATTTCTTTCTGATAGGTTCATAAGAGTAGTAGTTGAGGGGCAAAAATCAGAAACTCACAGTATTAATGCTGGAGTCCCTCAGGGGTCCATCCTGTGCCCAACTCTTTTCCTGATCTACATTAATGATCTTCACATCCTTACATCATTTGTAAACATTTATGCTGACGACACTACCATTTATGGTAGCACATCTAAGACAGTAAACGATCAAGTTCTCTCCGATTCTCTCTCCTCTGATCTTGAGCACGTAGTACAATGGGGAACGGAGTGGCTGGTTACTTTTAATGCATCTAAAACCAAGCTTCTCTCTTTACATCATCGACATTCTGATCCACATCTGGCATCAATTGAAATGAATAGCTCTCTTCTTCCGGAGGCCTCAAGTTTTGACAAGCTTCTGGGCTTGACCATTACTCCTGATCTTAAATGGAACACGTACATCAAATCTGTTGCCAAGGGCGCTGGAAAAATGGTGGGATCTTTCTATCGATCCAGTAGATATCTCACTGCTGATGCAATTCTTTATCTATATAAAAGCCAGGTACGTCCAAGGATGGAATACTGTTGCCACATCTGGGCAGGAGCTGCTAGAAAGAACTTCTCCTGCCTTGATAGAGTTCAAAATAGACTTTGTAGCCTTGTAGGAGATGTCCTTTTCTGTTCCCTGCAACCTCTATCTCACAGAAGAGATGTTGCGAGTTTGTCTCTGATGTATCGTTATTTTCATGGAAAGTGTTCGACTGAGCTTCGGTTTATGGTCCCCCCCCCCTCGCCAAACTTTCACAAGAAACACTTGTCTAGTTGAAAACATTATCAATAATTCCCCCCACTGTGCCTAAACCTAAACGTAGATTCCATGAACAAAGCTTCTTTCTTAGAACTGCACACCTGTGGAATTGTCTTCCGTTTTCCTGCTGACCACAATATGGTTGTGTTCAAGTCTAACGTAAATAAGTTCTTGATGAGCCGTTCCATATAAGTTATCAAATTTACCGAATTTTCATTACTAATGATTACTATATTGTCCAATTTCTACTGTACTCTCTTTAACCCTTATCCTTGAGTGGCCTCTTGGCCTTGATAATGTGGTGATGCCTGTGTAAAAAAAAGGTCAGCTGATGGTCTACTTGTGATGCATGTCTGATACCCCGCATATCCTCTTGTTCAGCTCACTTTACCTAACTGAAAATCTTTAAAAACATCAAGTTCGTGCATAAGGCAGAGTCCTTAAGGCAGAGTGGGAGATATCCAGGCATGTTAAAGTAGTTAGAGGGGATGGAGGAGTGTAGGTTAGTCTCACTTAGTGCTAAGATATCCGGGGTATTTGTTAGGAGAAATGCTTCAACATCAGCTAAATTAGTTCTAAGCCCATGGATGTTCATTAATGTAAGCCTCAAGGGAGGAGGCAAGTTGGATTTGTTTGACCCTTAGCCTGGTTTAAGCTTATTTTTTTTTTATTGTACTGTCATCATGTTTTTAAAAATTTTCAGTTAGGTCAGGGGGAGCTGAACAAGAGGATATGCAGGTGTAGGGGAATAAATAAGAGCACCGGATTACCGGTGTAGGGTAAGGAGTGAGGTCC
The DNA here is from genome assembly GCF_053919585.1 of Euprymna scolopes. Lineage (NCBI taxonomy): Eukaryota > Metazoa > Mollusca > Cephalopoda > Sepiida > Sepiolidae > Euprymna > Euprymna scolopes. The sequence goes on from NC_136505.1 coordinate 338,421, forward strand.
CTTGAGAAAAGAAGAGGAGAGTCCGTACACATGAGGCACGGACGCAAAAAGTTCTTCTCCTAAAAGACAATGTTGGACAGGCAGAGTACAACTCTAGAATACAGTCCTCACTCCTCCCGTAAACCCCACTATTGAAGTGAGTAATCTTTTTACCTTAATGTTCTGAATTGCAGTGTTGTCATATTTTCATGTTTGTTAATAAATTCTTGTCGTTTATACTTGTTGTACGTTTAGTAATTATTAAAGCTGGTCGGTAGTTTTGGGACTTGGAAGAACCTAAACCCGTACCAACAGTGGTGACCCCAACTAGCAACATAGAATACGCAAAGCAACGTTTTTTTTATGTTTTAATAACAAAAGGAAAATGCGTAAAATTAAAGTTTATTTTTAAATAAAAATAATCCATAACATGAATCCCGCGTCAGAGTAGTTAAAAATAAATGAACAAAACATTTACGTACGTAAGTTAAAAATAAAAAAATAAAAAAATAATGACTAGTTACGTTTTTGTTCCGAGATTTATTTTATACAAGTATCGTTACCCTTTCATCGGGATATTCACATTTTTCTCGCACAACAAATATGGCTGACCGCGTCTTCTTCAATCTGCACGTGGCGCCAGTCTCGTGATTGGCTGATGTGAACACTACGTCACACTTCGTCTTCCTCTTGCTCTGTCCCTACTATTACTACTATACGGTGTCATCTAGCTAACTGTCGCTATAAATAAATAAATAAGATAAAAATAAATAATAATAATAAAAATCATAAATAAATGTGAAATGGCGTCACCCACATTCAGTCTGATTCCAACGGATGTACGGAATGACCCTGCTTTGTTTTTCGCACAGCTAGATTTATATTTTCGGCAGAAAACGATATCAGGACCGACTGAAAAGTTTTGCCATGTGGCGACTATATTACCTCAGGATGTTATCGTCGAGGTGAAAGACCTAATTATATCTCCTCCCACGGAGAAACCATATGACACCCTACGAGAAAGAGTGACAACTGCTGTGTCAGTTTCAGCACACAGGCGAATCTCACAATTATTAGAACAGGAAACGATGGGGGATAGCACGCCGTCACAGTTTCTAAAGCGCCTGCAGAAGTTGGCTGAAGGGACAATGGACAATAATATTGTCAAACACATCTTCCTACAGCGCATGCCAACCGAGTATAAGGTGGTAATAGCTGCACAAGATGAATCTATGCCAGTGGAACGAGTAGCTGAGATAGCCGACCATATTGCCGATATAATGTCGACACGGTCGTCAACGGTGGCTGGCGTTCAGACATCGGAGAAAGACGAGCTACTCTCCAAACTAATGGAGGGACAGACCAGATTGGAAGCTCGCATGGACAAAATGGCGGAGGACATCGCGAGACTTACCCTCGAGAATAAGCAAAGGCGGGGGGGGGCGCTCAGCCACTCCAGAGAACGGAGGCAGGATAGGACCATTTGCTGGAAGCACAAGAGATTTGGGGAGAAGGCAAATTCCTGTATCCCACCGTGTAGTTACAAGAGTTCGGGAAAAGCTTAAACCAACAGAAGAATGCGGCATCAACTGTCGGTGCATCTCGTTCAGGCCGCCTATTGTATGTGGTGGACAAAAACTCAGGTACGTCCTTTTTGGTGGACAGCGGGGCGCAGGTGTCTCTCATTCCTGTGACTGCAGCCAACAAGAAATCCCCTCCCTGTAAATTCACACTACGAGCTGTGAATGGCTCGTTAATAAACACATATGGGGAGAAGTGTATGGACCTTAATTTAGGCCTGCATGGAACATTTACCCACATTTTTATAGTGGCGGATGTAGACAGTGCTATTTTAGGTACCGATTTTTTACAGGCGTTCGGTTTGGTGGTGGATATAACAGGCCAGTGTCTGAAAGATCCAGAAACGCATCTCACAGAATGTGGGGTAGTTAGGACTGGTACTCCATTGTGTCCAGTAGTGGCACATGCAAACCAGGATAACAATTTTCTGAGTCTCTTGAAGGAATACCCTTCAATTTCAGTGCCTTTCCATAGGGACGTTTTGCCACACTCCACCACACACTATATCGAAACAAAGGGTCCGCCCGTTCATAGCAAAGCTAGGCGCTTAGCACCAGAAAAGGTAACAGCGGCCAAGACTGAATTTCAGCAAATGATGAAGTTAGGCATAGTTCGCCCTTCAAAGAGTGAATGGGCTTCACCTCTTCATCTTGTCAACAAAGGTGTTAACACATGACGGGCATGTGGGGACTACAGAGCACTAAATGCAGTCACTAAACCAGATAGATACCCAGTACCACATGTCCAGGACGGGACAGCAGTGGCTCAAAATAACCGTTTTTTTACAAAATTGGATTTAATTCGAACATATCACCAAATACCGGTGGAGCCCGAACACATTCCTAAAACGGCTATCATCACCCCATTCGGGATGTTTGAGTTCATGCGAGTTCCTTTTGGGTTGCGGAATGCAGCACAAACATTCCAACGGTTCATAGACCAGGTGTTGTCAGATTTGCCATTCGTCTGTGCATATATTGACGATGTACTTATTGCTAGCCAAACTAGAAAGGAACACATCGGTCATGTGCGACAGGTCTTCGAACGTTTGAAGCAATATGGGATAGTCCTAAACCCATTAAAATGTGCTTTTGGTCAATCCGAAGTAATTTTTTTAGGACACCATATTTCAGAGGGGGGAATATCCCCATCACCAGAGATGGTCAAGTCCATTCAAAATTTCCCTATCCCTGCCACAATGAGGCAGCTGCATCAATTCTTGGGGCTGATAAACTTTTATCTTAGGTTCTTACCTCACTGTGCACAAGTACTTTTACCATTGACAAGTGTGTTGACAAATGTGAGGAAGTGTGACATTGTATTTTCAGAGCACGCGGTAGAAGCATTCAACAAGATCAAGGCTATGTTGCAGGAGACTGCAAAATTGTCTCACATCCAACCCAACCAGGAGCTGTGCCTAGCAGTGGATGCATCCGCAATTGGAATTGGAGCGGTCCTACAACAAAAATGTGATGCGGACTGGAAACCCATTTCCTTTTTCTCAAAAAAATTAACAGAGACTGAGAAACGCTATAGTACATTTTCCAGAGAGCTGTTAGCTGCATTCTCTGCGATACGCCATTTCCGGCAGCTTTTGGAAGGTCAGCAGTTCCATATCCTCACGGACCACAAACCCCTGTTAGGCGCTTTACAGTCTTCCTCGGACAAATATTCTCCCAGAGAGATTCGCCAGATGGATTATATCCTTCAATTGACATCGGATATCCGGCACATTAAGGGAGCAGACAACATCCCAGCAGACACCTTATCGCGGGGAATTAATTCCTTCCTGTTGCAGCCGGCAATTGACGTCGACACCTTGTCTAAAGAACAACAGAAGGATAAACATTTACAAAATCTCCTGCAGAATAATCCAACTTCATTGAACCTAGTGACAATTACCAACCCTACCAGCCACACAAAAAGGCAGAGTGGGAGATATCCAGGCATGTTAAAGCAGTTAGAGGGGATGGAGGAGTGTAGGTTAGTCTCACTTAGTGCTAAGATATCCGGGGTATTTGTTAGGAGAAATGCTTCAACATCAGCTAAATTAGTTCTAACCCCATGGATGTTTATGAATGTAAGCCTCAAGGGAGGAGGCAAGTTGGGTTTGTTTGACCCTTAGCCTGGTTTAAGCTTATTTTTTTTTTTATTGTACTGTCATCATGTTTTTAAAGATTTTCAGTTAGGTAAGGGGGAGCTGAACAAGAGGATATGCAGGGTTTCAGACATGCCTCACAAGTAGACCATAAGCTGACCTTTCTTCAACTTGAACTGTGGCCTTAGGAAAGCCCATCGGGGATGAGTGCAGGGTCCCTTTCTATGCGCAACATAGCACTATAAACATCCCAATATTATACAACTGTTAATGGATCAACCGCTCTAAGTGCTACCAAAGAGTTAGGGCACCTGTACTACCAGTCAGAAACAGCAGACTGAGTGATTTGACCTCGTACTGACTTCCTAGTCATATATGTACCTGAAGAACTCTTGTGCCTTCCTACATCCGCATTTTTAATTTGTTGTGTTGAGAATTACTAATGACTTGAAACCGGTATTTGCAGCCTGCCCTAATTATGCACAAAATATTGTGGAGTCTATTATTTTTCTCAACAGATGCACCCAATATTGTGCTAAAACCTGGCAAGTGACTTTGGGGCTTAATTCGGATTTGAGGATGACTTTAAGGCATATTGTGTATTCTTGTTCAACCTTATGATACATTTTTTCATGTTCTACAGTTGTTTTCCTCTATATCGAGGTAATTGTATGTGGCATCCTCTGCTAGATCTTCAATAAAGTTGTTATGAACTGAAGATGTTCAGATGTTGCCTTTTTCTTTTTACTGTGCATTTAGTACATTTGTCAAATCAAACTCCATGCAGACATCCTCTGTGAACGTTTTTACAGTTTCTATCAGGAAGACAAAGTGTTTTTATATCTGCATAAAGTTTAAGATCATCCATAAAGAGTAGATGGTTCACTCTTTTACTCTCTTTTTTTCTTCTTCCTCGACTAAATTTCTATCCAGCATCAAATTTTTAAAGAGCTGGCTTAGTGGATCAATTGCAAAGCAGAAGAACAGTGATGAAACACTATCTCCTTGGAAGATAACTTGCTGAATACTGAGATTTGAAGTCTGAATTGATCCATGTGTCTTGAACAATGGACGCTTACTATATCGTCATTTGTTTTACAAGGAATGTCCGTATGCACTTATAGACATTATACAACTCCAAACACTGCAATATCCAAGAGGCACACTGTTAAATGCCTTTTTATAGTCGATCCAGATCACTGATAGGTTTATTTGTCACTTTCTTAAGTTCCCCAAGATTGTTTGATTCAATAGATGTGGGGGGGGGGATTTGAGTTAAGACAGTTGAGTTCTCTCCCCTTGTCTATAGATGAGGAAAAGTCTGTTTGGAGTAATCTCGTCTTTTTTGTTGTTAAGACAGTTGAATTATCTCCCCTTGTCCATATATAAAGCAAAGCCTGTTTGGAGTGAACTGCCCTAGGTTCTTGTGTGTTTTGAGGGAGGTGCACTTAACATTGGTAGCAGAAGTTGTCTTCTTTTGTATGATAAGATAGTCTTGTTCCACAAACGTTGAAACACATTTAAAATTTTGGTGAATGAAGAAACCTATGCACAATGGAAGCAAGACATAGACATATGGTCTATATTTACAGACTTACTTAAGGAAAAACCGAGCCCTGCTGTGTTTTTGTCATTACCTCAAAATATCAGAGAATTTGTTTGACACTTGGCAGTTACAGATATTGATAGAACAAATGGATTGAATATAATAATTTACACGTTGGACAAAATTTACAAAATACAAAGGCATACATGTCATTTTAGGAATTTTATTCCTACAAAAGAGTGGTCAGAGTTAATAAAAAGTGAATTTTTGGTGCAATATAAATTTCTGTATCAAAAATTATAGAAATTTGAAATTAGCAGAAGTCCAGGCCTTTTTCGTTCTGACTGTAGCAAATGTATCTGTGGTTAGAAGCAAGAAAGACAAGTCTTACCGTGGGTGCTCAGTGAGTGAGTTCAGGCGAAGAAAAGGAAGACAAACATGGCGGCCAGCATTTTTATTTCATCCATTCTCGCATAATCTTGTGTGTGCGTGGAGATGGAAACTATAAAACGATGTTCATTTCTCGGTGCTGTGAGATTATTCCTGATCAGGCAGGAGAGAAGGCAACGAGAGTAGAGATAGAGGACTGTAGCAATAATCTTTCTTGAACATTCCGTTTGTGTATTTGAGGTGAACCCCCCCCCCATTATACTTCAAGCTATTTCGGCAATCGCCAACGCAGACTTAAGCAACATGATTAAGCCTTTTAATGGCGACGGTGGTGTGGTGGCGTGGCTTTAAAAAGTGGGCCTTGTAGCAAGGATTCAGAGGCTGGATGATGTGGCTGCAATAATACCACTGTTTCTAGAAGGGGACGCACTGGCCCTCTATTTGGAGCTCAGCAAGCGGGAACAGGGTGACGCGGACGCCATCAAAGGTCGACTGATCGAAGCTTTTGCAGAGGGGCCTTTCGAGGCCTTTAATAAGTTGAAAGAGAAGAGGTGGACTGGTGAATCTGTGGATGTCTACGCAAATGAGATAAGGAGATTGGTTGAGTTGTCGGGCATCAGGGGGCACGCCACGAGTCACATAGTAAAGATGACTTTCGTTACCGGGTTCCCAAAGAGATATCAAAAAGGTTGCAGCAGGTCCCGAGAGTGGAGATGCTGGATGTGAGTGAGCTGCTTAAAACTGCAAAAATCTTGGTGAGCACCCAGCCCACGGAGCCTGGAGGAACAGCAGCAACGGTACAGCAGGATGTGGGCAGGAATCTGCCGAACCCGGGGATGGCATGCTTCAAATGCGGGGGACCACACATGAGAAAAGACTGCAGGAAGTTCTTGCAATGGACAGTGTGTTACAAATGCAATCGAAGAGGCCATTTAGCGGTAAAATGCACAAGTTCGGGAAACTGGCGAGGGGAGGCCGACGCGCCAGCAGCTGCCCCGATTCAAGAATAGTGGCGCACCCGCAGCAGATGCTCAAACAGAAGATTGCGGTGGAAGGACGGGAAGTTATGACCCTGATTGACACTAGCTGCACCACTACCATGGTGCACACTACCCGGGTCGGAAGATGGAAAGGGAAGGGTGAAGTAGCGGCATTCGATGGGTCGCGAGTGAACTGTCGAGGGAGGAAGACCGTCACTATTGATATTGCTGAACGTCGGATGAGGGTCCATGCAATTGTCACTGATCGCCTGGTGCCTGGTGTCCAAGCCATCATTGGAATGGATGTTATATGCCGCCTTGGAGGTGTTACCATCACATGTAACAATGTGAGGTTCAGACTAGCTGAGTGCCCGGTGACGGAGCAAACCCCCAGAGGGATCAACAAGACCGGGGAGGAAATAAAATTGTCAATCAAAGATCAGGACTTCCGAGCCGAATTCGACGGAGAGCGGTGGACGGTGGAGTGGGCATGGAAACATCAAGTGCCATCGCTGACAAACAGGGTGGCGTACTACACAAATTCGCTTAGAGGAGGGGCGAGAATAGAGTTTGAGCAAGAAGTCGACCGATGGATTGAGGAGGGGGATACTGATGCCTTGGACGGATGACGTGGAGTCGGGCATTTTGCCATTGATGGCCATTCTGCAAACAATTTAAGGGAAAGTAAGACCAGTCCTGGATTTCCGAGAGTTGAACGGCCATGTTAAGTGCCATACGGGAGGCGACACCATAGATGTGTGCAGTGAGACCATTAGGGAATGGAGGCAGATGAATGGCGCATCTACGTTGGTAGATTTAAAATCTGCCTATTTGCAACTCCATGTTGCCAAGAAGCTCTGGAAATATCAGTTAGTCAAGTACAAAGGCAAAACCTACTGCCTTACACGAGTGGGGTTCGGGTTAAATTCGGCACCCAAGATTATGTCAACTATCCTCAGGAAGATTCTGGAGACAATGGAAAAGGGAGATGGGGTAGTGAGCTCATACATAGACGACATTCTGGTGAATGAGACTGTGGTAACTGCCAAGGAGGTGGTGGCTCATTTGAAGAGGTTCGGGTTGGTCGCCAAAAGCCGGAAAAATTAGACGGAGGGGCTGCTTTGGGCCTAAAACTGAAACAAGGTGCATCAGGTGGCCTAGAGTTTCGCAGGGGAACCGAGATCCCACAACTGAAGCAGCTCAACAGACGTGAACTTTTTTTCATATGCGGAAAGTTGATCGGACATTACCCCGTTGCTTGCTGGCTTAGACCAGCATGCAGCTGCATAAAGAGACACGCCAAAGGACGAGGATGGAATGATAAGGTGGGAGAAAGAACGGTCGCCATGATGAAAGAGCTCCTGAAAGAAGCAGAATGGCAAGACCCAGTCCGGGGAACCTGGAACGTACTGCGAACATTGGATGGAGTCGTGTGGTGCGATGCAAGCAGCATTGCAACAGAGGTCATTTTGGAAATTGGAGGAGTAGTTGCAGAAGATGCAGCCTGGTTGAGGAAAAAGAATGACGTCAGCCACATCAATGTGACGGAATTAGACGCGACAATAAAAGGAGTCAATCTGGCCTTGAAATGGGGACTATGTGACATCTGCATCAAAACAGACTCTGCCACGGTGTTTGCTTGGCTAAAGTCTCTTATTTCAAACGAAAAAAGGATAAAAACGAAAGGGGCTGCGGAGATGTTAGTGAAGCGCAGGCTTGGGATGCTGGCTGAGCTGATGCAAAAGTTTTGTTTGAAGCTTCGCGTAGACATGGTGGCTTCTGAAAAGAACCGAGCAGATGCTCTCACGAGAGTGAAGAAGAGTTAGCTGTTGCCAAAGAAAGATGTTGTTGCTGCATCGGATCTAGATGATGTTGGCGTGCGAGAACTGCACAATTTTCACCATATGGGGGTAGAGAGGACTTGGTACTTAGTGAAAAAAGTCGACCCGAGGATCACCAAGGAGCAAGTGAGGCAAGTGGTCAGGACATGCGACAGATGTCAGTCGATTGATCCTGCTCCAAGCATGCATGAAACTGGTCAATTGGAGGTGAGTGGCACCTGGGAGAGACTGGCATGCGATGTCACCCATTACAGGGGCGGACTTTATCTGACCATGATTGACTGTGGGCCCAGGCGATTTGCCCTATGGAAGAAGCTACGTGGAGGAACAGGCAATGAAATAGCGGCAATCCTTGATGAGGTGTTTTTGGAGCGAGGCCCCGTGGAAGAGTTGTTAACCGACAATGGGACTGCATTCAAGTCAGTAGCAGTGACAAAAGTACTGAATAAATGGAAGATCCAACAATTTTTCAGAGCTGCCTACAGACCCAGTGGCAACAGGATCGTGGAGAGAAACCACCGCACCATAAAGGCAGTTGCGGAAAGAGGAGGCACCTCACTTGAGCAAGCCGTCTTCTGGTATAACATGTCGCCTAAACTGGGACAAGTACCAGAGAGGGTCCCGCAACTATCAACGTTTGCATATTCCTGGAGACATCCCAGGGTGGAGCCGGCAAGCCGAGAAGTAGAGGCCACAGGGACAATTAAACTTGGGGACGAGGTATGGGTGAAGCCACCGGGGGTGCGCTGCACCACACAATGGAGTAGAGGTCGCGTGACTGGGAGGAACACTAGTAACAACATTGTGGTGGAAGGAGTCCCGAGGCACATTCTTGATGTCAGACCAGTGGAGGGCGAAGCAGTGGAGGGGAGTGTGCAGCCACAGGGGGAGGACGAGACACCTCAGAGGCCACGTAGAGAGAGGCGACTGCCACAGTGGATGAGAGACTACGAAATGTGATCTTGAGATCAGGGAGGCATGTGGTTAGAAGCAAGAAAGACAAGTCTTACCGTGGGTGCTCAGCGAGTAAGTTCAGGCGAAGAAAAGGAAGAACAAACATGGCGGCCAGCATTTTTATTTTATCCGTTCTCGCGTAATCTCGTGTGTGCGTGAAGATGGAAACTATAAAACGATGTTTATTTCTCGGTGCTGTGAGATTATTCCTGATCAGGCAGGAGAGAAAGCAACGAGAGTAGAGACAGAGGACTGTAGCGATAATCTTTCTTGAACATTCCGTTTGTGCATTTGAGGTGAACCCCCCCCTTATATTTCAGTATCAGAGGAAAATGAAAAATTAGCTAGAACCATGTGTTCAAGCATAACATATGCAACAATGAAAGATTTTTTTTTTTTTTTTTTTTACACAGTGATCACCACTTATCAAGGCCCGGAAGCCACTCAGGGATAATGGTTATTGCAAGTACATTACGTTAGTGAGGAGATTTGCTGAAATGTTTACTTAAGGGGGCAGTTCATTAGGAATTTGTTAACATTGGACTTGAAGACAACCAAGTTGTAGTCCGGAGGGAAGCAGGCAGACGGAATAGGGTTCCACAGGTGTGCAGTTCTAAGAAAGAAGCTTTGTTCATGGAATCCGCGTTTTGATTTAGGCACAGATATAGAGTGGGGGAAATTTTTCACAGTGGATTTAGCTAGACGGGTGTTTTTCGTGAAAGATTGGCAGGGGGGACCAGAGATTGGAGTTCAGACGAGCATCTGCCATGGAAATAACGATAAAACAAGGACAGGCTTGCAACGTCTCTTCTATGGGAGAGAGGTTGCAGGGTAGAGAAAAGGGCATCCCCCACTAAGCCACGAAAGTGCCCTGCTCGTAAGGAAGAAGTTGAAACAGTAAATTTCAATAGATACAGAAACATTAAGGAACAAAAACATGACAGGATATATGAAGAAAATTCTAAGGACAGGCAAGTTAATGTTTTTTTTAAATGTAATTCAACTAAGCATTTTGCCCAAAATTGTATGATTTTCAGTTCTAGAAATCATATCAGCACTGTTGTGGATTCTGACCAGGTGAATTTTACTTTGTTTAATGTTGATTCCAGTTATCGAATATTGATAAATAATTGTTATTCTAATATAAAAGTATCCAATATTGTGAAAGAAACATTGGGTATAGCAGCGTTAGACTCTGTTTGTTCACAAATTGTTGCTAGAGAAATTTGGTTTAATGTATTCTTTGATACATAAAATGAGCGAGATAAGCGATTGGTAGAAACTTAAGTCTAACAGAATATTTTGTTTGGAAGATGAAGTGGAGTTAAAAGGTATTAAAACAGTTAAATTTCCTGTGACAATATGAGGTATCAGAGGTTATATTGAGGCTGATCTCGTCCAAAATGATATACCTCTGTTGTTAAGTCATAGATCTATGAAAGCTGCAGGAAATACTGCAAAAATTTAAAAACAACAGCTGTCCCACTTTTGTGAGATATATTAAATTGCAAGCAACAACTTCTGGGCATTATAGTCTGCCACTAATATGCTTTGGGAGGCTAAAAATGCACCAAGTATAGTCTTAGATTATGAGACTTTAAAAGGATATTCTTGAGTGGAAAAAATGGAAAGTTCAGAAATTACACAGACAGTTTGCTCATGCATCTTAAGAAAAATTAATAGCTCTGGTTAAAAGCAGTAAAGCATTTCATAAGGAATTTCTGAATCAGATAAAGGATGTTTGCGATTCTTGTTCAGGTTTTCAGAGGCCTAGAAGATGTGCGCCTCGACCAGTTATAGGATTATCTCTTGGTAACAGGTTTAATGGCACTGTATATTTGCATTTAAATGAATATCGACACAACCAATGCAGGATTCTGCATCTAATTGATACATTCACTAGATACTCTGCTGTCATATTAATTAAGAGAAGAAAAGCGACGAAATATTCACAAAAGATTTTAATGCAGATATGGTACCTTATTTTGGAGGCCTCAAACAGTTTTTAAGTGATAATGGAGGCGATTTTAATAATGAAGGCTAATGACAGTTGAATGAAAAATTAAATATTGAAACATGCACAAAAGCTGCAGAAAGTTCATTAAGCAATAGCATTGTGAAACTTCATAATCTAAAAATTGCTGGAACAATGGAAAAAACATTAGATCATATGGAATGTGAGCCAGAAATAGCTTTAGGTTGGGCTGTGAGTGCTAAAAATGCACTTCAAAATCATTCTGGTTATAGTCCAAATGAGCTTGTATTTGGGTCAAATATTAACATTTCATCAGTTTTAAATGATCGATTACTTGCATTGGAAAATGCAACAACCAGTGATATGGTTTGAATAAATCGAAATGCCCGATATGCAGCGAGAAAAAGTTTCATGGAAGCTGAATCAAATGAATAAATTCAAGAGCCTTGAGATATAATATCAGGATATGCAGATGAAGAATTTGTGACAGGTGACCGTGTCTATCATAAAAGACAAAACTGCAACAGATGGCATGATTCTTGATCAGACATGATTGATCATTTTTCATGATGCATCCATGTCATTTGATGAAGGTAGACAAGAAACTGTAAAGTTCAAGGAATGAAGAAAATACAAATTCTGAAAATGAGATAAAGTGTTGGCGGAGGAAGATGAAGAACAATATAACAATTCTAATTCAAGTCATCGGGAACATGCAGTTTTGTTTACTTCTAAACAAGAACAAGGACCAGATGTGATTGATACAAAGAAAAGGAAATGAAAAATTTGAAAGTTCATGAAGTATCTCTGACCTTGAGTAAATATGTATATCAAAAAGATGGGTGATAACAGAAAAATTTATGAATCACAAAAAGATAATGAAGGCTCATCTTGTTGCACGTGGTTATGAAGAAGATTCTTATGACTGAAAAACAGATTCTCAAATGTGCAGATGCGAACCCATGCATCTCATATTGTAAACTGCCTTGGTAATGATGTAGCACGTGGAGAGTTGATTATACCTCAGCATTTTTGCGAGGTAATATGTTGGAGAGAGAAGTATTCCTTAGACCATCATCTTATGTGTCCAAAATCATAGATGTGGAAGCTGAAAAGATGCATTTATGGTTTAAATGATGCACCTTATTCATCATGAGTTATTTCGTTTGAAGGAAATAGTGAGTGCATATGACAATGCACTATTTCTTTGGTACAATGCGACTGGTGACTAAATACACGTAGATGATTTCATATTCTATGGAAATTATCTATTTCAGAAAAATGTGATTGGAGAATTAAAGAAGATATTAAAAATTGGAAAGCCTGAAAATGGAACATTTAATTTTGGGTGTTAAATGTTAAGCAAACAAAACCTATATGTTTCATTTATAGCTCTAATAGAGAAAGAAAAGAAGATTATTAAGGAAGGGTGATAAACTGAGTGAGGATAAGGAGCTAAAGAAATTGACAGGTCAAATGTGGGCATCCCCTCACCCTTCACCAGATGTATCATTTGATTTGTGTAAGATGGGAAATATAGGAAAATCCCAAACGTAAAGTTGCTCTTTAAGACAAACAAGTCACTAATAAAGTAAAAATCAAGAACAGGTTCCATATCTTTCCTCATCTTGGGAAACCTTCAGATGTGAATATTGTTTGTTATTCAGGTGACAGCTATGCTAGTTTGGAAGATGGATCTTCATAAGGTGGCTTTATCATCTTTGTTTGTGGCAAAATGAATAGGATGGCTCCTATATGTTGGTCATCAAAAAAACTTGACCATGTAATAAAAAGTCTATTAACTTCAGAAACTCTTGTGCTTGCTGAAGCAGCCGATGCTGGTATATTAATAACCACCATGCTTCACGAAATGTCCAGACTACAAGGTTCGTACAGATTTTCAATGTCCATTTTCAAGGACTTTTCAAAGTTTTTCAACACCTTCTCTAGACAAGACTAAAGTTTTCAAAACAAAATTGGGGTTTGCTTTATAATCAACAGCAATTCCAAAATAGTGGTAAAAAATCAAATATACAACAAATGTTACTATAGCCAAAGAGTTACTTTGCAATCTACCTGCATTTTTAAGCAGTTTTAAATGCTTTTTATTTAATCTCAAATATTAACTCTCTTTACAGCTTTTAAGTTTCCAAGCAAGATAGCTACCAAGTTGTTCATTTTTTTTATTTTTGGCCTAGTCAGTCTCATTTTAGGTTATCGCAATTATTTTTGTTGAGAATAAATCCACCACTGGAGGGTCACGTTTTTTAGAGATGAGAGGGGGTGATCATTATTATTTATGGCGGCTGCCACTATTCCCACCCCCTGCCAAATTAAATTATAAATAAAAGCTAAAATAGAGAGAGATTTAACCTCCACCCCACAAAAAAGTGAGAAAAAATTGTGGTAATCGAAACTAGGCCGTCGGGGCCAAAAAAATACAGTTATATCTCTTTATCCTGAGGTAGTTCTGTTTTGTGATAATGGGTGAAGTGAATAGTATCAGTAAGTAAAGAATTGCCTTTTAGAAAGGTTTTACTAACTGTAAAATACACGTACGCTCTTGAAAGGATCGAGCGGAAAAATGAAACAAAGGGCGTTTTTATTATGAATGTCAATCCCAAGGGGGATAACTCTTTACAACAAATTAAATCATAACATTTTCCCCGTCCTAAAGTATTCAAGTAAGGGGTAATTAATTATAGACAAATTTTTTTTTTTTTTTTTTTTTTTTTTACAATCACATAAGAATCATTTTATTTACAAATAACATATGAACCCAAACTGCAGTTTTTTCAGTATTTAGTCACAAAATCCTTATATTTACTAGGGAATTGTCGAACTCGGGACGACCTCCGCACAGATTGGCAGGAATGCTGATTTTCAGTATTATTTTTTAGTGAAATCTGATTTTCTTCAAGATCAGACGATTGATTTTTGTCTTCCTCATGACCAATGTTTTCATTAGTAGAAGGTTCAAATAAAGTCTCTGAAGTAGTAGGATTATTATTAGAGTTTTCTTCATTTGATGAGTTTGGAGCTAAGTCTCGAACGTTGACAGTGGTTTCAGTACCAGAAGGTAGTTGAACATAAGCGTAGTGGGGGTTGACATCTATTAGGGAGGCAGGCGTTACAGGAGGGTCATGTTTACTTGTTTTAGTGTGGTTTCTAATATATATTGGGCCTGGTTTAACCCAAGAAAGAATTGAAATTCCGGAAGCAGATTTACGACTATATTTAAATAGTCTATCATGGGGAGTCATATTAGTGGCAGTACAAAGTAATGATCTAATTGAATGAAGTGCGTCCGGTAGTATGTCTTCCCAATAAGGTAGTTTCATTTGATTAGAATGTAATGTTGTTTGAATGGCCTTCCATAAGGTACCGTTGAGTTTTTCAATCTGTCCATTACCTTCAGGATGATACCTACTTGTTTTAGAAGTAGCAATTCCTTTTTTGTGTAAAAAATCCTTTATTTCTCTTGCTAAGAAATCAGAAGCACGGTCAGTATGTATCATGTCAGGCAAACCAAAAATTGAAAAGAGTTTGTTTAGACAGTGGATAATGGTTTTGCTTGTCATATCTCTGCAAGGAAAAGCGAAAGGAAAACGGGAATACTCATCAATTAGAGTAAGTAGATATTTGTTGCCATGTATAGAAGTAGGTAGAGGGCCTTTAAAATCAAGATTTAATCGTTGAAAAGGTAATATGGCTTGAATGAGAGTCCCTCCATTGGTATTGGCGAATTTGGGTTTCAGTAATTGACAGGATGAGCAAGAGTCAGTAATATTCTTAATTTGATCCAAAGTAAAAGGGAGGTTCCTCGTTCTTATAAAATGGCTTAGTCTTGAAATACCAGGATGACATAATTGTTTATGTAAATCACGAAGATCTTGTAGATTGTAAGTAAGAGCAGAGATGCGAGAGAATGTGTCAGCAGCAATATTTTCAGGTCCAGGTCGATAAACTATAGTGAAATTGTATTGGGATAATTCTATACGCCAACGACATATTTTGTCATTCTTAATTTTTGATTTTCTTTTATTGTCGAATATGAAGCTGATGCTCTTCTGATCTGTGATGACTTTAAAGTGCCTGCCGAGTAGAAAATGTCGCCACTTACGGAGAGCTTCTACAATAGCGGCTGCCTCTTTTTCTACTGCATGGTGCTTAATTTCGTTAGTATTGAGAGTTCTTGAAAAAAATGCAATAGGACGACCTTCTTGATTTAGTGTTGCAGCAATGCAATAGTTACTAGCGTCCGTTTCTACTTCAAATTCTTTATTTGGATCTACCGTTATTAAAGTGGCGTCTTTTAGATCATTTTTCAATGTTTGAAAAGATTTTAATACAGATGGAGGTAGTGGAAATTCTTTGTTTTGATTTAGTAATAAAATTTTATCAGAAAATTTTTTAATGAATTTGCAGTAATAGGAAAACATTCCAACTATTCTTTTTTGAGATTTAAGATTCAGCGGAGGTGGCATTTCGAGTAATGGTTTTAGTCTTTGATAATCGGGAGCTATTTGATTATTTTCTATGGTGTAGCCGAGTAGAGTAATAGAACTAGAAGAAATTATGCTTTTATTTTCATTTAAAGTGATGTTATATTGTTTAGCAATTTTGTAGAATTTTTGAAGATTGTAATCGTGTTCTTCTTGATTTTTTCCGCATATAGTTACGTTATCAACATACACAAAGGTATCGGTTAGATTTTCTTTTTCTATAATATAGTCTATGCTCCTCTGGAAAGCACTTACTCCATTGGTGACGCCAAAAGGAAGACGAGTAAATTGAAAAAGTTTGCCACTTACTTCAAACGCAGTGAATTTACGATCAGCATGATTTATAGGTATTTGGTGATAAGCAGATTTTAGGTCGAGAGTAGAGAAGATGTTATATTGAGCGATGTCGTCTACCATCTTATTGATATTAGGCATTGGGTAAGCGTCTAGTTCCGTGAATCTATTAATGGTATCGCTGTAGTCGACTACCATTCTTTTCTTATGATTCTCATTCGAAGTTACAAGAACTTGCGCTCGCCACGGAGATATCGAAGGTTCAATTATGCCTTCTTTCAACATTCTAGCAGTCTCTTCTTTTATGAATTTGTTGGCGGCAAAAGTGTAACGTCGGGATTTTGTCGCAATAGGAGTAGTATGAGGAGAAAGATTAGAAAAGAGAGGAGGGGGTGGAACGTTTATGGTAGGAAAAAAATTATTCATGTTTATAGCTCCAATTATAAGTTTGTCTCTAGGACCGTCGAATTTAAGTGTTACTTTTTTATATTTTTTTAAAATATCTTTTCCGATTATTAAATCAATGAAAAGGTTTTCAATGATTTCAATTGTTATTCCAGAATGGGTTTTATCTTTCAGTATTAAATCCACGACAGCTTCGCCAGTTATTTTAGCATGTTGATCGGAAGCAGCCAGAGCTATAGTTTTGTTTTTAGGTATTGTGAAGAGTTTAAGTTTTTTAGCAGTATTTTCATTAATGAATGTTTTTACACTGCCGGAGTCCACCATAGCGTTCACGAAGTGCCCGTTAATTTGGCATTGAGTGAATGTGACATCTTTGGAGTTAGTTCCTAGTCAGGATAGAGAAGGTGAGGGGTAGTCAGAGTCGTCATAAAGAACAGCAGTATGAGTGTTAGAAATAGAAGATTTACACACTTTAGCCCAATGACCATTTTTTTTGCATTTTTTACATTCGGCGTTTCGTGCAGGACATAAATATCGAGGATGACGTGATTTTCCACAGAAAAAACAAACCCCTTTTGGATGCATATTTTCTTTAGTCACAGCTATACGATTGTAGCCCGAAGGATTATTTGTAGCTGCTACAGTAAAGTTATTTGCGTAGCTTATCGAATGCTTTTCTGCTTGTTCAAGAGATCTGGCCGTGGCATATGTGTCTTGTAAAGTCAGGATGGGTTTTTCTAACAGTCGTTGTCGGATGGACGAAGAAGAAATTCCACCGATGAAAGCTTCCCGAATGTATTGATTTTTGTTTTCTTCAGCAGAAATCGCTTCGAAGTTACATGTTTTGGCAAGCATTTCCAATTGTAGTATGAAGGCATCTATATTTTGTGTTGTTTGTTGCTTCGTCGTCATCAATCGATATCTATTATAAACAATATTTTCAGGTTTTAAATAAGCGGCGTCCAATGTTCTTAATGCACTATCGTAGTCGGTTTTATCGCTTATTAAATCGAAAACAGAGGCTGAAATACAATTGATCAAGGCAAAGAAATTATCTGAAGTGTTTTCGATTAATCCGTTATTATATGAGCGGATATAATTCTGGAGGGTTAATTTCCAATGCCTATAGGATTTTTCGGAATTAGGGCATGTAGGTTCCACCTCGAATCTGTCGGGACGTAAGATTCGATCCATTATTTTTTTTTTTTACAGTTAATAAAATTGAAGTGAATAGTATCAGTAAGTAAAGAATTGCCTTTTAGAAAGGTTTTATTAACTGTAAAATACACGTACGCTCTTGAAAGGATCGAGCGGGAAAATGAAACAGAGGGCGCTTTTATTATGAATGTCAATCCCAAGGGGGATAACTCTTAACAACAAATTAAATCATAACAATGGGACATAACTCTTGTATCCAGAATACTTCTATACTATTTCAAAACAATGTATTTCGATTTTATTTTTAATATTTCAGCAGAACTTTTTATTAGACATAAAAAATACAATGTTTAAGTCTTTCCAAGATATTTTTTATATCATCAAAGATATAATTGGAATAAGGCCTTTTCGAGGCAAAAATTAAAACTCAAGGGCTTTTCAAGTCTGTGAAAACCCCAGAATACCCAGATTTCCTGAAGTTCTTTGTAAAACAGACAATTCATTAAATCTTGTGAGTCACCGGCATCTAAGAGTTGCTGTGGCCAGACTAAATGAAATGATAAAAGAAATTCGAACTGAATGGATCAGAGGTCGAGAACAGGTTGCTTTTGCTATTTTTAGGAACTCAAGAAGACACCAGCAATGTTAATCTCTACGTTAAGACTGTTGAGTTTTCTTCTCTTGTCTAAAGATGAGAGAAAGTCTCTTTGGAGGTATCACCTCTTTGCTATTAAACTCTGAAAATACGACAGTTGAATTATCTCCCCTTGTCTATAAAGTCTGTTGGCAGTGAGCTGCACTAGGTTCTTGTTAATTTCCGAGTTGACAGTTATCTCTTTTTATTCTATAGATAAAGCAAAGGCTAAAGTGAGTGTCCTTGGTTGATATTGCCGTGCAATAAATTTTGAAGGAGTACTTAACATTTTGTACCAATTTGGTTTCTGGTACATAATTCATGCACTATCTCAAATATTCTGATGTTTAAAGATTCTATCAGTCTCTATTAAGTTCAATTATTTGAATTTCTCTTAAGCTTGGTTTACCGAGTATGTATACGCATGTGTTTTTGTAAACTTTTCTTTTGTGAAAATACAGCCGCACACACTCCACAAGAAAAAGGTTTTTCACCAGTGTGTGTTCGCATATGTGTGTATAAATTGGATTTTTGTGAATAAGTAGTTGCACATATTTTACAAGAATATGGTTTTTCTCCAGTGTGTGTCCGCCTGTGCATTTTTAAAGAATAATTCACTGAAAAAGCTGCACCACATACTTCACAACAATAAGGTTTTTCACCAGTGTGAGTTCGCATATGCATGCTTAAAGTCGACTTTCCTGAGAAAGCTGCAGTGCACAGTTTACAAGAATAAGGTTTCTCACCCGTGTGACTTCGCATGTGAACGTTTAAAGCAGAAATTACTGCAAATAATCGGCCACACACTTCACATGTAAGTGATGCTTTAACAGTGTGTTTTGGCAGGTGCTTTTTTAACGTAACTTTATCTGAATATTTTGCAGCAGACATTTTACAAGAATAACGTTTTTCAGTTTTTTTATCAGCATGTTTCCGCATATGTGTTGTTAAATGGGGTTTTTGTGAAAACGCTGAGCCACACACGCCACAAGAATAAGGCTTTTCACCAGTGTGTTTTCGCATGTGTGTTTTTAAATGACATGTATTTGAAAACGCTGTGCCACAAACTTCACAAGAATAGGGTTTTTCTCCAGTGTGTTTGCGCATGTGTAATTTTAAATGGGCGTTTTGTGAAAACGCTAAGCCACACACTCCACATGAATAAGGCTTTTCACCAGTATGTTTCCGCATGTGTGTTTGTAAATGAGATCTTTGTGTAAATGCTGATCCACACATTTCGCAAGAATATGGTTTCTCGCCAGTGTGAGTTCTCACGTGCAGTTGTAAACTAATACTATGTGAAAATGATGTAGAACAGATTTTACAAGAATATAGTTTTTCGCCAGAGTGTTTACGCATGTGTGCTTGTAAATTATATTTGTTTGCCAATGCTGCATCACAAACTTTACAATAAAGTTTTTCACAAGTTTGTTTTTGCATGTTTAAAGCAGAATTTTCTGAAAATTCTGACTCACACACTTCTAGAGTATTAGGTGAATCATCCTTTTGCTTCTCAACTTTATCTTTTTGCTTTTGCTGGGGATCGGCCATGCTACTATCTTTTAGATATCTAACAGCTTTTTATTAGAGAATCCAACAAAAAGATCTTTTAGTATTATAACAATCTAACAACTGTTTCAATTTCTATTGTACTTGACTCATTGGATGTATTCACCAGTGTGTTTCACAGGTGTTTTTGTAAACTAGATTTCTGATGTAGTACACATTTCACAAGAATAAAATTTTCAGAGTTTTCCATATGTAGACTTTTCAGATTTTCATGCAAATATCCAGTTACACATTTCACATGTATACGTTTTTCACTTGTGTTTTCATATACTTTTTTGTAAACTGCATTTTTGTGAAAATGCTAAATCCCAGTTTTCAAGAAAAAGATTTTTCATACATTCATTTTAGCTCAGTTTGCTATTAACAATTAAAAAGACCCTTTTCACAGCTAACAACTGAATTTTTCATGAGTTAAATATTTGTATTTTGGGGATCTTTTTATGTCTTATACCTCAAGTTTTATACCAATGAAGAAAAAGAAAAATTCTAAAATAGACCACTTATGTCATCGTTCATATTTCTTCTTGTTGTCTACAGGTCTTTACATATTCCAGACAAATATTTCATCTCGTCTAGCACAGTATCAAATTTCTATTATTGCTTTAGTTCACAATAATGAGAGGGATTGAGCATTCTTGTTATAAGTAAATGTGTATTCCGATTAGATGTGTTTGGAATATTTCATCATGGATTAATTGTAGACAAAGTATTCTGATGTCAGAATAGGTTGAAAACTGTGTTCCTGGAAACTGAAGAGACTCAAAGAAGATGCTTAGTGGGCATCCAACTCCCCTTTATAAAGTCTAATTTGCTTTTGCATGTCTTTTCAAAGTTTGATGGATATGAGAATGATGAGCCACACTCTTCTCACACGAGATTTATCTATTTTATATACTATATATTTTCTATGAAATATTTTTAAAAAATATATTTTCTGTTTCCATCAAAAGATAAATCACTTTATTGTGTATGTATTCGTAAATCCTTTGGCTTTGTCAATTGCTCCTGTGAACAAAAAATAGCTTTTATTAATAAAACATAAAATAAAAAGCATATGTGCATAAAATATTACATTTTTTTATTAGTATTTTAAAAACTGATATCCTTATTATAAATAAACGGCTTACTGTATATCTCAGTTTCTTAATCAACTTAATGTGTTAATTGACACACTATACAAAACTAAAATCTGATACAATTATACACAAACAAAAAACAAATAGTATAGTGTCATAAAAACTACATGAAGTGTCAGAATAAAAAGAAAAAGTATGACCCCCAAACCATAGTGTAATGGGGCCACAAATGGATGGTAACATTTACAAGACGCCTCTCCAACTACCTATATTCATGACAAATAACACCCAACCTAAGGATTCTTCCTTCAAATTCTTTGGCCTAATATTTGCGGGCAATATGAACTGGAACAAATACATTAAGGATATTGCAAATGCGAACCCTGCTGTAAAGAAGGTTGGTTCCATCTATCAAGCTAGAAGACTACTCACACCTGAGAGTATCTTGTACCTCTACAAGGTCACCATTCGCCCATGCATGAAGTATTGTTGTCACATCTGGGCTGGTGCATCTACCACTAACCTCTCCCTCTTGGATAGAGTCCAAAAGAGTTTTCAATCTAATATGGTCACCTAAGCTCCAACCCCTGTCCCATCACCACAATGTAACATCTCTGTGCCCGTTTTTACAAATATTTTAATGGAATATGCTCTGATGAACTCGTTGCACTTGTTCCCCCGACGTACATATCCCCGATAAACCCGCTTAACAATAAATTCTCACCCCTTCACAGTTGAAGTCCCTAAATGCCAGAAAGCTTTCTATTCTAATACTTTCTTCCCTCAAACAGCTGGACGTTCCCTTCCTTCTAACTGCTTCTCTGGCTGTACTGATATGCAAAAGTTTAAGTATAATGTAAACCAACATCTTGTTAATCTTTCCTAAACATGGTCCCAAATAGTAGCCTCTTATGTCCAAGTGATGATATGCATTGTTAGGGTTGAAAGTGAGAAAAAATACATAAAATATATAACACATCATTAAATTGACCATTTGTCATCTCATTTTCCAGAATTTCATTTATTGTTACAAATTTATGTTTTTGTTCTGAATTAAGAATTGACAATAAATCACAATCTGCCGAGAACATAAAAATTTATGAATGTGTAAAAATCTCTACTTTACATTTATAAATGCAAATTAAATATAGTTTATAAAAAATTTAAAGTTTACACTTGTTGGGATCGGTGTATACTGATCAGTAAAGAAATAAGAACATGTAATTAATTATAAACAAATAAAGAGTTACAAAAATATAGAAGAAACATTTATTCATACAAAGTAAAATAACATGAAAACATTTGTTGGTGTGTATGAATAGGTGGAGATAGACAGCAAGTTTTATTGTGTAAGAATGCATGTACTAAATGTTCATAAAAGTTCAATAGTATTGTTTAATTTTAGGAATAATTGATTGTTCTTGGTAAGACATTATATTTGATTGTTTTTGGTTGGTATTAAAGTTTGTTAAGGATAAGATCGCCTTACCTATTAAGTTTGCTGCTCTCCAAGTGCATGTTTATGGAGCGTGCAAATTAAACATGTAGACTGCTTGATGCCATGCGAGGTTAGAGGAAGAAGAGAAGGAAATGGAAGGCTATGTCAGAGGTCACAGGAAATGCATGCATATCAATTAGTTATGTTTGCACGTGTCCCACTCTGCATGTATGTGTGCTACTGTGCACAGCTTGCTTTGTGTCTGTGTGTTTGATCTAGACAAAGCGAATTTGGCAGGTGTAAACGATTCACTACACACTTATTATTTTTTAATATGTTCCCTATAAGTATAAAGTGTTAAAGCAATAAAAAAAACTAGCTGCATCATCATTTTTGCTGTGAAATTAATTTCTTATCTATATTCAGAAAGGAAGGTATATTAATAGATGAAAGAATCACTTTATCGACATGGAATAGTTGAAAGAAAAGAGAAACAGAAAGTACAGAAAAATGAAGGCAAAGATTACAATTAAACAACAATTACAAATGTAGAACTGTAGCATCTATATTTCCACTTGGATCGTGCTTATCTCTTAGATTATTAATAAATATAATCACCCAAGCAGCTTGGATGTACTTTTCTTGTCACTAGTTAATAGTCCTTATTTTCCCGACCTAATTTTTTAAATGCTCTTCAGCTTTGATCAATGAATTCACCAAATTCTTGGGACTACATCAACTGAGAATTCGAATGTACTTATTATAATCCTTCCATATTTTAATAATAGACATATTACTTGTATCACAGTAAATTATTTTTTGTCTGATTTTATTTCTACTATAATGCCTTCCAGATTTACAAAACTCTTATCTTTAGGTAACTACACAGGGCTAAGCAATATTGATATTTCATAATGTCTATCCACCTAAAATAACACTTTAAAAGAATTTGATTAGTTTCTCTGCAGAAAGAATACATTCTTCTACTAAACAGGGGTCGGTAACCTCCGCTGTATCCAGTCCACAATCCATATCCAGCCCGTGAGTGAATTTTGTCTGGCCCTCTTACTCTGGACATGATCTAAATATAGGCAAACCAATCCAAAGTGATGGTTGGGAGACTGAATATATTGCGTCGAAATTTTTTTAAATATCCTTTTTATACGAAGATTACAATACATTTGTTCTTTTTCTCTTCCAAAAATCTTTTTTGTCTGAACAAAAATAAGATCATGGAAGCTAAGAGAAAAAAGTGGATTTGGAGTGCCAAACTTTTAACGATGCCTTGGCAAATAACTATTTTTTTATTGAGCATTTCACAAAATGCGTTTGCTTTATTTGTTAAGAAACCACTGCCATGAAGTTTACAATATTAAACGGCATTATGAAACTCACCATAACTATTACTACAGTTTTACCAGAAAAGCATGAGAACAAGAAGTTGCATGGTTGAGAAATAATTTAACAAAGCAATTATTCTTTTTTACTGGAAAATTTGAAGAAAGTGACCAAAATACTCGGGCTTGCTATAAGGTGTCAAAACTAATTGCAGAAAAGATGAAACCTTTTACTGATGGAGAGTTCTTCAAAGAATTATTGTTAAAGGTTGCAGATGCTGTTTGTCCAGAAAATGAAACCTTATATATGAAGAATACTTGTCAACTTGCAGCTTTGATATTTTGGAAGAATTTGTGAAATTGATTCCTGTTAACGACACTAGCACCGGAGCAGATATTTTGCAAAGCATAATAAAATTAGCATTACAAGCATATACTCTATTTTCGTAGGCATCGGCAATATTACATACCTAATGTGCTTCAACAAGTCATATCTTTTTTGTTTTGAGTCAATTTTTAAAAGAATTACATTGATGGAAAGAGAATTGATTAAGCATTCCAATGAAGTTAATTTATTGTGCTTTTATGCATTCAATATTTTTATGCTTAAAGTTAAAAATGAAAAAATGGTAAAAAATGACGACAACAAAAAGGAAACTGTTTTTTCAATGTTTACATTTCATACATTGCGTTTGGATACACATGTGCGGGGTTAAATTTGATTGGATATGGCTGAAATTTTACATAGAAGTTCATCTGTACTGGACTTTGACTTATATTTTTATGACCACAGGAAGCAAAGTTACAACCGAGCAAAGTTGATGAAGAATATTTCAAAACTGATGAGATAAATCGGCATATATCATACATTTTCATATAGATAATAGTTTCATAATTATTTTCATGTATAATATGTAAATATTTCATAATTATTAATTGTGCGGAAATTTCTTTAAAATGTTATCTTTTATAGAAATTCAAATCCGTTTAATGGGGGAACGGCTCGCTATGCACTAATGCACTGACCAGCGCTCAGTCAGTGCATTAACGAGTTTTGTTTGTATTCTCTTAAAAATAAGAAAACTGTTTTTTCTGCTTTCCAAACGAAAGCAGAAAAATCAGTTCCATTTTTGTTCTGAGTTTGTCAATTTAAAAAAATTCTTTTCAAGTTTTTCAAATTTGATATCCAAATAATACTATTTTATTTTTAATGCAATGTACTAAAAGTGTTAAAAAACAAAATGTACTAAGTATGTGTGTTTCTGTTTTCATGGTATGTATAACTTCTTACTTGTACTTAATGTAGAATTGTACTTTTTAGTCGTCAAAAAAACAAAAAAAACAAATATATAAAAAATAAAAGGTACTTGTGCACTTACACTACCATGCTGAAATAATAACGTTATTATTTAGAAACCCATTCTTAACATGGAGAAGGAAGGGTGTTTCATTAACTATTCTGTACTTTCACCTAACAATTGAATAAAAAAGGATATTGTGAAACTAGTATTTATTTTTGACTCATTGTCAAGACCATTTTCTTGAATCCGTAAAACAAACCCGTTATTTTTTTAAATGAGGACATCTAAATAATAATAATAATTAGGCGGTTCGATAAAGAATTTCATTGTGATGCATTTTGTAAATTTTTACCTTCTTTCCACCTTAACATTTTTCTTTAAAATGATTACCTGTTAAAGTTTTCGAGTATGCTGAAAACGAATATCTCGTTTAAACTTTCCACAAATAAGTAGCTTTCCGAATATTAAGCAATGTCATTTCCTATGTTATTGCTGGTGGCCATCTTGGTATGTGCGTTTGCACATAGTTTCTCAGGGTTATGTTTGCACACTCATGCGTACCAAGACGGCTACCTGTGATAACATAAGAAATGACATTGCTTAATATCTGGAAAACTACTTATTTGCAGAAAATTTAAATGCGATATCCATTTTCAGCATACCCTAAAACCTGAAAAATTAATCATTTTAAATGTTAAGGTGGAAACAAGGTAAAAAAAATTATCATTTTATTTCTTTGTTTACATAGTTGAATTTTCAGTAAAACAATAGAAATGAGAAAAATTACCATCAACTGGTCAATATATAGCTGTTGCTTATCAGGATTCCTGGTATGCTGGTACTGTGAAATCTACATCAAGGATTCATGTAGAGTACGATTTATGGTTGCATCTCAGAAAATATGGGTATATTTTCGGACAGATAGAGAAAATTTACAAAATTGAAAATTGGACTGGTCCCAAAATGCATAAGTTCTGGTCGACTATGGGAATTTCCATCTTTTACAGAAATCCAGAATCTATATGAAAAAATTTGTCGATTTAGTTCTGAGATTAATTAATATCTACTCAAATTTTTATTTTTTTGAGAGGAGTAGTAAATACCGGCCATGAATATTCTTTAGGCATTCAATGGCTATACCCAAGATTATTTCTCCTTTGGTGAGGAGGCAAGAAAATGCCTACTTTCAATAAAGCTATATTTAAATACCACTATAATACTTAGTTTTGTTCATGAATAGTTACCCACTGTATGATACCACATGTCAGTTTAAAACAATTGAAATTTGTACATCTGAATTTATAATTCATGACTTATGGTAAAGAGATACATCAGATTTGACTGCATAATTAGAAAGAGCACACAATTTTACATGAGAGTGCCAAGTTTCATGAGAATAGCTTGAAAAATAAATAAATGATGGCGAAATTACTGAATTTCTTGAAATGTTGAGGTCCATAATTTAGCCTACTTTTTCTAAAGAAAAATGTCCATGGAAAAGCCTAAATTTTAGCACATTAAATTCTCATAACTTTTAAACTACTGGTGGTATTTGCATAATTCAAACGGTTTTAAGTATCTTTTACATAGCTCTTTCCGTGCAAGTACATAAAATAACAATTATCTAAAAAGAAAAAATCAAATTGTATAGCTAATAAAATGGATGACCAAAATGAATCTGGAATTATCAAAGCTTTCAGAAGTAATCACAAATAGAGCACCAGTAATGGTTGGAGACAAAAGGGCGTTGTTGCATTGCTCCAAAACCATATAGGCATTGATAAAATAATAATTAAACTTCATTGCATTATTCATCAAGAAGCTTTGTGTGCAAAATCACTTTTATTTTATTATTTTTAATTTTATATTGTCAAGAGAACTAAATCACTGCCAACATCGCAACGGTTGTGAAAACAGTGAATTTTATATTGTCAAGAGAACTAAATCACTGCCAGTTTCAAGAATTTCTGAAACAAATCGAAGCAGAGTATGGCAACTAGTCTTGGGGCGATTATCGGAATTGGGAATTGAAAAAATCAGAACTTTATGAGGTATCAGAATCAGAAAAATAATAGTCTAATTACCGATTCCACACCAATTCTTTTAATTTGTTTTTTTTGACAATAAAAAAATGAAACAAGCACAAATAATTTTTTATTAGAAGTTGTTCATTTACAACATAAGACTAAGAAAGGCCACAGAATGGGTTATAAATCTCATTTACAGATTTACCATTGATTTGCAGATTTATTTTATTTATTGGTCATTTAGAGATACCTTGCTTATTTCCACTGTAAACTTTTTGCATCTATTCACTAAACGTCTATATGTCCCTATCTAAGGAAGTTCACTTGAATATTAAAAAGTTTTAAATGCACTGAATGGGGTTTTTAAATTTCGTTGGTGCCAGCTGTACATTGGCGGTGTCTCTTATCGGCTTCTGAAATAATTAAAGTTTCATGGCACTTCTCTTTAGATGCAAGTGAAAAATATAGATGAAAATCTCTGATGAGTTTATCAAATCTTGTATAAGATACATAAAGAGAAAACATTTTGAAGATTTTCTGAAAATTTTCCTGAAAACTGACCTAGTTAGAGATTTAAAACATGATGGGAAATGACTTGTAAGTATGAAATGTTCAATTTTGAAATTTGAAACTTTCCCATGTTCGAATCTTGTCCAATTTTAGTATGATGTATAATAGACCCATCCTAACATAAAACCATAAAAAAACAAATATTTCAATTTTTTTTATATCAGTTCGTATTTTGACAGCACTACTGACAGAAAAAGAAAAGAAATGATGAACAAATATGGAACAAATAAATGTTACCAAAGGAAAGACTCTTCTACATACCTGAATAAATTTATTTGTGTTAAAACTTCTTTTAAAGTGTAAATAGTTGCTAAATAACCTTGGCAGAAGAACCTTTGATAACACTCAAAATTGAAAATTAAACAAACGCTGGTAGAAACACAAATAAATTAACAATATACACGGTCAATAAAACGCTTTAGATAATCACAGATTTCAAGGGGGTTCTGCTAAAATCGTCATATTTTAAAAACCAAACGAATTTAAGTTCTCAAAATACTATTGTTTTGTTTGGAAATGAATATGCTTTCAAATGAATTAATAAATAATAATGTGCATTATATATTTTAAGAGTTTTAAGCAAATAAAGTGATAAAAATGTTAATATCATAAAATGGCATTTTCGGTAAGATTTTGTAATAACTCTCCCTAATTTGTAAATGGTCGTACCACGTTTAAGTATTTTTTCATGAAATTTGGAAATTAACTAGAAGAGATGTCACTTTTTATAGATTGGGATATTCAAGCTTCTTTTGACCACTCATTTTTTGTTGTATTAAAAAAAAAAGACTTCAACATGACGAGTATTGAAAATTTGGAAAGAAAAATTCTTCGGACACCCATTGTTAAATAAATCAATTTTTTTTATTCTTTTTATCCATTAAAAGTAAAATTGTAATTTGCTTGCTAATGTGGTACCGAACAATTTAAAATTATGATACCTGGAAAAAAATCGTTCTATTTTAAAAAAGTATCTAAAAACTATCTGTAGTAGCAGCAGCAGCAATACTATCAGAAGACTCCCTCCTCATAAATTGGCATATGCCAAAAAAGTGTTTGAAAAGTTGTTGGCAGACATCATCTGACCCTCAGACAGCCTATATGGTTCACCATTACATCTGGTGCCCAAATCCAACATTGAGTTCAGCATCTGTGTGGATTAGCAAAATCTCTACATCTACAGTGCCCAACCAGTATCCTATTCCCCACATTCATGATTTTGCCTCAGGTCTGCATGAGGTCCACATTTTCTTAAAACCTGACATGACCAAGGCATACTATTAAGTTCCAGTGACTCTGGAGGATATTCCAAAGACAGTGACCACAACCCCTTTTGGACCGTTCAAATTCACGAAAATGCCCTTCGGACTGCGCAATGCAGCCCAGATGTTCCAGACACTTATGGACGAAGTTTTGTGTGTCCTACCATATGTCTATGGTTACCTCGACGACATCCTCATAGCTAGCGGAGATGCTGATCTCCCTGAAAAACACCTAGAAGAAGTGTTCCACTGTTGAACACACTACGGCCTCTGAATCAACCCAGACAAATGTGAATTTGGAACACCACATATTGACTTTCTTGGACATCACACAGATGCATGTGGAATCATTCCTCTGTGATAGAATAAAAGCTATCCAGGATTTCCCAGTACCCATGTCGATTAAGCAGCTGTGATGCTTCCTTGGGATGGTAAATTTCTTCCACAGATTCATCCCGGGATGCTCAGATCTCCTCAACCCTCTAACTAATCTCCTATAGAGAAAAAGCAAAGCCATCTTCATGGAGGGCGACCAAATAAAATCTTCCCAAGCAGCAAAAACTTCCCCAACCAACTTTACTAAGATAGCACACTTAAATGAAGACATCTGGATTCAAATATATCTCACTACAGATGCCTTGGACACTGAAGTTGGAGCAGTGGTAGAACAGGAGTGTGGTGACTAACGTAAACCCATCACATGCTTCTCAGCTAAACTATCACCAGCTCAGTCCAAATACAGCACCTTCTTTAAAGAACTTTTGGC
The DNA here is from genome assembly GCF_053919585.1 of Euprymna scolopes. Taxonomy (NCBI): domain Eukaryota; kingdom Metazoa; phylum Mollusca; class Cephalopoda; order Sepiida; family Sepiolidae; genus Euprymna; species Euprymna scolopes. Next base: position 368,107 of record NC_136505.1, read on the forward strand.
TATTTACCTTGCCATCAAACACTTTCGACACGTACTGGAAGGCAAGAACTTCACAGTTTTAACCAATCACAAACCGTTGACTATCTTGTCAAACAACTCTGATAAATATACTGCTTGTGAAATTAGACATCTTGACTTCATTTCACAGTTCACATCGGATATCCGGTATGTGAAAGGTAAAGAGAACGCTGTTGCTTATGCCATGTCCAGATCTGAGGTTAATACAGTAGAAGACAGCCCACTCAGTCAAGATTTGATAGCTACTACCCAGGAGTCTAACACACCCCTCCCTGAAGCCTTGGCTAACACATCCCTGCAACTGTAGGAATTGCCAGTACCTTTCAGCAGTAAAACATTGTACTGCAATACAAAACTAAATAAACCATGACTCTACATACTGTCAGCACTCAGAAGACAGATTTTTTTACCAACTGCATGGATTGTCACATCCCAGCAAGCGTGCAATGGTCAGACTGATCGCTGATCATTTTGTTTTCCCAAACATGAATTCAAACATCTGGAATTGGATTTCAACATACCTTGAGTGCCAGAAATGCAAGGTACAACACACAAAATCTCCATATCAGTAGCCTCGATGCACGTTTCAGTCACATCCACATTGACATAGTCAGACCTCTCCCAATGTGCGAGAATTACCAGTACCTCCTCACAGTAATTGACCGTTTCTCCAGATAGCCAATAGCAGTACCCATTAAAGATACTTCTACTAACATTGTAACAAAGTCAGTCCTTCAGGAGTGGATTGCGATGTTTAATTCTGTAGATGTTTCTACCCTTAATACTTTTGTCTATACGCAACTCAATCAAGAAAACTTAACATGTTCTCCAGCAGAAATAATCTTTGGCACAGCACTTTCTTTACCCGGCCAATTTTTCGACAAGACCATACCCAACCTCACTCTTACAAGTCCCTTCATTCAGGAACTACACCATAAAATGGCCCAGCTGAAATATACACCACCCAGGCAACTCTCACCAGCTATCCCTGTTCCACAACAGCTCTAGGACTGTAAGTTTATTTTCGTCCAAAATGATTCGGTAAAGAAACATCTGACACCAACATACCAGGGTCCCTTTAGAATCCTAAAGTGCTCAGAGAAACACCTCACCATTGAACAAGAGAACCGGACAAACACGATCTTGACTGACAAGAGTAAAACTGGCTCGTCTTGAGAAATCTCCAAACGAGACAGAACCCAGCTCAACACATCCAGAAGGCTCACCTGACCTAATAATCACACGATCACAACCTGCTCCACCAGAATCAGCGTCAAATCCAGAAGTACTCCCCATTCCAACCAGGTAGATAGGTTTAGGAAGGAAGGTTACTTTCCTAGAAAAGTACAAGTCATATATTTACTTTTAAGTGGTAATGATCAATTATACAGGGATTGGACCTTGTCATGGTGTGTTTATGTCGAGGTGTGTATTTTTAATATGCCATCCATTTTTATTTGTAAACAATCTCACAGCTGCAGTCTCGCAGCAGACAAATGGAACTACTGACCTTGTGCTAAAAATAGAAACACTCCCTTTCCCTATTACAGACTAAAAAGAAAGAAAAATAAATTCAACCTTTTTTCATTAAACAAAATAGGAGAGACTTTGATTCCGAGCTGAATCAAACATAAACATGATAAATTTAAATGAGATTCTATTTATTGTGATTAATTCAGTAAGGGTTAATTTCTATTCATTTGGGGTTTTTTCTAAGAGCAGCACTTGTAGCAATACTCTTTCATGAATACAGCATGTTTGCTGCCATTTGTCACCTATGGGTCCTGGATATGACCTTAAACTATATCTGATGGTGAGGCCCCAGCTTGCGTGCTTTGGGGTGTGTGGAGCCATCCTTTAATTGCCATTGCTCCCAGGTCCACTCTGACCCAAATTAGTAGTACCTGTTAGGGTCCCAACTATGGGTTAAATAGAAACCGACTTAAAAAACAAAAAAACAAATATACTCTATAAAAAATTTTTCTTCAAAATCACTGGATTCGGCATTAAATAAACTGAAAAGGGTTGATAAGCCATAAAACAAAAACCAACCAACCAACCAAACTGTTGACAACTATGGCGAGGGGAACAAGAAGTCGACACTTTGACATTGCCAGTCAAAGCTCTCAGCAGCAGCAGGGTTCTTCAAACAGAAAGTTTTTCCACAACAAACTCAGAAAGTTTTTCACAAACAGGACTTTTCAGGACTAACTTTCCAAAAGTTTTTTCCTTCTTTTGCTGTCTGTACTCTGACGTGTCTGCCTACTCTTTCAGCCCCTTTCAGCCCTTGGTACCTCTTGCAGTCTTCCAGCCCTTGATGCCTTCCAGTACCAGTTGAATTCAGGCTTCCCACTTCAGAACCTGTCAATGTCTGGTTACCCGTACCAGTGCCGGTAGCCGTCAAGCTACTCTTTCCAGTGCCGGTCGACATCAGACCACACATTCTAGAGCCTGATAAAGTCCGGTTACTGATTCCAATACCCACTGATGTCCTGCTCAGCAACCAGCTGATGCTCACCTGAAACAGCCCACCAACGTCCAACTCAGCAGCCAGCTAACACCTACCTGACATCCTGCCCCTGATAATCTATCTTTATTTTATTTTTTTAATTTTTTGCCCGACGATTTAACGTTTTTGATAGTCAATAAAAAAGGACGGTTCCTGCCATTTATTTTGAACTGAAATCTCTGTGTTTGTCATTCTTCTTTGTCTTTGCTGCTGCCTTCCTTTTTCTTGTGTCTAATATTTTAGTTGTATGGTCGATTGGTTTAATCACCAGTCGCTCCCCTCTGCAACAGGTTCATCCCCTAATGTTTGAAATGTTTCTATGTGTTTGTAAAATGTTTGGAACTTATGACCCTCCTTCTCCCTGCTCCCAACTCCCTTACCCCCACACTTGAAAAATGCTAATGATTATGTGTCTCATTGACGGCCACATGGCCAAGAATTGTGTTCTCAATCTACATCAAATTTATATAGGAAATTAGTTCCCTATTTAAAAATATAACATTTTTATTAATTTTTTTTTTTAATTTCATCTTTTATATTATTTTTAAAGGCCGTTAAATGCTAGTAGTCTCCAAAAAGTAGATTTTGATATTTTTTTTTTATTAAGGAGTAAACTATGATGAGTTGGATCGTAAAAATACCTAAAAGCAATTCAAAAACATAAAAGCTACACAAATCGGCGGATCAGTTATTTTGGCGGGGGTGCCTTTGGCAAGATATTTACTTTTTTTTTTTTTTAAATTTTCACACTTTTTCTGTTAATTAATCACCTTCATTCTTAATTGTAGTGTAAAAAACGTTGGTGCTTATTAAGATAAAGTCGACAGGTCGATTTTATTAAATATGTGGTTTTAAGCAAAAACAGCAGTACTTACTTGTGTCGAAAATAGTAATATATCCAAAAATTATGAAAATTCATTGAGCAGAAAATTATTTATACTTAAAAGTAATTTTTACGGAAAATTGGGGAAAATTTAATTTTCCTTAGATGCGAACACATTGAAGATTGAGAATACAGATGACATACTTATACAGGGTGGGCCAAAATAAGGGTCCTATTTTTAAAAATTCATAAATTCATGTAAGTTTTAAGAAGTGTTTTTCGGCCAAAATTTGTTTTGTTTATTTCAAAAAAATCTCGGAAGGGTCAGTCTACACACACATAAAGTTTGGTGAGTTTAACTTTTATTTTGTGGAAGTTATTCAAATTTAAAGATAGGACCCTTATTTTGGCCCACCCTGTATTTCCCTTTTCGCTACTTTAATAGCTTCCGACATTTTGTAGATATAGCGATGGATGGACTTTTTTTTCTTTCTTTTTTTTTTTTTTTTACTAAAAACACAATAGCAGATGTTCTACTCAATTAATTTTTGTAATTTTGAGATATATCAATATATTCGACATGGTAGTTAAGTAAGTACTGTTGTTTTTTGCTTAAAACCACATATTTAAACAAAAATATCTGCCAACTCTATTTTAACAAGCACCAAAACTTTAATATAATTCAAATTATACTGATATTTTCCTTCGCAAAATAGGTTCCACCACGATTAGAGAATAAAATGTGATATTCTTGGAAAGTTAATAAAACCATATTTACAAAAAAAAAAAAAAAAAAAGATAAATTAATTTACGTATCATTATACTTACTTTTATTCTTCTTTGGTTTGACTTGTTTGATTTAAGAACACGGTTGACGGATTTGCCATTTTCTTATTATGATACTGTAAACGAACTCCACAGTTCAAATTCAAAATGGTGACCGAAAAAAGCAGGGTCGCAGAAAATTTAAAAAGTAGAAAATAAATGAGAAGCACATTGACAAATCTTAGAGAATTAAAAGGCAAAATAATTTTAATTTTATTTATTTCTATTGTTATTTTGATTGCTTTGATTCTTCGAGATTTCCCATTTCGTCTCTACAAAGGCTTTTTGTGCGGAGTTATCGACTGCAATATGAAACGAGTGAGTTTTTTTTCATTTTCTTTTCAAATTGTTTTTTTTTTTTAATAAGCAAACAAACAAACAAAAGAAATGAAAAAGAAACTGAAAAAATATTCGTTCTATTTTGCAGTGGAGAGTGGAGCTCTCCGCTCAAAAAAAAAAAAAAAAAAAAAAGATTATGTAAAATACGGGTTGAAGAAACTTGAAGATAACTATTATTTTAATTAAGGGGTTGAAGAAATTTGCCATCCGTCGCTTATTGTGGTCATCTCTCGTAGACGGGGGGGGGGCACCTATTCCAAACTCTATTTACTGACTGGTAAATAGCGTTGCATGAGGAACTAATCTCAGGTTACACCGCTAGAGTAACGTCCCTTGGCGGTGACAGACTTGTATCGTAGGTAATGGCGCAAGAATAAAATAATATGCCAGTAAACCAAGTGTACGCGTTGTGTTGTTTTCATTAATGAGAATCCGCATGCAAAGATAATGAAACATGTTGGTAGCGGTCGGCGGTGGGATGAACAGAGTTCCAAGGAAAAATACAAAATGGAAAATGTGTTGTAAGAAAAATAAACGAAGATAAGTAATGTTTGATTTATTGTGTTACATTGCACACACACATACACACACACACACACACACACATACACACACAAGTTGGTTTTCCTTTATCTGGTCATTGTGATCTATTTGTGTTTAATTAATATGAAAAAAGAAGTTTGAACCAATTTAATCGGCCGTAAAACAAGATTGTATTGAGAAAAAAAAGTGTCCAAACTTAACATGGAAGAGATAAATAGACCAGTGGCGGGGATACGACCCTCACAACCCCTGTGTATGGAAAATAATCTGTCAGTTAACTGGAAGCTGTTTAAATTAAGATGGAATAACTATGCTATCATCACGTATCTAGCGAGACAGCCAGTACCATACCAAACGGTGATGTTGCTGCATACACTTGGGGACCAAGCATTAAAACTATATTATGGGTTTCAATTTCTGACTCCGGAAGAAGAGAGAACACCCAATGAAATTCTCCAAGCATTCGATAAGTATGCCATTGAAGAAATTAATGAGACATACGAACGATATATCTTCCACACAAGAAAACAGGGAGAAGGTGAAACAGTGGAAGCATTTATCACGGCACTCTGTACGTTGATAAAGACATGCAATTTCTGTGAGAATTGCATCTCTTCCATACTACGAGACCAGATAATTCTTGGAGTACACAACCCCCACACCCAAGCGAAACTGCTTAAAATGAGACAGTTGGACTTACAGAGATGCATAGATATATACAAACTATCAGAAAATGCAACGCTACAGTCTAGAATTCTGAGACCCGAAGCAGTTAACAGAGTGGATTTGAAACCTAAGAGAAGGCCAACAATCACAGAAAGTAACAGCGGGTGTAGAGTGTGTGCATTGCGACATGAACCCGTAAAAGAGTTTTGTCCAGCTTTTGGGAAGACGTGTTTCAAATACAATGGAAAGCAACACTTTGCAAAAAGATGCAAATCAAGAAAAAAGAATATTCGGTTTGTTGGAAAACAAGATGGTAGTGATAGCAGTAGTGATGGTTGAGACGATGGATACATGGACAGTGTGACCACAAAAGAAGGAATCAATTCCATCAGACCTGAAGTGATAAAGGCAGAAATGATGGTCAAAGGAAAGCCAGTTGTTTTTCAGTTAGATAGTGGGCCTCAGTGAACATCCTGAACGAGAAGTATGTGGCAGGAAAAACACTTGAGCAGTCCAATAAACCCTTGTCATGTGGAACAGGTCACAAATGAAACCATTAGAAGAACGTTGGATAAAAATGATAAACCCAAAATCCGGACTCAAGTATGCAGTGAAATTTGTCATTGTAAAGGAAGTCTTCCATCCACTACTTGGAGCAAATGGCACTCATTAGTGTGAACAATGACAAATTTAAGAGGGTTGCAAACATATCTCAAAAACACAGCAGCCAGCACCCAGAGAGCATCATATCCGAATTTCAGGATGTATTCCAGGAAGAATTGGGTACATTACCTGGAAAGGTTAATCTGGAGGTGAACTCCAACGTAACACCATATGTTGCAGTGGCTTGAAGAATACCAGTGGCTATCAAGGTAAAAGTGAAAGCTGAATTAGAAAGACTGGTCAAAAAGAAGGTAATTGAACCAGTAAACGAGATAACACCATGGGTAAGTGCCTTATCACTGGTAATCAAAAAAAAATGGAAAGTTACGGATATGTATTGACCCCAGACCATTAAATAAGGCTCTTAAACAGGAGCATTTCCAGTTACCGGTACTGGATGATCTCCTCCCAGAACTTGCTGATAGCAAACTTTTCTCAACTCTTGATCTAAAGGATGAATTTTGGCATCTGAAGTTAGATGAAGCCAGCAGTCGCTTGATCACTTTTGCTACTCCATATGGTCGGTTTCGATGGAAGGTTTTACCATTTGGAATTGCTCCAGCCCAGAAATATTTCAAAGAAAACTATATAATAATGTGGCCAATTTGAAAGGAATCATCAACAAACCAGACGATCTTCTGGTGGTCGGGATTGGTAAAACGATGGAAGAAGCAACAGAGGACCATGATAGAAAACTCAGAAGGCTGTTGCAAAGATGTCGTGATCGTGGGATGTGATTGAATGCTGAGAAAATGAATTTACGGCAAACATCTGCATCATTCCCGGGTCACAGGATAACCAGTGAGGGTTTACTTCCAGATCCTGAGAAAATAAAAGCCATAAAAGATATGCCACGGCCAACAGACATTAAGGAAGTGCAACGATTGGGAGGATTTGTGAATTATTTGGCAAAGTTTCTGCCCTACATCTCTGATGTGATGGCTCCAATTCGCAACTTAACAAAGGTGGATGTGCCATGGACATGGTCTCAGATCCATGAAGAAGCTTTTGAGAAAATCAAAAAGTTGGTGAGTGAGGCACCAGTATTGAGATACTATGACCCCCCAACAAACCATTGGTCGTTCAATGTGATGTAAGTGAGAAAGGAATGGGGGCTGCATTGCTACAAGAGGGTCAACCCTTAGCATATATTAGCCGAGCACTTACAAACACAGAAACTGGATATGCACAGATTGAGAAAGAACTATTGGCAGTGGTTTATGCCTGTGAACGGTTTCACCAATACACATTTGGTCAACAGGTTATAGTACTGACTGATCATAAACCATTAGAAGCAATAATGAAAAAGTAATTGGGGAAATGCCCAAAGCGATTGCAAAATATGTTAATGCAGCTGCAAGTTTACAATGTGATTGTTCTACACCATCCTGATAAGAAGATGTTCCTAGCAGACACATTATCAAGGGCATACATTCATGGAGTGAGCAATGAATGTATCGATGATGATGTCCAAGAAAAAGAATATATTCCAGTGACAGAGGGAAGGTTGCTAGAATTGCACTCAGCCACAAAAGAAGACAGATGTATGCAGATATTACAGCAAGTAATTGTGGAAGGATGGCCAGAAGACAAAGTACATCTTGACCCAGAGGTGAGACCATATTTCAGCATGCGGAATGAAATGATGGTGCAAGTTGGATTAATATTCAGAGGAAACCGAGTAGTAATACCAACAACACAGCGAGCAGTGTTAAAAGAAAAATTGCATTCCACACACCTAGGGGTCGAAGGATGCTGCAGAAGAGCAAGAGAATGCTTGTACTGGCCAAATATGAATAGTGATATCAGAGACTTTGTCTCAAAATGCCCAATGTGCAGGAAATATGAGGTAGCCAATCCTGCAGAGCCTTTAATTGTTCATGAAATTACGGAGAGACCCTGGGCAAAAGTAGGAGTAGATCTCTTTAGCTTTGCAGATAGGAACTATCTCTGCACCGTAGATAATATGAGTAATTTCTGAGAAATTGACCATCTCCCGACTACACAAGCTAGAATGGTGATCACTAAGCTTAAGCACAATTTTGCACAACATGGGATATCAGATCAGGTGGTCACTGATAATGGACCACAGTTTAGTAGTCAAGAATTCTCCACCTTTGCAAGAAAGTGGTGTTTTGCATATACACCCGTCAGTCCTTACAATAGCAAGGCAAATAGAAAAGTAGAATCTGCTGTACAGATGGCAAAGAACTTTTTCCGGAAATCAATGGAAAATAAGGCTGATACATACTTAGCGATGCTGGGTCACAGGAATACGCCAGCCAAGGGTCACTTATCACCTGCGCAAAAGCTAATGTCAAGAAGAACAAAGACACTTCTTCCAAATAGAGAGGATCTACTCAGACTAGAAATACACAAAAATCAAAGCAAAACAGTTAAATGGGACAGCAGAAAGCAAAAGCATTATTTCAACCGGAAAGTAAAACCACTTCAGCCAGTGAAACATGGAGATGTGGTATGTATTAAACCACACATAAAAGGTCAGTGAGAGTGGGAGAAGGCAGTTGTGTGGCAGAGACTGGATGAGAGGTCATACCATGTCAAAGTTGATGGGGAGTTGCTCCGATGTAATAGAGTGGATTTAAAAAAAAACAGCAGAAGCACTCCCATCACCATCATTGATCCCTCAGTCATACCAAAGCCCTAGCGAGGAGGCACCAATAACTGAACTGCCAAGTACAGAAGGGGTTTGTAATTCGCAAACACCTTGGCTCGAAAGTAATAGAATTGCAGTCGCTTTGGGCATTTCCCCAATTCCTTTTACTCCTATTTTGTCATTCAGTCCTCATTCAATGAGTGATTTTTCTGACAAAGGGTGAAGAAAAAGCTGCTTAAAGGTCGGTAGTACTTGGTGACCAGTACTCTGAGATGTCGGAAATTTTTCTGTCTCTGTCTGTCCTTATGGCCATGTCACTAGTAAGGGTGCTGGAGGTAAACGTTTTTGTCTGGGCTGACGTTATCCGCCTGATAGTCAGGGACCCGAACCTTGGATTAACCACTAAGGAGGCTGTCCTATCAGCAGGTGCAAAGTACTGGGACTGCTGCATTGCTATTTGGTGATTGGATCTGGACCATGCAGTAGTCTCTGGTGGGGCCTCTCGATGCCATACTAGTGGGTAATTGTTACGGCTTTACCTTTTCGTGTGCTAGAAAAAAAATTTTCCTTTCTTTTTCTCTCTTACTTACCCTCTCTGTACTGCTCTAACCAAGTATGCCGACCTATTCCACAAATCCCAAAACCTCAACATGAAATATCTCCAGAATAAACACTCGATTAAACCTAGAACCCCATCTTCCAACGTAGACCCCTACTACCAGGTCTCCTTCTCCAACATCAGGGGTCTACGTTCCAACCTTCCAGAGGTTGAAACCCAATTACAGGAGACGAAACCGGACATATTATTTCTAAGCGAAACTGGAATAGGGCCGACCACTTCCCTAGATGAGTTCATAATTAACGGATACTCCAATTTAACAGCTAAATCTGACACCCAAGATCGCCATGGGCATGGAATATGTGCCTACATTAAGGATGGCTTCCTGTGTGGCAGGTATATCTCTAGAGAAGATCCTAATTTACCCTATATGTGCTTCAGGGTTGCACTTGCTAACACCACTGCATTTATATTTGCCCTCTATAGGCCCCACAACAGCGGAGTTACTATCTTTAAGAGCATATCTGAGAAAATAGACCACATACTGTCTTCACATCCCTCGGCTAACATCCACATCTGTGGTGACTTCAACGTCCATAACGTGGAATGGCTGACCCATTCAAATAAGACAGATGATGAGGGGAGGTTTTGTCATGATTTTGCCATTGCTTATGACCTCACTCAGATTGTTCGCGAACCCACCCATGTGCCCGATACACCCGGTCAATATGCAAGCCTCTTAGACCTTTTTCTCTCAACTTCCCCTGAGCTATGTTCATGTTCCGTTCATTCTCCTCTAGGATCCTCCGACCACTCCGTCGTATCAGTTAAGATAAAAATGAAATGTAAGAAGCCCCCAGACGTACCCCTCCACCATACTGTATACCGATACTCTATGGCTGACTGGGATAGCTTCCGTACATTCATATCTGATTTACCTCTGCACTCCATGTTTAAAAAGGAAGTGTCCTCTATAGTATCAGATCTGACCGAATGGTTAATTGTAGGCATAGACCAATTCATACCATCTAAAAAATTCCAACAAAAACCTAACAGCGAGCCATGGTTCTCCCCCGAATGTGCTGCTGCTATCGCGCACAGAAATCACTTTTTCCATAGCTACCAACGTAATAGATGCACTGAGACTAAAGCTGCTTTCAGGTCTGCCAGCAACCACTGTAAAAGAGTAAAAAAAAATGCAAGAGAGCTATATGCCCAGTCTGTTAAATCCAAGGTAGCTGATCAGCGGCTTGGTTCCCACCAGTTTTGGCAAATAACAAATAGGATCCTGAACAGAAGTGTGCGTTCTATCCCAACCATTATCAATGGACCAGAGGTCATCTCGTCAGTGTCAGACAAGGCCAAACTATTTGCAAAGAACTTTGCAGCTAATTCTACCCTATGCGACGAAGGCCATCAACTCCCCATATTTCCTCTTATAACACAGAACAAGCTAGATAACATACAAATATCCATGCATGAGGTCGCCAAGCTAATAAAAAACCTAGATTCCAGTAAAGTAACTGGCCCTGATGGCATCCTAATTATAGTGTTAAAAAAGCTTCAACCAGAACTTGCTCCCATACTTACGAAACTATTTAAGCGCTGCCTTAAGGAGAAGTGCTTTCCGACTCCCTGGAAGACCTCATCAGTTTGCCCTGTATTTAAGAATTCAGGTGATAAGTAATCTCCCTCTCAGTACAGACCAATAAGTCTCTTGTGTGTTATGAGTAAGTTGCTGGAATCCATATTAAATAGAGAAATAGTCAACCACCTCAGCAGGAATAACCTTCTTAGTGACACACAATATGGTTTCCGCTCTGCAAGATCTACCGCAGATGTGCTGACGGTTATATCCCATCTCTTGACAAAGGCTTCCTTTCTAGGGTAATTGCTCTTGACATATCAAAGGCCTTCGACAAGGTATGGCATAAGGGTCTACTTCACAAGATTTCCAGCTACGGTATAACTGGAAATGTTTTCTCAATCATTAAATCATTTCTCTCCGATAGGCTCATAAGAGTAGTGGTAGATGGACAAAAATCGGAGGCCTGCAATATAAATGCTGGAGTCCCTCAGGGGTCAATCCTGGGCCCAACTCTCTTCCTTGATCTACATCAATGACCTCCCTAAACACATACTTAAATCATTCGTTGACATCTATGCTGATGACACGACCATCTACGGCAACACATCAAAGGCTGTAAATGATAAAGTTCTCTCTGATTCTCTCTCCTCTGATCTCGAGCGTGTGGTTCAGTGGAGGAAGATGTGGCTGGGTCCCTTTAATGCATCCAAAACCAAACTCCTATCCTTACATCATCAACGCTCTGATCTCCAGCTGGCATCAATTGCATGGAGTGCAGAGGTAAATCAGATATGAATGTACGGAAACTATCCCAGTCAGCCATAGAGTATCAGTATACAATACGGTGGAGGGGTACGTCTGGGGGCTTCTTACATTTCGTTTTTATCTTAACTGATACGACGGAGTGGTCGGAGGATCCTAGAGGAGAATGAACGGAACATGAACATAGCTCAGGGGAAGTTGAGAGAAAAAGGTCTAGGAGGCTTGCATATTGACTGGGTGTATCGGGCACATGGGTGGGTTCACGAACAATCTGAGTGAGGTCATAAGCAATGGCAAAATCATGACAAACCCTCCCCTCATCATCTTTCTTATTTGAAGTCACCACAGATGTGGATGTTAGCCGAGGGATGTGAAGACAGTATGTGGTCTATTTTCTCAGATATGCTCTTAAAGATAGTAACTCCGCTGTTGTGGGGCCTATAGAGGGCAAATATAAATGCAGTGGTGTTAGCAAGTGCAACCCTGAAGCACATATAGGGTAAATTAGGATCTTCTCTAGAGATATACCTGCCACACAGGAAGCCAAATAAAGAATTCAGCACTGGTCATCCTGTTGAGGCTCACCAAAGGAGTGTACACCATCTATCAGCTGCTCAAGGATGAATCAGGCCTGGAGAAGATTAGACAGGCACTATATGCAGCCCTTGCTATGGACCCCTTCATCGCCTGGAGGTAGTTCACCGAATGGCAGCTTGGACCAAATTAGACGGTGGATGTATACCTGGCCGATTTAAGGAAGCTGGCCACACCATTCGGTGGAGCGAGCAACCAAATATTAGGACGCGCCTTTCTGGCCAAACTTCCAGACAACACAAGCCAACCGCTGCGAGCATCATCAAGGCTTAGTAAGCTGGGGCTAGACAAGTTTGTGGCCAGAGTCCAGAATATGTTAAAAGATAATATGGAGCCAGTTTCAGCAGCTACGGAAGCACCCCCACCACCAGCAGATTATGCTAAGTTTTCTAAATGTGGCAGGCCAAACCATTTTTCCAGAGACTGCCAAAACAGTATGTAGGACGTGTCTGACCAAGGGATACAAAGATGCATGCATTGCTATTGTGCAATAAGTTGGGCCATGTAGCGAGAAGTTGTCCGGGAAATGGGCAACGGGAGCAAGCTATAGTGCCAGTCTTCTCCCCAGATCGCCACTAAACAAGGTGCTATGGGCAGTGAGCATGCACATCAATTGGCATGAGTGTTTTGCGCTCATAGAGACTGGGTGCATGCTATAATACATGGGACAAGATACAGTGCTGATGGTTGGCAGCGGCTGGCTAGTCTCCATGTGAGTACCGACGATAGCCCATCAGTAGCCATGCGAGCCTTGGTTATTGACAGTGAGCTGCTTGATTACGATCTGGTCCTAGAAATGAACGCTATCAAAGAATTGGGTGGCGTCTGTATTGATGATGAGGTTAGGGAACAATTTGCTGAAGCAGGTCACGCTCTGGACACAACCATAGAGCTTGAGCAGCCTGATTTTCATGCAGAATTCGACTGGCATACGTAGTCCTGAACGGTTGCCTGGAAATGGTCAAACAAGCAGCTGCCAGAGCAGTTGTATAATTGAGTGTCTGATTCCCCTGGAGCCCGTGTGGAATACAACAAGGAACTACAAACTTGGATCGATAATGGGTGGCTAGTTACTTATTCCGAGAAGGAATTGGGTCCCGCAAAGTGCCTGATCCTGCTAATGACAGTTATCCAACAAAACAAGCAGAAGGTGGGGTCAGTACTCGACTATTGGGAACTGAATGGGCACGTGGACACTTTTACAGCTTGCACTGATATTTGTGCCGAGAAATTGAGAGAATGGCTCATAAGAGTAGTGATCGATGGACAAAAATCAGAGGCCTGCAGTATTAATGCTGGAGTCCCTCAGGGGTCAATCCTGCGCCCAACTCTCTTCCTGATCTACATCAATGATCTCCCTAAACACATGCTTAAATCATTCGTTGACATCTGTGTTGATGACACGACCATCTACGGCAACACATCAAAGGCTGTAAATGACAAAGTTCTCTCTGATTCTCTCTCCTCTGATCTTGAGCGTGTGGTTCAGTGGGGGAGACGTGGCTGGTTACCTTTAATGCATCTAAAACCAAACTCCTATCTTTACTTCATCAATGCTCTGATCCCCATCTGGCATCAATGAAATGGATGGCTCTTGTCTAGGAGGAGCCCCATGTTTTGACAAGCTTCTGGGTTTGTCCTTTACTCATGACCTGAAATGGAACACGTACATCAAGTCTGTTGCTAAGGTCGCTGGAAAGATGGTGGGATCCTTCTACCGCTCCAGAAGATATCTCACTACTGATGCAATTCTCTATCTATATAAAAGCCAAGTACGTGCAAGGATAGAATACTGCTGCCATATCTGGGCAGGAGCTGCTAAAAACAGCCTATCCTGCCTTGACAGAGTAAAAAATAGACTTCGTGGCTTAGTGGGGGATACCCTTTTCTCTTCCCTGCAACCTCTCTCCCACAGAAGAGACGTTGCGAGCCTGTCCTTGTTTTATCGTTATTTCCATGGCAGGTGCTCGTCTGAACTCCAATCTCTGGTCCCCCCTTCGCCAATCTTTCATGAAAAACACCCGTCTAGCTGAATCCACTGTCAAAAATTTTTCCCACTCTTTATCTGTGCCTAAATCAAAACGTAAATTCCATGAACAAAGCTTCTTTCTGAGAACTGCACACCTGTGGAACTCTGTTCCGTCTGCCTGCTTCCCACCTGACTACAACTTGGATGTCTTCAAGTCCAACGTAAACAAATTCCTAATGACCCGCCCCCTTAAGTAAACACTTCATTAAATCTCCACACTAACGTACTGTACTTGCAATAACCCTTATCCCTGAGTGGCTTCCGGGCCTTGATAAGTGGTGACCACCGTGTAAAAAAAAGGTATCTGTGTTAGATCTTTGCAAGGCCTATTTTCACGTGTGCATGCACCGATCTCTGTGATCCTACCAAACCATACTTATAAAGGGGAAAAGGTATTTTCTTACCCACATAGGGTTTGGACTTTGTATCGTGCCATCGATTATACAGATAATTGTTGATGCCAAACATTTTAAAACGTTCTCACTGTTGCAAATGAAACACATACCGATATCGTTAAATAATCAGTAAAATACACAAAAATACAAAAAAAGAAAGAAAGAAAAAACAAAACAGAAACGCAATTTCAAAAAAGGAGAAAAATACTTTTCTGTCACATTTTCAAATTTACTGTTCAACACATGTGCGTGAATTATCTATTGTCTGGCAACTTTATTTTAGCTAAAATGAAAGAAAACTGCCTTCAGAAGCAAAAAAAGAAAATAAACCTTTTCCGACACAGCCTAAATAATCATAATAAATTAAAAAAAACAAGAAGTTTTATTCATATTCGCGCACATAAAAAAATATGTAGACATTTTATTCTCTTGT
The DNA here is from genome assembly GCF_053919585.1 of Euprymna scolopes. Lineage (NCBI taxonomy): Eukaryota > Metazoa > Mollusca > Cephalopoda > Sepiida > Sepiolidae > Euprymna > Euprymna scolopes. The sequence continues at coordinate 383,470 of NC_136505.1, forward strand.
ATATTATTTTAATTGGAATTCATTATTGAGATGAGTATTATTTATGTTAATTTATTTATTGCAGGCTATTATTCTCATCTTTATTAGTTGTTGTTTCACAACGTTTCAGCCAACTATTCCTCTGGCCTTCATCAGGTGGTAACCACAACAGATAGGAACTTCGAATCTCTTAACTGCATTCTCAGCAATCACTGCCATCCGTAGTTGTTGTCGTCAATATATGTTAATATACATACCATTCGACCATGGAAGATCAGATAATAAATAAACGTGGATTTATAAGATCAAAAAATCCAACTTTGATCACCCTTCGGTGCCCATGGCGCAGTTGATAGAGATGTTGAATCTCTATGGTTCCAGATGAGAATTGTCTGAAGATAGTGGTTTCAACCCTACCCAAAACCGTCCAGAGACTTACTTGGCATAAACATAGTGAGACGACAAAAACTACAGATGGCAGTGGTTGCTGAACATGCAGTTAGGAGATTCAAAGTTCCTATCTGTCGTGATTACCACCTGACAAATGCCAGAGAAATAGTTGGCCGAAACGTCGTGAAACAACAACTAATAAAGATGAGAATAATAGTCCACAATAAATAAATTAATATTTTATTCTCTTCACATTTTGATTATGAAGCATATCTTTGAACAACGATGTCCGTGAAAAGCTTTGACGATACCAGTAGTAAACTGCATCACACACACTAAGACACTCATTCCTGGTTGTTCATGATCTGTACCAACCCATTGGTAATGCCAATCACCTGAACAACGTCGACACAGTTTTCTACAGATGGACTAATTTCCTCATAGACCCACTTGTGACCGTAAGCATGTAGTTGACACATTCGCAGTCAACGTGAACCAACTTCAATCCACTGTGTTGACCCTTGCGCACACTTCATAGACACCGCAGCAATACAGTCTACGACCACAGCACAGCACTCATATTCAACCTCACAACGTCATTCCTGTGATCATCTCACAGTTATATGAGTTTTGAACACTTTTTTCCTCGCACATCGCAACTCCGTCTTTTCACTTTGATACTTAATAAATAAAAAAATTATTTCTCGTTCTCTATACAGTGGACACGCAGACATATATATGCATGTTTTTTCTCCAATTATCTTTTCTTTTCTCTAGCTTCCAGCTAACTAGGAATGGGGGTATTGTGGGAATTGGAACTCCAAGGTTAATTCGATTTTCACCCTTTAATTCTGATAACCGGAGAGCAACACAGCCACCTGGCTTCCTGTTTCTTTCTTTTCCCTTCATCTTTTCCGCTGAACCCTCGACCAGTCAACATGTAACAAAGAGTTGTTCTGATGGGGGCATCGGCCACCCAACCAGTGCTTCTGACTTATTCGTCAGCCTCTCATCAATCGCAAGTAAAAAAACTCTTATTCTCAACAAACTCTAATTCTTTCTGTCTATATTCTTAATATTTCTCATGTAAATTTATGTAAATAAATCTGCAATCTTTCGCTAATATATATTGGTATGTTTTCGTCATCATTATGCGACTTTTTGCTTTTCAATCCTTCTACCATCTAATTTATTTAACTACAAAATGGGGATGGGATCGTCAATAACTAAGCAGACCATCCTCCCCCCTGTAATGATATCGCCTTTCGTTTCAGCTATTTTTATATGGACCCTTTCATCTCGGTTTCCTGATCCAACTTTTGTATGCACTCACGCATGCGCATAGCAATCGATCAATAAAGCGGGCGCCATTATTCAGTTCCTTTCTTACAACCAAACACACGTGTTCCTGTCTTATTATTACACATACATGCTTAACACGGCATGACATCGTGGCAAGCAGTATTATCAAACAACACACAATCTTGTAACGTCAAAGACAGTAGAAAAAAAATAAACGATTATCTTTAATTTCTCGCACGCTGAACGAATTTTTTTTTTTCTAATTTCTAACCTCCCACACTACACAAATTGTCTGTACCTTTTTTTCATCACACTTTCTTATCATCATGGCCACAATTTCATTACAAGTCCCTAGTTTTGATTGGGGCTCGACATGTATCACCGAATCACTCAAACTATTCCGACGACGAATGGAACTTTACTTCACCGTCAAAGCGACAAAACACGAGGATAAAGTCCCTCTAATACTTCTTGCGACCGGCGAAGAAGGTTTACGCCGGTATAATAGTTGGTCGATGTCGGATGACGATTGCAAGGATCCACAAATAATATTTGCTGCATTTTTGGAGCAGCTAGAACCAGCAACAAATCGCCGCGTTTGTAGACTGGAACTTTGAAAATACCAGCAGAGACCAAATGAAACAACAGACATCTTCATCAACAGATGTCGACTGTTGGCAAAGAAATGTGATTTCAGTGCCGACGAATTAAACGAACGCCTCGTCGAGTTACTAATTGCCAGCACACCTATACCCGAACTGCAAAAGGAACTGTTAAACAAACCGAAGGGTTACAGAATCGAGGAAGCCGTTAGATTAGCCCGTTCACACGAGGCTTCAGCAGTTTATGTCAACCAGCTCCACCAGTTACAGGAATCACCACAGATAGCCGCAATAAGCCATGGTATACACCAGTGGCAAGGGATTGACCGAAAACGTGGCCAAACCTGCAAAAATTGTGGACGCAGTCACCGTTTTGGCAAATAACGCTGCGCTGCCAAAAATGATATATGCCACACATGTGGCAAAACAGGTCACTGGGCTACAGTTTGCATCTCAGGGAAGCACAAAACCAAGAGACAACAAGGAAGGCCCTGGCATAACAGTTATAACTAACAACGGGAGTTTGGCAAGAAAATAAACAGCGTTGCCAAACACGACGACGAAGCCATGACTGACACAGGCACGGCAATGGAGAACCTCACCTTTAACTCCATCACAACCAACAGCGGAAAGCCAGCAAACATGGAAGATCCGCCAAATGAGGCATTTGTTGATCTAAGCATCAAGATAAAGGACCACCCAGGCACTCATACCTTCAAGCTGAAAGTAGATACAGGGGCACAAGCAAAAACATTGCCTATCCGCATATTCCGTAACATGTACCCTAGCAGTATAGACGAAGCTGGAAACCCAATGCCTGGATCACTCACCTCAACACAATGTATGTTAACAGCCTACAACAATACTAGGATAAACTGTTATGGCACCACAACTTTTAGGTGCAAGTATAAAAACTCCCCATGGCTGGATACCCAATTCTATGTGGTTGATGTACCAGGAGCAGCCATATTGGGCATGCCAACATCTGTGGCTCTTGGGGTAGTGACAATGGACTGTGCCATCTCAGCCCAACACCAACCCATCAATAGTGTAGCTGACCTAATGCACATATACCCTAAGAGATTTGACCGTATTGGTGAATTTCAGAACCCCCACAAGCTTGTTGTCAACCCCAATGTACCATGCCACATAGACCCACCGAGAAGGACACCTATAGCCATGCACGAAAAAATCAAATCGGAACTCGACAAGATGGAATCGCAAGGAGTCATTCGCCGCATCAACGAACCTACAAACTGGGTAAGCTCTCTCACTTATGTCACCAAACGTGACAACACAATTAGGGTTTGCTTAGATCCACGAGCGCTAAACAAAGCTCTCATACGGCCATACCACCAAATTCCAACAGTCGAGGAGCTCAACCACCGATTTGCAGGAGCAAAATTCTTCTCAAAGTTGGACGCTAAGTTTGGGTACTGGTCTTTTAAGCTCGACTCTGAAAGTCAGCCACTAACACCTTTCCAAACACCATTTGGAAGATATTGTTTTGAACAACTGCCATTCGGTTTGTGTGTCAGTCAGGACATCTACCAACTCGAGATGGACAGAATACTCGAGAAGTGCACTGGTGCTTGTGGTATAGCTGACGATATCACCATATATGGCTTGACAGAGCAGGAACATGATAAAAACCTAAGACGTTTCATGGAGGTCGCTACCGAAGAAGGCCTTACCTTGAACTCGTAGAAGTGCAAGATCAAATGCCGTGAAATATCTTTTTTTGGAAACCTGTACACACACACCGGACTAAAACTAGACCCGGCGAAGATACGTGACCTACAGAAAATACCTGAGCCACATAACAAGACGGAACTACAACAATTCTTGGGTATGATGACATACCTGTCTCGTTTTGTCAAGGACTTCAGTTCCAAGACAGCAGTGTTGCGTGGCCTATTATGCAAGGACTCTGTTTTCCAGTGGGAACCACACCATCAGGAAGCTTTCAAAAAGATAAAAAGTGAAGTATCTGAAACGTCCCTGCTCCACTATTTTGACCCTAGAAAACCGATATACATGCACTGTGATGCGAGTTTACATGGAATCGGTGCATCTCTGCTACAACCAGATGAGGATGGCAATATATCGCCGGTCACCTATGCAAGCAAGAGCCTCACACAGACAGAACAGAGATACGCATGTCTCGAACGTGAGCTACTGGCCATCGTATTTGGTACACAGAGGTTCCACACATACCTCTATGGCCACCATTTCCAAGTCGTCACTGACCATAAACCCCTCACTATGATCATCGAAAAACCACTCACCTCAGCCTCAGCATGTCTGCAAAGAATGCTAATAAAACTCCAAGGATACAACTTCAGGCTCACATATAACAAGGGATCTGACAACCTCTTGGCTGATGAATTATCGTGCCTACCACCGCCTTGTAATGCGGACCCTATCGAACTTGATGTCTGGTTGATACAGTTCGTTTTTCCACTAATTACATCGAATAGCTAAGACAGTGTACGACAGTGGATCCTCTGCTTAACCAGCTGAGAGAGACCATCATCACAGGATGGCCAGAGACAATCAAGCACCTGCCCACTGACATTAGAGTGTTCTGGGGCCTAAGAGATCAGCTCTCAATTGATTATGGTCTTATCCTCAAAGGACAACAAATCGTCATCCCCCAGACACTACAAAAAGACATATTAGAACAACTACATGCTGCTCATTTAGGACAAGAGAAAACAAAACTCTTTGCCAAGGACACTGTTCATTGGGTAAACAAAGGCATTGAACAGTTCACAAAGTCATGCAGTATCTGTCAACAGCATCAGCCCTCCCAAATGCAAGAGCCGCTAATGCAACATGACATCCCAACAAAGCCATGAGACGTAGTTGGCACAGACCTGTTTGATCTCCACAGAAGTCAATGGTTGATCATAGCTGATTATTACTCAAAGTATCCTATAGTCAAACGCCTACCTGATCATTCACCAAGCAGTGTTATAGTGAACATCACATGCCAAATCTTCTCAGAGTTTGGCATACCATCAAAGATAGTCAGCGATAACGGACCACACTTTTCAAGTCATCTCTACCGCAAATTTGCCAAAGAATGGGGCTTCCATCATGAGACCACGTCACCTCGGAGACCACAAGGGAATGGCTTCATAGAACGTCAAATAAGGACTATCAAGAATATTCTCAAGAAAGCCAAACAGTCGGGAACAACTCCTGAGATCGCACTGCTGCACTGGCACTGCACCCCAATTTCAAGTGTCATACCAAGCCCGGCACAACTACTCATGGGTAGACGAATCCAATCTCTAGTGATCACCAAAATCAGAAACGACAACCATGATCAGGATCTGATATACAGCGCATTCCAACAACGCCAGCAGAACCAAAAGAGGTATTTTGACCGACATGCACTTAAGGAGGATCTAGCACCCCTATACCATGGTCAACGGGTAAGGGTACAGAATCCTGTGTCTGGAAGCTGGGACCCAGCAACTGTAGTATCCCAGGTAGATGGTCACCGCTCCTATCTCCTGGAGAATGTCAATGGGAATGCGCTGCGAAGAAACCAACAACACATAAGAGGTATTCCAGTGACGCCTACCCCACAAATGTCGCAAGACCTCCCCAACACAGCTCCACAAAAATGTGCGACGTCTGTGGATCCACTTGTGTGTGCATTTCCAAACATATCAAATGACACTCAAAAATGTACCCGTAGTGGTAGGGTGGTACGACCACCATCAAAAATGAACTTGTGATGAGCAAACACTCATAACCTCCCAGCAAGCATCTCATGGGGCAGAATAATCCCCTGCTTCGCTGCAGCTGTTCAGGCAGTCTACCCTGAACCAGTCTCTCCATTTTCTTTGTTTTGTTTTACATGCATAAGTCATCTTTGTTTTCAGAGAAAGGGAGATGTAATGATATCGCCTTTCGTTTCAGCTATTTTTATATGGACCCTTTCATCTCGGGTTCCTGATCCAACTTTGGATGCACTCACGCATGCACATAGCAATCGATCAATAAAGCGGGCGTTATTATTCAGTTCCTTTCTTACAACCAAACACACGTGTTCCTGTCTTATTATTACACATACATGCTTAACACGGCATGACAAAACCATTCATTCAAATGCCGATTGTTATGGATTTAGCTGAATACGATATTAAAAAGCACTTTACTGGTACTTATGCACTTATGTTATTGGAGAATAAAATAAACCTGTAATGATATCGCCTTTCGTTTCAGCTATTTTTATATGGACCCTTTCATCTTGGTTTCCTGATCCAACTTTTGCATGCACTCACGCATGCGCATAGCAATCGATCAATAAAGTGGGCGCCATTATTCAGTTCCTTTCTTACAACCAAACACATGTGTTCCTGTCTTATTATTACACATACATGCTTAACACGGCATGACACCCACCCCCCACTACAAGTTCAGCTGAAGAATATCCCAGATCCTCTTTGATAACAAAATGACAGCCAAGAAGGCTGTCAGTGACATATTCACTTCATTGCTGTTGATCAGGATAAGCACGTAATACTGCTTTTAACAGGCACTAGAAATGTCCTATCATCCATTTAGAAGCTTGGGTGATAGCTTGTCATGAGAATACATTTGATTCCTAAAATCCTGCAAAATTCCTGGAGTAGGTGGGATTCAAACTCTACACCATGGTCTGTGGTAATGGTTGTAGGAACTCTGTAACATGATATCCAGTCTGATATAAGGGCTTATTCTATGGATTTCGCCAAAATGTGATTCAGGGGAATGGTTTAAGGACACCATGTAAACGGTCTATGCAGGTCAGGAGATAAGTAAATCCCTGACTGACCAGCCATGGTCCAACCAGACCAATATGAATATATCTGAACTGAGCATCTGGGATGCTAAATGTCATAAGGGGTGCGTTAATATGCTTTGACTTCTGGCATTATACACAGGAACATGCCCAAGCAGTGATATCATATTTGGCCAGAAAAATCTAGCTGTAATTAGCTTCACTGTGGCTTTGATTCTGGGATGTGCTCGATTGTGTACAGTGTCAAAGACGACCCTACGAGTTATTGGAACAAAAGGTCTAGCTGAATCTGTTGAAGTGTCTTTGCAAGTTGCAAATTCAGGTGACGACAGATCCAAAGTGTCCAGACATTGTTGGTCTAACACTATCTGCTGTAAGTTGATATCTGAAGATGAGGACAGACCATTAATAGGAAAGTGGGACAAGGCACCTGCTGCCACATTCTGTTCACCTGAGATATGTCGGATATCATTGATAAATTGCGAAACAAGATCTAACAGGTGAGTTTTGTGGGAAAAATATTTGTCTGACTAAGAATGCAGAGTGAACTTAAGCGGATGGAGATCTGTGTAAATTACAAATTGACGGCACTCGATGTAAATGCTGAAAATTCTTTTATTTAAAATGTACATGGAATATAAAATAGAAATATGGATAAATTCTTAACAATGAAGAATGGAAGTGCCCATTGATTAGTATTTTTATAGGTAAGTGAATTTTTTTCGAATTTATATATCTTTATTATATTCGAAGTAAATTAAAATTCGTTTATTTTCTTGAAATCTTTTTTAAAGAAAACCGATTTAAAAAAAAACAAATATTGCATATTTTGCTATTAAACCTATTATTATTATTTTTAAATTTGGTCTTTGCTATTTTTATTGAAAAAAATTAGGGCTTAAATGACATGTTTCAAGTAGTTATAAGCTTCGAAAGATAGTAAGTCTAATTATTCAAGTTTTTATCACGCATTTTTAATGGCGACTTCTGACACTACTTTTGTTGTAACGGTTGTAACGGCTCAGACTACATATACAGTCAAACAAAATGCCCAGCGTTTGAGAAGAAATGTCATTACTGTGGAGATTGAATCACTTCGAAAAACCATGTTTGAAAAAAAAGAACAACAGTAAAGGGAAAGCAAACATGGAAGACGGACATAACGACGTCCAACCCATATAAACGAAACGGAAATCAGACCGTCAGGCATGGGTTTTCAGGTAGAACCTTTTAGTTCAGCAGAGAGTGAGATCGTCCACATCGACAACATACCAATTAGAATATTGATAGATTCTGGAGCAGACATCAATCTCATCGACAGCAAAACATTTTAAGGAATCCTTAAATTACGGCCAAAATTAACATTAAAAGAAACAAGCTGTATACCAAAAGCCTATGAGAATATTCTAATATCACTAAAGGGAGAATTTTGTTTTTTGCAACACTAACGGTCCCAAAAGAATAGCCCACAAAATATTCATTACAAAGGCATATCAAGGGAGTAACATATTAAGCAAACAGGCCAGTATCGAACTAGGGTTTATTAGCACCCTACAGGTGAAAGCAATTACTAAAAATAATATTCCAAAATCAACAAAAGAAATTCTCCAGCAGCACTTAGCCTCACTAGAAGGATTAGGAATAATGAAAACTTTCAACTTAAAATTAAAAATAGATGATAATGTTACACTGGTAGCACAACCACCAAGATGGACATCATTTCATATCCAACACGCAGTAGAGGGAAAAATCAGGGAAATGCTAGAGAATTATATAATTGAACAAGTGGGAGGACCCACTCCTTAGGTCTCCAGACAAGGCCAAACTATTTGCTAAGAACTTTGCAGCTAATTCTACCCTATGCGATGAAGGCCATCAACTCCCCATATTTCCTCCTATAACACAGAACAAGCTAGGTAACATACAAATATCCATGCATGAGGTCGCCAAGCTAATCAAGAATCTAGATTCCAGTAAAGCAACTGGCCCTGATGGACTCCCAATTATAGTGTTAAAAAAGCTTCAACCAGAACTTGCTCCCAAACTTACGAAACTAAGCACTGCCTTAAGGAGAAGTGCTTTCCGACTCCCTGGAAGACCTCATCAGTTTGCCCTGTATTTAAGAATTCAGGTGATAAGTCATCTTCCTCTCAGTAGAGACAAATAAGTCTCCTGTGTGTTATGAGTAAGTTGCTGGAATCCATATTAAATAGAGAAATAGTCAACCACCTCAGCAGGAATAACCTTCTTAGTGACACACAATATGGTTTCCGCTCTGCAAGATCTACTGCAGATGTGCTGACGGTTATATCCCACAGGATTAGTGAATCTCTTGACAAAGGCTTCCTTTCTCGGGCAATTGCTCTTGACATATCAAAGGCCTTCGACAAGGTATGACATAAGGGTCTACTTCTCAAGATTTCCAGCTACAGTATAACTGGAAATGTTTTCTCAATCATTAAATCATTTCTCTCCGATAGGCTCATAAGAGTAGTGGTAGATGGACAAAAATCGGAGGCCTGCAATATAAATGCTGGAGTCCCTCAGGGGTAAATCCTGCGCCCAACTCTCTTTCTGATCTACATCAATGACCTCCTTAAGCACATACTTAAATCATTTGTTGACATCTATGCTGATGATACGACCATCTACGGCAACACATCAAAGGCTGTAAATGACAAAGTTCTCTCTGATTCTCTCTCCTCTGATCTCGAGCATGTGGTTCAGTGGGGGAAGATGTGGCTGGTTACCTTTAATGCATTCAAAACCAAACTCCTATCCTTACATCATCAATGCTCTGATCTGGGTGAGGCCCCGTGTTTTGACAAGCTTCTGCGTTTGACCTTTACTCCTAATCTGAAATGGAACACGTACATCAAGTTTGTTGCCAAGGTCGCTGGAAAGATGATGGGATCCTTCTACCGCTCCAGAAGATATCTCACTACTGATGCAATTCTCTATCTATATAAAAGCCAAGTACGTCCAAGGATGGAATACTGTTGCCATATCTGGGCAGTAGCTGCTAAAAACAGCCTATCCGTCCTTGACAGAGTAAAAAATAGACTTTGTGGCTTAGTGGGGGATGCTCTTTTCTCTACCCTGCAACCTCTCTCCCACAGAAGAGACGTTGCGAGCCTATCCTTGTTTTATCGTTATTTCCAAGGCAGGTGCTCATCTGAACTCCAATCTCTGGTCCCCCCCTCGCCAATCTTTCACGAAAAACACCCATCTAGCTGAATCCACTGTGAAAAATTTCCCCCACTCTATATCTGTGCCTAAATCAAAACGCGGATTCCATGAACGGAGCTTCTTTCTTAGAACTGCACGCCTGAGGAACTCTGTTCCGTCTGCCTGCTTCCCATCGGACTACAACTTGGATGTCTTCAAGTCCAATGTTAACAAATTCATAATGAACCGCTCCCTTAAGTAAACACTTCATCAAATCTCCACACTAACATAATGTACTTGCAATAACCCTTATCCCTGAGTGGCTTCCGGGCCTTGATAAGTGGTGATCACTGTGTAAAAAAAAAAAAAAGTAGCAGTGCCAACACCAAACGGAGAAATTAGAATATGCGCCAACCTACACTTGGTAAACAAAGCAGTGAAACAGCAAATGCACTCGTTATCAAATACTAACAGTTGAACAGCTACTGAGTGAAATTGGCAACACAAACATTTTCTCAAAAATCGATCTAAACTCCTACTATCACCAAATAGAACTGGATCAAGAGTCTGGGGATATCACTACCTTTTCGTGCAAATCAGGTACAATGTGCTGGTTATGGGCATTACATCTGCAGCCGAAGAACGGCAGCGATTGCTTCAAAAATACTCCAGAAAATCCCAAACTACTGTAATGGGGCCGATGACATTCTAATCTGGGGCAGAAACACAAAAGAACATAACAAGACCCTAGATATGGTGTTGCAGACATTGAGAGAAAACAACCTTACAATTGCACAGCACAAAAGCATATTCCATAGTGAAGAAATTGAATTCCACGGGTTTATCGTGTGCAACATGGGGATCAGACCAACTGACTCTAAGATAAAAGCAATAAAGAATTTTAAAAGACCTGAAAATGTCCAGGATATACAGAGCTTCTTGGGTCTAATAAATTACCTCAGAAAGTTTATTCCCTGACTGGCGACACTTAGTGAACCATTAAAAAGGTTGACACGGGCAAACACGGACTGAAGAGGAATCTTACTTCCTTAAACTGAAGACTACCATAATCCAAAGCAAATCGCTCATGCATTTTGATCCCAAACTTGAAACATCAGTCTTAGTAGATGCAAGTCCCGTCGGATTAAGAGTGATACTCTGCCAAAACAAAAAAAGGCATATGTACTCCCATCAGCTACGCATCAAGTACCCTAATGGAGGGCGAACGCTGTTACTGCCAATTAGAAAAAGAAGCTCTAGCAATCGTATGAGCTGGCAAAAAATTCCATTTTTATCTCTATGGGAAAAATTTTCTTATAATGACCGATTATCAAGCTTAATGACTATTTTCAATTCCAAAGGTAACCCTCTCTGCACAAATTTTGCACTGGATCCTACGCTTGCAACAATATGATTACACCATAAAACATTAATCGTAGGAATAACCCGGCAGACATACTCTCTCAGCAACCAATTAGGTATCAAAAGGCAGTCTCACCCGAAGAAGAGATTGCTGAAGGGTTTATCAACACCGTTGTGGAAATAGCATCCCTAAATCTATTACTTTATCAGAAATAATGGATGAATCTCAATTGGATCAAACTATCATAGCAGTGGAAAAGGCCATATACCAGGAAGACTGGAACAGTAAATTAATAGTACCCTATAAGCACGTGAAGAATGAATTGACGACCAAACGGGGCATAGTTATGCGTGGAGCCAGAATCATCATACCTGAAAACCTACGGAAGTGGATCTTGAGGTTGGAATATGAAACGCACCTGGGTATAATGTAAACAAAAGCGCTGCTTAGAACTAATGTATGGTGGCCTAATATAGACAAGGGTATAGAAGCTACCATAAGCCAATGTATTCCGTGCATAACCTTAAACCCTAAGAGGAATCACTGTCCAGTTCATATGGCCGAAATGAAAGGCTCTTGTGAAGTTCTCCACGTTGACATATGTGGGCCTTTCCCCAGCGGGGATTACTTAATTGGAATGGTGGATGCATGCTCAAGATGGCCTGAAGCATTTATTACAAAATCCACCAGGGCCAGTATAATTGTATTAACAATCCAAAACTGCTTCTATACACATGGCATCCCAGCAACCATTGTTTCAGATAATGGGCCCCAGTTCATATCCTCTGAATTTAAGCAATTCTGTAAAGAATGGAGCATCCAACACCAGAAAATAACCCCTTATCATCCTCAAGCTAATGGAGAAATGGAGCGGTTCTTTGGAACCTTGTTGAAAGCTATTCGAGCAATGAATACGGAAGGGAAAGACTGGAGAGAACATCTGGGAAAGTTCCTAATGTATTACCAACATAGCCCCATGACGGGGGAAACGCCTTCAAAGCTCCTCTTGGGTAGTCAACTGAACAGCAACCTACCAGGACTGCAAAAGAGGTCGGAAAGCCAGGCTTGGAGAACAGCTCGGCAAAAAGACAAAAAAGAAAAAACAAATTGAAGGATCGCACAGATCTAAAACATAAAGCTAAACAGTATAACATCGAATCCGGTAATATAGTACTCCTTAAACAAACCAGATATAATAAACTAACTCCAGTATACCACTCAACACCATGGAAAAACGCAGAGGGGACTCCGCAAGTATAAGGCAAGGTGACAAACTAATCTTTAGACACACGTACCAACTGAAAACAATCCTCAAAGACAGTACCCAACAACAACTAGAAGATAACGATTTTCCTTTAAGCAACGACCTGAGAAGACAGAAGGAACATGAGCGAAAAAGCGAGGAAGAAGAAACAGACGAAACGGACCTCCCGATTGCCTTCAGACGAGCAAGATGCCACATAAGAAAACCCCGGAGAAATGCAAGTAGCAGTTCAGAGGACGAGGAAAGCAATCTGAATACAAAGGAAGGGGCAGATGTGATGTCGGATATGACGTCACGAGAAGGAGTATAAATAGAACTCACTGAGAGAAGTTCGGGACTCTTCAACAAATAGCAAAATAAAATTTTTGGAGATTGTAGTCATGCTCTTTTTTATCCTTTCCATATAATATGACATTAGGTGTGTGTGTCATGTGTATCTATACGACTTACCTTCAGGTGGGATCTGAGAGAAAGAGAGAAATTAAAGATGGTGGCCGTGGCTTTACAAGGTGTGGTTCTGTAGAATCACACAAGATCACACCGCCCACTGTACACGTATGCAAATAAAATGCAGTCAGTTTTTTTTTGTTTTAAATAAAACGCCTGTTGCCAGAGGTGAGGAAGAGAGATGCATGCTGGAAGTTGAGAGAGAAAATTGTGAGGAGGAAGAATTAGAGTGATGTTTCTTTTTGTTTGTTTTTTTCTCCCCCCCCAAAAAATAACAGCATATTTAACTGCAAGCTATTTCAACCTAATGGGGAACAAGTTCCACCTTCTTCACCCAGTCAAGTTCCGGGGTCGACCCATCGAATTCTGGTATTAAGGTCGAACTGCTTAGAAGCAATTTAAAGCAAGAATGTTTGGAGGATAGTGTCCGTGTCTTGAGCCTGAACGTTTGACAGAAGTAAGGGACCTTGAAGTGGGGGCGTGGAACTGCAGTTCCTGAAGTGCCCAATGTCTTCACGAGCTGAATCGTATTCCCCCTATGTGGAAAACTTGTGAGGCACTTTCCAGTGTGTAGATGGACTCGTGTGGCAACAGGCATCATACACAGGAGGGTAATGGGAGTCACCAAAGGCCGGGATGATTAAGCAGCAGACGATCTGTTGGTTTGCATGGTGAAGGAGACCATTACAAGGATAAAGCAGGATGTCCCAGCCAAAAGAGACTGGTGCGTGCAGGGAGACGAACCGAAGGTGTGGGTGGATATGAGCTCTTTGGCGATTGGTGTGCTGCGAATAAGGATGCCTGCTGGTTGCGACTGGCAAATGATGCTTCTCATATCAACCTGGCAGAGCTCAATGCGGTGATGAAGGCATCAACCTGGTACTCCAGTGGAAAGTCAGGAAATTACGCATACACACTGATTCACTATGCATTTATCACTGGATATCAGACACACTAATAGGCAAGATCAGGGTGTGCACCAAGGCAGTCACCGAGATGCTGATCAGATGGAGGCTGGAGACCGTAAGAAAGCTGTGGATGCAGTACTGGTCACTTCAAATTGCAACCTTGCTGATAAGCTCACTTGAGTGCCACAAAGATGGTACGAGACCATGTAGAAGGAAGCTAAGACAGTACCATTACTATGTGCTGCCTCTATTGAAGCGGCTGACAAGGAGCTACACCACAATAATGGGCACCCCGGAGTGAGACAGACGTTATTTTGTGCAGCTAACCAATCTGTCGGTGCACAAAAATGCAGTGAGAGTGGTAGTCAAGGAATTCCAAATGTGCCAGTCAATCGACTCTGGCGTGGCTAGATGGTGGAAAGGTAGGCTGGAAGTAGACATGACTTGGAGCCGGCTGGGTATGGACATAACCCACTATGGCAGCCAGCAAATCCCTCATCCTGATTGATTGTGGACGACGAGGTTCGTGATCTGGTGCCCATTAATAAGACAGGATTCCTCCAGTGTCATCTGTGAATTGGAGTCCATATTTTAAGAAAGGGAGCTGCCTTAAGAGATCCCCACGGCCATTTTGTATTGGGGAGTTCAGGCGTTTTGTAAATGAGTGAAGGATGAGGGTCAGACACCGATGTGCATAGCAGAGCGGTGCTACCGAAGCATGAAGTGGATTGCAGCAAGAAAATAATGTACGATTGCAGAGGCGATCTATAGATACATTGCAACACCAAAGGATGCCGTTACTGCAAGCACACTCGCCAATGCTATCGAGTGTGCATCAAGAACATTAGCGCCTGTCTACCTGATCGACAGGGAACCTGAGTTAGATGACACTGTCTGGGGGAAGCCTCCCAATAGCTGATGCATCACCTGCTTTCAAAGAGGACAAATCACTGGCATCATCAGTGAGCAGGCTGTACTAGTTAATGGTACCTCACGCTATGTAAAGGATGTTCGGCCAGCCTTAAATACAAACCAGTTAGTGAGTAGTAGTAATGGTGAATCATCCAACGATGGCCTGTGGATCCGACCTATTCCCTATGGTGATGGTACGACTGCAAACCCCAACTCTGATGCCAATAGTACCAACGTCCCTTCTGGGAGCTCCAATGAAGAAGTCCAGCCTGATAGTATGACTGCAAACCCTGACGCTGATAGTTCTGATGTCCCTTCTGAGAACTCCAATGAAGATGAAGTAGTTTAGCCACTCCCCCTTCATAGCAGTGCCCGTAACAAATGACCACGTCCACAATGCTACATGTGTGATCTTGAGACCAGGGGGGGGGGAAGTGTAGAGTTGAATGTAATAATCAAAAAAAGCAAGCGCCCACGTGTGTATGCCTTGTGTGGCATACACACGTATAGACTTACCGTTAGGTGGGATCTGAGAGAGAGAGAGAGAGAGATATGTGGGAACATGCCAACCGGATGCTAACGTCTCCAGCATAAGAGACGAAATAAAAAATCGTCGTTTGCACATGGCTCCGCACATCGTTTCTGTTTGGAAAAATAAAAATAAGAAACCATAAAAAGAATTATGAACCAATGGCAGAGCTCCCCGCCGAAAATAAAGGCCTAAATTACCACAGCCGCTGGGAGCCGGTTTACGACTATAAAAGGAGGGGACCAGAAAGAAAAGAGAGGAGAGATTCGCCTAGCTGCGTCAGTGAACGCACGGACAGTCTTCCACCCGACCTAAAGAAATGAAGAAGAAAAAGAAAAGAAAAGGAGATTCGCCCAGCTGCGTCAGTGAACGCACAGACATTCTTCCACCCGACCTAAAGAGATGAAGAAGAAGAAGAAGAAGAAATAAGGCACCAGTGAACTGAAGCCAACTCCGCTCTCACGTTATGAGCCGAGACGCCTTCAATTCTAACAATGCCTATCTTACACAAACCAAAGAAGAAAAAGAAGAAAAATACAGGAGGCGAAAACGCCGCGCTGCTAGGTTGATAAATGTAGTCGCCGCTCTCAAGTTAAAAGCCTGACACATATCACCGAAGTAGCGCGACCAGCCGCCACTTACCACCCCCATCGTCTGAAAAGATAAGTACGCTTTGTTTAATTATACTACCCTACTCAAGTTCATTCCGTATCAATGCATACACACGCTGGACTACCATTCTCAATTTTCCTACAACAATTATTCCTCTTCCCACACACGAACAAACAATAGTGACCCGAACTTGAGATGAAAACACATTTCCTTTCTTGCTACAACATCAGTCCTGCAACGAACATTGGTTATATACGCGCGGATATGTCCTAACTAAAATATTCATTTCTTTCAACAGCTAATAAACCCACGTTTATCTTATCCATTAACTGAGTCTTTGTTTCCTTCAATTCCTCATTCATTTCATTATTCTCTTGTAACGGGATTGGGGTATTTATATATATCCTAGTCTCCTACAAAAATGGTGACCCCGCCCCTTTATTTAAATGAGATGGATGAGGTTGAACGAAGCATGCATACACACCTACAAACATCCTAGGAACACTTTACCTCTTCTAAATAAAACTATCCAAAAAAAAAAAAAAAAACCCCTCTGAGTCATAAATGGTGAACCAACCAACGAACCAACCCACCAACCAACGAACAAACCAACGAACCAACAAACCAACCCAACCAACCAACGAACCAACCCACAAACGAACCAACCAACGAACCAACCCACCAACGAACCAACCCACCAACGAACCAACCAACCAATCCACTAAAATCCTCACGGGCACTCTCGGAATAGCTCCGCTATTTCGGGTGGCGATGTGTGTGGGAACATGCCAACCGGATGCTAACGTCTCCAGCATAAGAGACGAAATAAAAAATCGTCGTTTGCACATGGCTCCGCACATCGTTTCCGTTTGGAAAAATAAAAATAAGAAACCATAAAAAGAATTATGAACCAATGGCAGAGCTCCCCGCCGAAAATAAAGGCCTAAATTACTACAGCCGCTGGGAGCCGGTTTACGACTATAAAAGGAGGGGACCAGAAAGAAAAGAGAGGAGAGATTCGCCTAGCTGCGTCAGTGAACGCACGGACAGTCTTCCACCCGACCTAAAGAAATGAAGAAGAAAAAGAAAAGAAAAGGAGATTCGCCCAGCTGCGTCAGTGAACGCACAGACATTCTTCCACCCGACCTTAAGAGATGAAGAAGAAGAAGAAGAAGAAGAAGTTCCGCTCTCACGTTATGAGCCAAGACGCCTTCAATTCTAACAATGCCTATTGTACACAAACCAAAGAAGAAAAAGAAGAAAAATACAGGAGGCGAAAACGCCGCGCTGCTAGGTTGATAAATGTAGTCGCCGCTCTCAAGTTAAAAGCCTGACACATATCACCGAAGTAGCGCGACCAGCCGCCACTTACCACCCCCATCGTCTGAAAAGATAAGTACGCTTTGTTTAATTATACTACCCTACTCAAGTTCATTCCGTATCAATGCATACACACGCTGGACTACCATTCTCAATTTTCCTACAACAATTATTCCTCTTCCCACACACAAACAAACAATAGTGACCCGAACTTGAGATGAAAACACATTTCCTTTCTTGCTACAACATCAGTCCTGCAACGAACATTGGTTATATACGCGCGGATATGTCCTAACTAAAATATTCATTTCTTTCAACAGCTAATAAACCCACGTTTATCTTATCCATTAACTGAGTCTTTGTTTCCTTCAATTCCTCATTCGTTTCATTATTCTCTTGTAACGGGATTGGGGTATTTATATATATCCTAGTCTCCTACAGATATAAAGATGGCAGCTGTAGCTTTATAAGTGTGATCTCATGGAATTGCATGAGATCACACCAACCACCACACACATATGCAAATCAAATGCAGTCACTTTTTTAATAAAACGCCTGTTGGCAGAGGTGAGGAAGAGATGCATTCTGGAAGTTGTGAGGAGGATGAAATACAGTGACGAATTCTATCTGTGAACTTTTGTGTTGTTTTTTCTCCTAAAATACTAGTCCATTTAATTAAAAAACTGTAATCATTTCATAAGTTATCAATGAGAGCGATATTGAGTAAAGTATTCAGTAAAAATAAGAAATGGCGAGAATTCGATAATGCATTTAATAAAAAATAAGTGTTTATCATACAATTCAGCTTTAGCACACTATGATCTGAAAAATGAATTGTAGCTTCAGACGCAAGTGAGTATGGCATAGGAGCTGTTCTATTATACAAATTTGAAGGAGTAACAAAATCTATAGCTCTTGTTTCAAGAGTTTTACTTTCTGCAGAGAAAAACTATAGTCAAACTGAAAAAGAGCGACTCGCAATAATGTATGTTGTGAAAAAATTTCATACATTTATTCATGGCAGAACGTTCGTTTCATAAACCAACTGAAAACCATTATCGTCGATTTTTGCATCGTAAAAAGGTGTTTCTACTCATTCCACAAATAGGTTACAAATATGGAGTGTGATTTTATTAAATAAAAACTTCAAAATACAAAATATGCCATCTAAGATAATCACATACATGAATGGTCTTTCGAGACTAATTGTGGAGAACGCTGAACTGTTGGAAGAAACAATGATGGCAGCACTGAAACATGAAACAATAGCAAGAACTAATGGAAGTATTGATTAACGCTGTTAGTGAATTACCAGTTACGCTGGAAGCAATTAAAAAAAACAGTTAAAGCAGACGAGTACATAAATATGAGTCAACAAGTAAAAGGAAATGAGAAGAATAAAAAATTAAAAGTATTGCCATTTTCAATATATGATGAGACATTGATGTATATACAAAGAGTAGTAATACCACGAGTCTTATGAAAGAAAGTTTTGGGTCATCCGGGTATATCCAGGATGAAATCAATAATGCAATGTTCAAAGTATTGGCCGAAAATAAACCAGTACATTAAGGATTTGGTAAAACATTGTAAAGGGCCTCAATTAGCAGCCAAAATGTTCTCTTCAGTAGGCATTGAAATTTTCACTTGTAGATATTTAGGTCATTTCTATGTATATATGTTGTTTTGGGTCTCATTTTCGTTCTAGTTGAAGTTCTCAGGAATCAAGAGGATCCCTACATGGGATTAACATTTGAACTTTATATGAGATACATAGATATTCGAATGTTTAATTAAAGTTCTTTAACAAACACTGAGTTAGTAAAGAAATTGAGAACTCTAATAGAAAAAAAAACAGGCTGGATTCTTGGCAGCATTCAAACATTCTCCATTCTAACAGATTCAGTCTGGTTCTCGAGAACTCAACTCAACTCAAATCCCGACCTCTTCACTGCCGACCTCATATTCTCATTCATATGCAAATTAAGACACGATCTAACCTGATGATTTCTCGCCTTTTAGTGTCCCATCGGTCTGGTTTTGAGTTCGCACATGCCACCCTTGGAAGTCCGCCTTCGTGACAGCAGTAATATTACAATTTTCCCTACACTCCCCCCTGATCTCAAACTAGGTAGGGAAGTAGTACCTGTCTTTGTCGGATACTCCTTAGCAGAAGTGGGGCTACATGGTTAGACACAACTAGCCCTCCATACTCGGCTAGACACAGCTAGCCCATGATACTCGGCTAGACACAGCTAGCTCATGATACTTGGCTAGACACAGCTAGCCCACGATACTCGGCTAGACACAGCTAGTCTATGGCCAGACACAGCTAGCCCCTGATAACCGGCTAGACTCAGCTAGCCCCCAATAATCGGCTAGACATAGCTGTGATACTATAAAGTGGCCCTGAGTTGGACTTGAGTCACTAAGTGCTGAGAAAGGGGGGGAATAGACAAAGGAATAGGAAATAGCTTAGAATAAACTAAAAAATAGGAAATATCCTACAATCAACAATAGATAAGAAGTATCAAACAATGAATCTGTATTTTTAGATCAAGCCTTTTAGAGTTAACAATAACAATAGAAACCTACAGATAAAACAGGGAAGGGCAGCTTCCGGTAGCCGGGTGGGGGGGGGGAGCCGACCTCAGATACCAACCTAGAGGAGACAGTGAGTTGACAACTAGATGCCCGTCGTGGCAGATTGGAGTTGGACAGTTTTAGAGTTGACTGTGAAACAGAAATAGAGATGAACATAACATCGATAGAACCGGTAGAAGACACACACACACACACAAGTATAAGTCAATTATATGTGAACATTGGCGTTTGTGTTTTTCCTTTCTTTGATCCACGATTTATTATATTTGTACTTTTGTGAAACTGCGTATGCTCCCATCGACAGTTGCCAGCGAGAAAATGACAATCCGGCCATAAGTGAAATAGTCGAATGAAAAATCCACGATACACAACGTTGGGATTCAGCGATCTGTCGGAGGCACACGTTTGGTTACAAATGGTCCCATTAAACCAGAGATCCGACCTTTAAGGGATTTCATGACGAAAAGGGACACGCAGGAGAAAAAAATTGAAACGGCTGAATTCATTTCGAAAAAGAAGAAACTAAACAAACAACAAAAAAAATAAAAACACGCACAGACAAAAAGAAAAAATGAGAGCGTGTTACACTTGACATGTTTGATATAATTTGGCGGTCGGGAAGAAATAACGAAGGTCGACACAACAGGAGAAAAGTTCGCCACGTGTTTATTCACTCAAAGAGAAAAGGAAAAGTACTCCTTACAAGGGAGAGTTAGAAATCAAAGGGACATAACTGAGGATGTTATGGTTCATCCCTTAACACCCCCGCTTAAACTTAACATCCTGATAATTTTGCTTTTACGCAATGTAGGCGAGTTCTAGCCATGGGTTTAGTAAAGCAATCTGCAGTATTTTGGTCAGTCAGCACATAGATTAATTTGATCATACCGTTGTTTATTTTGTCCCTTATGTAGTGGTACTTAATATCTATGTGCTTTACTTGCTGGCTTGTGATGGAATTTTTTGCTATGCAGATTGCACTCTGGTTGTCGGAATATACTATTGCTTGTTCCCATTTCCTTGAGTAGGCCATCTCATTTACCAACTGCGAAAGGTATTGTGCTTCTTGTATAGCTGGCGTCATTGCCGTATATTCTGCCTCACGTGTGGATAACGCTACTGTGGGCTGCTTCTTGCTTTTCCAGGCAATGACTGGTCCTTCCTCATTTAGGGAGAAGCAATACCCTGACGTACTCTTTCTGTCTTCAGAGCTACCCCAATCAGCATCAGTATATCCCATCAACTGCAGGCCGCTTTCACATTTCCTGAAAGATAAACAAAAAACAAGGGTTCCCTTTAGGTATCTGAATACATGTTTAACTGCATTCCAGTGTTCAATTTTGGGACTTTGATTTCTAACTCTTTCTTGTAAGGAGTCCTTTTCTTTCTCTTTTCCTTTTCTCTTTGAGTGAATAAACACGTGGCGAACTTTTCTCCTGTTGTGTCGACCTTCGTTATTTTTTCCCAACCGCCAAATTATATCAAACATGTCAAGTGTAACAGGTTATGGGCCCAGGATTCTAATGTTTGATGGCGATAAGAACAATTATGAAATGTTCGAAATAAAATTCATGGGACTTTTACACAGACTAAAATTGAAGGCTGAATTAAAAAAGGAAGATGGAGAGATAGACCAACAGAAAAATGAAGACATCTTTGCCGAACTTGTCCAAGTACTGGACGATAGGAGTTTAGCCCTGATTATACGAGATGCAAAGGACAATGGAAAGAAGGCATTGAAAATCCTCAGGGAACATTATTTATCCCAAGGCAAACCAAAAATAATTGCTTTATATACGGACCTATCAACCCTCCGAAAAAATGACGACGAAGATGTCACAGGGTACGTAATACGAGCAGAAAATTCAATTGCTGCCCTACGAAACTGTGGTGAGACAATTTGGGACCCACTGGCGATAGCCATGTTACTCAAAGGACTACCAACATCATTTAATACCCTACAAGCGATAATTACACAAAGAGAAACGCCCCAAACTCTGATAGAATTTAAAGCATCTCTCCGAGCTTATGAGGAAAACTCTACACAAAAAATCGAGGAGGAGGAATCTATCATGAAAGCCTCGTATAAAAAAAAGAGACCCCCCATCATGTTTTCGGTGTAACAAAAATGGCCACTTCGCAAAAAATTGTCATAAGAACAGGTGGTGCAGATTTTGCAAAACCAGGACACACAAACTCTGGCCTTATGCTTTCCTGTGTGCAACCTACATCCGAAATCGATGTTATAACCATAGGATAAAATTAACACCTTATGAGGCATTAAAGAATAAAAAACCAAATGTTGAAAACATGAACATTTTTGGAACAATAGGCTACGCTCACACTCAAAATAAAAAAAGTTAGACCCCCGATCGGAAAAGGGTATTTTTGTAGGCTACGACAAATAAATACAGCCCAGCCTACTTTGACGAAAAGAAATCTGTAAAAAAGATACGATTAGTAACTTTCACAAATAAATTCGTCAGTGTAAGGGAGAGAACTCCGGCTATCCCAAAAAATAATTACATTTAACCAACTTTAATACCCTCTATAAATAAAAATCATCCCCAATTCAAGTGAACACGAAATCAATGACCATGAAACAAATGAACTTGCCCATGATCCCCACCAGAGTAATGCTGAAAATAGTGAAAATCAAGTAGGGGAACAGACAAATAACAGAATTAATGACAATATTGGAAATAGAAATCAAAGGGACATAACTGAGGATGTTAATGGTTTATCCCTTAACAGAGCGCTCTCGTTACAAACTTGAGAAAGAGAGAGACAGAGAGAGAGATGCAGAAAAAATTTAAACGACACAGAAATTAATTTTTAAATTTCTCATTTAAAAACGACTTTGCATACAAGTCGACTTAATCGCATTGTAAGTTCTTTTTACAGCTATGACTTTTTTTCAAAAATAACAAAAAAAAAACGACTCGCATTGTATGCTTCCCAAACTAACTCTTTCATCCAAAGCAATACCTTTTGTTTTTGTTTTTTCCTTTTCAGCACAACATGATTTCATTTTAACTTCCGCATTGAAAAATAACTTTTAAATACATACAAGTCGTCTAGATCACATTTTAAGTTCTTTTAACAGTGACGACTTTTTCAAACACTATAAAATCCGACTCAAATTGTACTTTCATACAATAATTTTCGTTTAAAAACAATTTTTTTCTTTTCAACACAACAGAATTTCATTTTAAATTCCTCATTCAAAAACGAGGACTTTAATGTACATAAGTCGTCCAAATCGCATTTTAAGTACTTTTAAGAGTTTTGACTTTTTCAAATAGATGGATTGATTAGTGTGAACTTATATCCATTTAGTTAAGTATCATGTTATTTTTAACCATATTTTGCATTATTTCTATTGTTTTAAATCAATATTCAGTTCTTTTTGTATTATTTATTGTAAAGTAATATTTCAGTTATTTTTGTATATTTTAACACTTTTTATATTATTTGTTTGAAAATAATTTTTCAGTACAGTTAATATTGTTTGAAGACAATATTTCAGTTCTTTTTATATATTATTTTTTTGTTTTGAAGCAATATTTTAATACACTTGATTTCTTCGTATTATTTGGATTCATTGGACTATTGTTTTCATCTTGAGTGTTATTTTCACAGCGTTTCGGTCGATGTAACCTCTGACCTTCTTCAGGTGTATCCTGTTGAACTCAGGAATGTTTCTGTCAAACTCGAGAATTTGGACAGAATTTTGAGCGGAACCCTTTATTTACTTCACATGTTATGTAAGCCATGACTGGATAGAGGTCCTAAGTAATTCGCAATTGTATTTTTTGGTCGCCCACACTGAGGATAGAACCTGCAACCTTCAGGAGAATATCACTTTTTACAATTGATTTTTCCAAGTACTCTAACCAATGCGCCTCTGGTCCTTGCGAACACTTTGTGAAAACCACACTCAAGATGAAAACAATAGTCCGATGAATCCAATTCATCTAAAAAATTCAGAAACATTTTGTTTCTGTTGGAAAGTCTTAATCTGTTTACTGGAAAACAATTCAGAATCGCTCTCAAGAAATGCAAATAAATTCGAAGAATAAAATCTATTATTCCAGTATGTATGCTCAGTTGTCTTGTAAACAGTTTAACTGTACAAAATTGATGGTCCACACTTGTAACAAATATAATGTTTTAATTAGGCTGATCACGAGTTATGAACAAAAAAGAATCTAATAGACACACATTCATTAAAATATTAATCTTTTTCACATAACAGCTTCTATACATTCAGCCCTAAACTGAGTCATTTTCTTAAAGTTTTTAATTGTTTTGTATGATATGGGTATCTTGTCAGTTTGCGGATATTTTTCTTTTGTACATTTGCTTAATATGTGCTTTTAAACCACTACTTATTGCAAATGAAGTTCCACATCTTTCACAAGCATGAGGTGTTTCTCTCTATTTCTTTATTTTACTTCAGTTAGTTTTAAGAGATCAAGGCACTCCCTCCTTGATTCCATTATAATTTAAATTTATATCCGAAGCTTCTTTTAAGGATAGATTTTCTTCCTTTTATGGCTGCTATTTGTATTTTGTTATAGCTTCATCTTCTAGGGATGTTAAATTCTAAGCATTTCTTTTAGTGCAATGGATTACATCTCCACTGCACTTAGTTCATTAGTTACTTTTTTCACGTGTATTTTTAAGGTTGGTTTTTACAAACACTGATGAGCAACACACTCTTTTCCAGTTTTTGTTTAATATGGGACATCCTACTTGATGTCAGACATTTCTCATTTATGTATTCGCTTGATATGTGCTTTTAAACTACAACTTGCTGCAAATGAAGCTCCACATCTTTCACAAGTATAATGTTTTTCTCTTTATTTCACGTCAGTTAGTTTCAAAAGATCAAGGGGCTCCCTCCTGGAGCTAACACTTGATTCCATTACAATTTTAATTTCTATCTGAGAGCTGTTTTAAGGATAGATATTGTTCCCTTTATGGCTGCTTTCCATATTTTGTTGTAGCTCAGTCTTCCAGGGATTTTAAATTCTAAGCATATCTTTTTTACAGAAACAGAAGAGCAATACGTTTTTTAAATTTTAGTTTTATATGGAACATCCTGCCGGATTTCAAACATTTACTTGTGTGTTCGTTTGATGTGTGCTTTTAAACTACTATTAAGTGAAAATGAAGCTCCACATCTTTTACAAGAATATGGTTTTTCTCCAGTGTGTATTCTCATGTGTTTCTTTATATAAGAATTATCTGAAAATGCAATTCCACATATTTGACATGAATAAGGCTTCTCACCAGTATGTGTTCGTACATGTCTTTTTAGATGATGTTTCTCTGAAAATGCAGTTCCACATATTTTACAAACGTAAGGTTTTGCCTCAGTGTGTGTTTTCATGTGGTCTCTTAAATCAGAATTTGTGGGAAATGAATCCCCACAAATTTTACATTTATGAGGTTTTTCTCCTGTGTGCATTCTCATGTGTATTTTCACAGCAAAAGGTGTCGAAAATGCGCTTCCACATATTTTACAAAGACAAGGTTTTTCTCCTGTGTGTATTCGTATGTGGTATTTTAAACTAGAATTTGTAGAAAATGCTTCTTTGCACATTTCACACTTATAAGGTTTTTCACCTGTGTGTGTTCTTGTGTGTATTTTTAAAACATTGTTTGTTGCAAATGCAGTTCCACATATTTGACAATTATATGGTTTCTCTCCAGTGTGGGTGCGTGTGTGTTGCTTCAAATCCCTAGGTGAACTCCACACTGACCCACACACTGTACACGGATATCTTTTCTCTCCTTTGTGCATGCGTGTGTGTTCTTTTAAGGTAAACCGATTTAAAAATTTAGATCCACATATTTTGCAAGTGCAAGAGTTTTCTTCTGTATGTATTCGCTTGACGTGTTTATTCAAGCAACTCTTTGTTGCAAACGCAATTCTACATATTTCACAAGGATGAGGTTTTTCTCCAGTGTGTTTTAGATTGTGCCTTTTTAAACCAGAAAGTAGTGAAAATGCACTTCCACATATTTGACAAATGTGAGGCTTTTCCCCAGTGTGTGTACTCATGTGGCTTTTTAGATTCCGAGTATCAGAAAATGCCATTCCACATATTTGACATGAATGAGGTTTCTCTCCAGTGTGCGTTCGTGTGTGCCTCGTTACATGATGTTTCTCTGAAAAAGCAGTTCCACATATTTTACAAACGAAAGGTTTCTCGCCAGTGTGTGTTCGCATGTGTCGACTTAGGCTGCCACTCATTGAAAATGCGCTTTCACATATTTTACAAGAATAAGGTTTCTCACCTGTGTGTGTTCGGATATGTATCTTTAATTCATAAGAATCATAAAATGTGGCTCCACATACTTGACAAGTTGGAGATTTTATTGGCACCTCTTTATTGTGTGTTTCCATATTTATTTGTACAGAACTGGAAAAGGTTATCTGTGAATAAAAATGAAATGAAAATCTTTTAACGCTTTATGATCTGAATTCTGATGTAGATGATTAAAACATATTTATTGTTAATTTTAGTTTGTTTAAAAAGTAATGATACTATAATTGTCTTCAAACTGGAAAAATTACGAAGTTCAATAGGGTAATTCCATCTCAAATCATCCAGAAAAAAACATCTTTGACACCCTTACCTCTCAGATTTTTTCAAACTTTCACCATATATTGGTATCATAAAAACTAGGGAATCCTGAAAATTTGAGCTTTTAACTCTAAGCAGTTCCAGAAATATCGTAATTTTGGTATTTTACGTATATCGCGTCGAGATGAACATTCGTGAAATTATGAAATTACATTTTGGGGCATAAATAAATTTCTAGACTAGGTAGAAACTTGGAAATTTGCATGGACAAGGTTTTACACACGAGGAATCCAAAAATCACGTTTAAAATCTCTAAAAATGAACTGTTTTTTAGTCATTGAACTTTTAAGCCGAGATTTCGGTATTGGTCTAATGTGACCCAAAATAACATGTGATATTATTGGAAATTGAATTTTTTTTTGTTCCAAGACATTCTTGATAGTCTGAACTTAAATTCCTCCAGAAAAGGTGTTTTGTTCTTTCCTCGTTAGCTCACAATCGAACCTCAAAGATGGGCAGTTTTACAGACCTCACTTCCAAATAGAGCCGTGTACAAGGAGTCACTTGACTTCACCATAAACAGGTAATCCTCAATTTTATTTTGACTTCCTATTCATTTAAGAAGTGGTATTGCTGCTTTCTGGTGTTTCTTTAAGTTGGCTGAAACTATTTTGCTTGTTTTTTTGTTTGATGCAAAGATGCAAGTAGCAGGTAAAGCCAAGTAACCGGATAGCTCACAATCGAACCTCAAAAATGGCCAATCACAGTGGACAATCCCAAATAATGAATTGCATGTGGTGAGGATACAATGTGTTTGTAGCATTTATGAACCCCTAAAAATTCTCACGGCCCACTGTGATTAACCCATTTTTTAGGTTTAATTGTGAACTAGCGAAGAAAGAACAAAATCTAATTTTTCTGGTAATTAATGTGGATACTAAGAAACGGTACCTATGCTGGGCGGGTACATGGTTTGGATTTTTTAGCACGATAGTACATTAAAGTCAAAAAATATCAACACAACATCTTATGAGTGTCAGGCAACATATGCTGTTTCGGTTTTATCATAATCCTCGTCAGAAATAGTAAAGCTCCTTCCACTTGAGTTTGTTTTAGGTATGTGGATGCTACAAATGATGTTTTTGAAAGGAACAGGGCACAGGTCAACACTGTGAGACCAGTTGAAGTTTTACGTGGACCATGGGGGTGCATGAACTGAACATCAACATCACCTTCATTGAGGTTTACTTTCTGCACCAATCCGACCCACCAGAACGAGTTGTACACACACGTCATGTACGTCAAAGGAGCAACATCTCCAATGTCAACATCAGTGAGGATTTTAACATCATTCATGTCAACAAATGAATTGTCCTCACTACAGAGTTTGTGTCCGATCTTGCATCCTGATTGTTCTGATTGTTGAACAAAATGATGACTACTAATCATCCCTGTTATTGTATTATTTTTTAAAATAGTATTTTCAAGTTAAATTCAAATTTTACTATATCTTTTTTATTAAATTGTTAGGTGAAAGTACAGAGTCGTAAAAAAACACCATCCCCTCCCCATGTTAAGAATGGTTTTCTAAATAATAACGTTATTATTTCAGCATGGTTACAAAAGTGCATAAGTACCGATAATTTATTTATTTAATAGACAATATTACCTTTATTAAAAATACATGAAAATTAGATTTCAAGTTTAATTTATACTATTGTAATTTTTATCTTAGACATTAGAGAATAGTAGTAAGGATTATCTAAATGAATGAGCAAAACAACTTGGATCCCTTAGTTTTAAATTCATTTTGAATATCTATCAGCCAGACCCCCCCCCCACACCATCCCATTGCTATCAAGACATGCGACAACCAAATATCCACGCATTTACCCATAAAAGGAAGCGAGATAGAGACCCCACCCCCATCCTCTCACCAAGTGATTTGTCAAAAAACACATGCCAAGGTCACGACAAGAAATCATCCAGACACCCCACTTCGATCCCAAACGAAGCAGCGTGCAGGCAAAAGAAGAGAAAAAGAAAAAACATTTTTGGTGGGAGTGACGTTATACACGAAAAAGGCAGACTAGAAATAAGGAATGGATCTGATCACATCGTCGAACGAATGTCAATAATGAAAATGCGACTTATGCGGCAAAATGGGACTGCCTCCCATTATAACACCAGAATATTGAATTTTGTCAGATACCCAATCATCGGTTGAATGCACATCCCCCCATCTCACAAATGTCGACTTCTTGAACTGAACTATTTTTATTTTTATTTTGAAAGATTTCTACTGCCTCACATAACTCAACTATTTTCCATGCGAAAAAAAAAGAAAGGATAAAAAGAAAAAGGAAGGAAAGAAAAGAGGCTATATCCATTTGAACAATTTTCTTTGGTGTTGCCCCCCCCCCCTTTTTTACCCGTTGGACACTGTCTGTATGTTTTCTCATTATTATTTTTCTTTTAATATTTTGTCTTTATTTTTGAATTTTTAACGCACAATAAATGACATGCATATAATATATATACATCTGTGTTGTTCCGTTATTCATTGCCTGGTATTTCGTCAACCGTGAATCTTATATAAAAACATTCCACGATGAAAGCACTGTCCAGAACCTGGGTAAGTTCTCCTAGGTTATAACAATTTTACAGCCGGCACGTACATTACATCCATTTTATTTTTTTTTATTTTACGATATGTTTTGGGGATAAATTCCTCTTTTGGGATTATCCAACCGGGACGTATAATCACAATATATATATATATATATATATATATATATATATATATATATATATATATATATATATATATATATATATATATATATAATTATTTTTATTGGAGTACTAAATTTAATTATCACTATTATAAATGGAAGACTTACTTTTTATTAATCATGATTAATAAAAGTAAAAAGTAAAAAATAACCGACTCATTTACCATCCTGTATAATGTTTATTTACAATGTCATCTAACAATCTATATTTTTTGACAGTCTTCCTTTTGTAAACAGAGGTTGTGTCTATTAGGCTTAAACGTGATTGGTTTCTAACATAATCTTCCATTCTATATATACAATAAAGCTGTCTTTATTTTTAATATACATAGTCCCCCTTTTCCCATATAAATAATTCCTTGATAAAGCTCTTCAGTCAGCATGTTTTTATTTTACGTTAAATCCTGAATAATAAAAAATAGACCTTCCCATTATAAATACAAGATATATATGAACAAATACATAGATATATTAAAATCAATCGATATAACATTTTTATTTAATAGATAATATTACCTTTAGTGATAATAAATGAAAATGAGATTCCAGGTTTATTTAATACTAATGGAAACCTCTGTAATATTAATGATACTCATGCCTTGACGTTCCCTTTTTGGAAGTTATATGTCATTACTAGTGCTGTGACAACAGCATATTCTTTTCATTGTTTTGACTCTTGAGTATATATTCATTAATATCTTATATGTTTTTATATAGACGGATGTAGTTCTTGGTCGATTAAGTGTGTCTGTGTTGGATATATACCCGAGAGTCAATATACCATGCCTGAACACATTTGGAAGGACTATAATTGCTAATTGCAAACTTTTTTTTTTTTACATGGGAGTCACCACTTATCAAGGCCCGAAGGCCACTCATGGATGAGGGTTATTGCGTGTACAGTAATCAATGAGATAGTATTGTAGTAATCATTAGTATTGGGGGTTTTGATAGAGTGTCTTACTTAAGGGGGTGGTTTGTCAGGAGTTTGTTTATGCTGGACTTGAAGATGTCCAAGTTGTAGTCAGGTGGGAAACAGGCAAGCGGCAGAGAGTTCCACTGGCGTGCAGTTCTAAGAAAGAAGCTTTGCTCATGGAATCTACGTTTGGATTTAGGCACAGATAAAAAGTGGGGAAAATTTTTGACAGTAGTTTCAGCAGATGGGTGTTTCTCGTGAAAGATTGGCGAGGGGGGACAAGGGATTGGAGCTAAGATGAGCACCTACCATGGAAATAACGATAAAACAAAGACAAGCTCGCAACGTCTCTTCTGTGGGAGAGAGGTTGCAGGGAAGAGAAAAGGGCATCCCCCACTAAATCACGAAGTCTATTTTGTACTCTATCAAGGCAGGATAGGCTGTTTTTAGCAGCTCCTGCCCAGATGTGGCAGCAGTACTCCATTCTTGGACGTACTTGACTTTTATACAGATAGAGAATTGCATTAGTAGTGAGATATCTTCTGGAGCAGTAGAAGGATCCCACCATTTTCCCAGCGTCCCTGGCAACAGATTTGATCTACGTGTTCCATTTCAGATCGGGAGTAAAGGTCAAACCTAGAAGCTTGTCAAAACATGGAGCTTCCCAAGACGAGAGCCATCCATTTCAATTGATGCCAGATGGGGATCAGAGCGTTGATGATGTAAAGATAGAAGCTTGGTTTTGGATGCATTAAAAGTGACCAGCCACCTCTTCCCCCATTGTACCGCGTGATCAAGATCAGAGGAGAGAGAATTAGAGAGAACTTTGTCATTTACGGCCTTTGATGTGTTACCATAGATGGTTGTGTCATCAGCATAGATGTCAACGAATGATTTAAGTATGTGTTTTGGAAGATCACTGATGTAGATCAGGAAGAGAGTTGGGCCCAGGATGGACCCCTGGGGAACTCCAGCATTAATACTGTGGGCCTCTGCCCGTCAACCACTACTCTTATGAGCCTATCAGAGAGAAATGATTTAATGATTGAGAAAACATTTCCAGTAATACCTTAGCTGGAAATCTTGTGAAGTATGCCATACCTTATCGAAGGCTTTGGATATGTCAAGAGCAATTGCCCTAGAAAGGAAACCTTTGTCGAGAGATTCACTAATCCTATGAGATATAATCGTTAGCACATATGCTGTAGATCTAGCGGAATGGAAACCATATTGCATGTTACCAAGAAGGTTATTTCTGCTGAGGTGGTTGACTACCTCTCTATTTCATGTGGATTCCAGCAGCTTACTCATGACTTTCAGGAGACTCTGTACTGAGAGGGAGATGACTTATCACCTTAATTTTTAAATACAGACCATACTGATGAGGTTTCCAGGGTGTTGAGAAGCACGTCTCCTTAAGGCAACGTTTAAACAGTTTTGTAAGTATGAGGGCAAGTTCTGGTTGAAGCTTTTTCAACACTATAATTGGAATGCCGTCAGGGACAGTTGCTTTACTGGAATCAAGGTTCTTGATTAGCTTGGCGACCTCACGCACAGATATTTGTATGTTGCATAGTGTGTTGTCTGTTATAGGAGGAAATACAGGGGAGTTGATGGTCATTGTCGCATAGGGTAGAATTAGCTGCAAAGTTCTTGGCAAATAGTTTGGCCTTGTCT
Source organism: Euprymna scolopes (assembly GCF_053919585.1). Taxonomy (NCBI): domain Eukaryota; kingdom Metazoa; phylum Mollusca; class Cephalopoda; order Sepiida; family Sepiolidae; genus Euprymna; species Euprymna scolopes. The sequence goes on from NC_136505.1 coordinate 415,658, forward strand.
GATGCTGACGAGATGACATCAGGTCCATTGATGATAGTTGGGATAGAACGCATGCTTCTGTTCAAGATCCTGTTTGCTATTTGCCAGAACTGGTGGGAACCAAGCCGCTGCTCAGCTACTTTGGATTTAACAGACTGAGCATATAGCTCTCTTGCATGTTTTATTACTCTTTTATAGTGGTTGCTGGCAGTCCTGAAAGCAGCTTTAGTCTCAGTACATCTATTACGTTTGTAGCTATGGAAAAAGTGATTTCTGAGCGCGATGGCAGCAGCACATTCAGGGCAGAACCATGGCTGGCTGTTGGGTTTTTGTTGGAATTTTTTGGATGGTATTAATCAGTCTATGCCTACAATTAACCATTCGGTCAGGTCTGATACTATGGAGGACACATCCTTTTTAAACATGGAATGCAGAGGTAGGTCAGATAGGAATGTACGGAAGCTATCCCAGTCAGCCATAGAGTATCGATATATAGTATGGTGGAGAGGTACATCTGAAGACTTATTTACATTTCATTTTTATCTTAACTGCTACAACAGAGTGGTCAGAGGATCCCAGAGGAGATAGAATGGAACATGAACACAGCTCAGGGGAAGTTGTGAGAAAAAGGTCTAGAAGGCTTGTATATTGACCGGGTGTATTGTGCACACGGGTGGGTTCATGAACAATCTGAGTGAGGTCATAAGCAATGGCAAAATCATGACAAAACCTCCCCTCGTCATCAGTTTTATTTGAGTGAGTCAGCCATTCCACATTATTGACATTGAAGTCACCGCAAATTTGAATTTAAGCCGAAGGATGAGCAGACAGGATGTGGTCAATTTTCTCAGATATGCTCTTTGTTGCGGGGACGATAGAGGGCAAATATAAATGCAGTGGTGTAAGCTAGTGCAACCCGGAAGCAAATATAAGGTAAATTAGGGTCTTCTCTGGAGATATCACTACCACATGGAAAACCATCTTTGATGTAGGCACATACTCCATGCCCATGGCGATCTTGGGGGTCAGATTTAAATGTTAAGTTAGAGTATCCTTTAATTATGAATTCGTCTAGAGAAATGGTTGGCCTTATGCCAGCTTCACTTAGAAAGAATATGCCTGGTTTCGTCTCCTGTAATTGTGTTTCAACCTTTGGAAGGTTGGAACGTAGACTCCTGATGTTGGAGAAGGAGACCTGGTAGTAGGATTCACAATGGATGTCTGACATCATACCTAAAGAAAGAACTCAGTACCCTGAAGGGATTAATCCAACTGATGGCCAATGTTCAGCATAACAAAGGAAAAGTGCATTCTGTTATGGATTATTGCAAACTAAATGTCCATGCGAAAGCAGACATAGCACACACTGATGTGTGCTCACAAAAGCTGAGAGACTAGTGTAGGAAGGGATCCGAGAAAAGCCTACCTTCAGATGGATGTGCATTATTCTTTATGGTCCTTCAAAACTGTGGTGGTGCAGGGGCAAAGATACTGCCTGACTGGGATGAGATTTTTGCTTAACAAAGCTCCATTTATTATGCAGATTGTTCTGTCCAAGAGTGTGACTGTTTGACAAATGACATCATACATTGACAACATATACATCGATAACAGCATGGTGCCTGTGGAGCAAGTGAAGCACCATTTTTTTCAGTTTGAGCTGGAAAGTAAGGATTCAGACTGGCTTAAAGATGGTACAGGAGTGCTTGGATTAAAAGTCTGGGGAGGAGTGTGACACTTTGCGATGGAATTGTGGAAGTGTGATCTTGGATGTCCCACAGATTGTGACAGTTTGTGCCATTTGCTCTCAGTGTGGAAAACTGATCGGGCATCTGCTAGTATGTATGGGTGACTCCGAGCACCAATGAGGATTATAAAGCAAAGAGCCAATGCCATGACCTGAGGAAGGGACGACATCACATAGGATGCCCCACTCTGATAAATGGTCCAAGAAACAATAGCCAGAGTGAATCCTTCACAGGGCCTCTGTTGTGTGCACAGTCATGATGTCAATGTATGGGTAGATGCAAATTCACTTACGACCGGCATGCTTCTGGAATGATGATGCTTTGCTTGAAAGTGCATGTAGGCTGCGATCTACAAACGACATCCAGCACATTAACTTGTCTGAACTTGATGCAGTACTGAAGGGCATCAATCTGGCATTACAATGGAAGTGTAAAGTCATACATTTAAAAACAAATTTGGTAAGTAAGTATCACTGACTAGTGGATATGGTCACTGGAAATACCAGAGTCCACACAAAGATCACTAGCAAAATATTGCTCCAATGATGATTGGAAACAATAAAGTCGCTGGTAGAAGAGTATGCACTATCAATTAATGTTGCTCTGATCCTGCCGAGCCAGAATTTGGTGGATCCTATAATCCTGGTACCACAAAGGTAGCTACAGAGGATGAAATCCATGATTAAGCCTGCATCTCTGATTTGTGCTATGAGGAGTGATCAAATGACAAGTAGTCTGATCATAGAAGATTCTTTGAGTGCAACCTACAACAGGAACTGCTTACTGATAACAACTATGCATTTACTACTGTGGAATCAGAGAGTTTTCTGCCAGCTAAGGAGTGTGCATGCAGTTTTGGTGTACCTACATACCATCAGGCAATGACATTGCAGAATGATGCGACCACAGTATTAAACAGATTGTAGCTAGAAAAAGATGCTCTGTTCAGGAAGCAGTGTATTGGTACGTCATACCTAAGGATGATGCCTCATCATTGACAGATGACATGAAATGGAGAAACCTCAGAACCACCCATATGATGAAGCACACACCAGAGATTACCAGCATGCATATACTTGCATGTGCTGTGATCAGGGATCAGGGGGAGTGTAAACAACGTGTGACAAGGGGAATGTCAAGGAGATGGGAAGTAGGGATGACCAAAACAAAAAACTTAAGCACAAATTCAAACTTGCACGATCAGCCTTGTAATGCTTATGATTACCTATTAATCGCTTTTAAATGTTAAAAATTAAGTGCTTCTTCATTAGCAGAATGAAATTTGGGGGTCGGAAAAATCAATTTTCATTAAAAAAAAAACTCTGATGTCTAATTATATCTTATGTCAATTTAAACTAAAAAAGCAATATCTATTTGTCATGTTGCAATTAGTTAAATATCACATTAAATAAAACAAGAATTTTCAAACTCTGTCGATAAAATGCTTTGCTATATTTGCTTAGTACACACGCTGTAAAAACAAGGGAAGTAACTCATTCTCCCGAATTGGCCTAAGATTTTCAAAGTTTTCACAAAATAATTACTTCCCTTGTCAGCATATGCACTATTGTTTGTTTATTTTATTTATTTATTTATTATTATTATTATTATTTTGTAAAACTTTTAATTTTCACTAATTTTCTTCAAAAACTATTTTTATTAATAATTAATTTTCTCATTTATCGTTGTCCGTAATTTTTAGATATCTTCGTTGTTGCAACGTGACTATTAAGTAGATACTATTGGTGTTACTTGAAATTCAATATTTCGATTTAAGAATTTCACTCTAATAATGAAACAATGAAATCCCTTTACGGTGTACGTACTCGTAACAGAATGAAAATGTCGTATTCCAAAACTAACGTAAATTGATTAAGTAGTTTTTTGTTTTTTTTATCAAGAAAATCAAATTTTATGATTTAAAGTCGTAATTATTTTGAATACAAACAAACTCTCCGTAGTCGAATTGCATTGTCGTCCTTGAATTATAGCATTTTAAATCAACATGATCGTTCTTGGCCTCCTTGCTTTTTCATAAAATTTGATTTTCTAAATAAAAATTTAAAAAAAATACTTAATCAATGTATGTGATTTTCGGAATATGACGTACTTGATCAGTGATGAGTACATACACGATAAAGATTTTTCTGTATTTTATTTTATTTATTTATTTTTCTTTTTTTAATAAGTGTAATTCTAAACAAATACTTAATTTTCAATTATTCGGAAAAGAAAAAAAGATAGTCACTTTTGGACGAATTTTATAAATCCCTCGGCAATTTCTTTGAGAATTGAAACAGAAAACAATTATCTTCGTAATAATCGTCTATCACCTAACGATGACCATCATTCGACTTTAGTGAAACAGCCTTCTACATAGGTCATTAATTAATTACGCAAAACTCTATAATGACCGCCATTATAGAGTTTTGCGTAATTTCAAAATCCGTATTTGAATCCTGCTCAATCGCTCATGAAGTCAAATTTAAACCATCTGTGCTAAGTCTTCAAAACACTAAAACCAAAAACAAGATTTTAAGACAATTTTTTGTTAAAAATTCCCTTTAAATCAATTATCTTGCAAATTTTTTTCTGTTTTTGTTTTATTATTTTAAAGGTACTAGTGCAGTGCACTTATTGATCAGTGCTAAAATAATAACGTTATTATTTAAAAAGCCATTCTTAACATGGGGAGGGGAGGGTGTTTTGTACCTATTGTATACTTTTAACCTTACAATTGAATAAAAAAACATATCATAAAACTTTAATTAAACTTGGAAATACGATTTTAAAAAAATAGCGCGGATCAGTAAGTGCACTAGCACCCTTTTAAATAATATTTACTTACCTTTAAATTATTAGGATTTTTAAAAATAAAATAAAAATAAAATAATAAAAAAACTATTGTTCCAAAGGCTCGCAAGAATGCTGTAGTAGATGGAAAATACAGAAACCGGTGACGAATGAAGAAATTTCCCTGTTAAAATAAATGGGGAAGTTTATGGAATGGATTTCGCATTATTCGTAGTATTAATAGAAAAAGAAGTATTACTTATCATGGTGGTAGTAGTAGCATTATAAATAATAGCAGTAATACTTAAGTAAAATATTAATAATAACTGAGTAAGGATAACGTTTAGTTGTACAAATATCCAAGAACCAGGTAATCACTGAAAGGGACTCTTAAAGGTCGACACCGGTATCGAGCAGAAGCTTATTTTACATGTTTCAAAAACTTTAAATGGGTTAAATATAATCACATGATTATTGAAAATGTGATCAGCATTTTTTTTATTATTATTATTCTTACATTTTCACCCCAAACAAGGCACATTGCCACTTTGATGTAGGGAGCTAATATCAGGAACATAATCTACAGGTGTACTATGTGGGAAGTTGGGCAGCAAGATGTCGGTTCACGTTACACTTGAACTTCTGCATGTCAGTACAGCTGGGAAGCAGTGACGAAATTTTGGGGTTGTCATCAAAATCCGCTTTTTAAGGTACCAAATTAAAGGGGGGGAAGGGGAAAAATTATACAAACAAAGAGAAATGAGCAAAAGAAATACAGACCCGAAATGAATTTAAAATGATCCGAATTTATGGGTTTGTATTCGCTCAATATATGTTACCGTGACATAAGTTGACATGTATTCGGTTGTTTTCTAACAGTATTTTGTCTAGTTTATTATTTATAATACCTTTTCCCAAACGTACCCTCTCCGAGAGAGAGTCGGCTGCCATTTTGAATTTTCCAATACATCGGTAAACACTGCATGTTTTTCGAGCTGAATAAACATGTTACATTGTTACACTGAATAAAAACACAAAAAATATATCCAGTTAGGTAGAAAAGTAACTTATCTTGCCTTTGATAACATTTATTTGTTCTCTATTTGTTTTTTGACAACTTTTTCGAATCTATGTGTACAGTAATACAAACCCGAAAATAGTTATGGTTGCTTATATTTTCCTAAGCTCAGGATTTAAAAACCTGTAAATAACATGAAATAAAAAATGGCAATACAAATACAAAAAACAAATCTTACTTGATGGAAAGGATGAAATAAAAGCACATAAAAAATAGAAAATATTATTTTTTTCAGTCTCTCAAATTCAGTCCTTCGACAAAAAAATCTAGGCACCGCCAAAACTGGGGGGGGGGGGCAGGTCAGTACTTTTTGACGGACCGTCTTTTTAAAAATCTACCAAAAATCAGGTAATTATCCGATCAATACGAAATTTTCAGCGATTATTAAGAGAAGAATGAACTTTATAACAGTGTACTTATTTTTCATAAACGATATTTATATATATATTTTTTTTTTTTGCTTACAACCCCCCCCCCTTGTTTTGAAGTGGGAACAAATATGCTTAAAATAATCATCTGAAACTGAACAAAACATATTGTGTTGTTGTAAGGGACAGAATTATAGATTAAAAAAAAATATTGTTTGCATACCTTATTTTGACGTCTGAATATCAGAACTTCGATTGTGTTTAATTATCCCTCTTTTGAGTTTTGAAGTGTGAAATTCGGTGAATATGTTAAGTAAAATAATTAATTTAAGTTAAGCAAAACAAAAAAAAAAATTTTTTTAATATTTATACGAAAAAAGCCATTTTAAAATTTTTGATAAATAAATTAACAATTTTTTTTAGCGAGCCGAATAATGCATGACCATTATTAAACAGGGCATGCTTTGCTTTGAATAATCGATACAAAAAAAAATTCGATAAATATTGTGCCCTTTGTGTTAAAAATAGCATCATTTTTTTCGATCCCGTTTGAAAACGTTTGCCGCCTTTCGACTACGGTGGAGCAAACGCGCTGAAATAATTTTTTTTTTATTCTGCTTTAAATTGCTCCCCCCCCCATATAAAAAAAAGTAGTTACCTCCCTTTGTTCAAACTAATCGACCACTTCTCCTTTCTGAAAGCCCTATTTTGATTGGCTAGGATAAAGCTCCTTGGCCAATCAACAAACATTTAATATAAGCAGAATTCTGGAAAAACAGATTCGCTCTCTTTTTGAATCAATCGTCGGCCTATAGACAACTAAGGAAAATCTCTCCTAAATTTGCCGCCGAATTTTGATTGAACTTTTCAGGGAGCCGTCCAAGACTTTTGGACGATAAAGAACTTTTTATTGGACTTCTAAAGCCGCAAACACAATTAGTTTTGCAAGAACCTTTTCTTTGTAATATTTCCAATTTAATATACATAATTTTCTACAATTCTTGTGAGTTCAGCAATCTTTATTTCTGTATTTCCCACTTCCTACTTCAACAAGACACCAGCTCCCGGCAATCGCCATACCCATTTTTGGGAGCCTGGCCCCCACACACATACACATTAAAAACCAAACTCATACAAATGGTCACCCATCTGGTACTGGCCAGCCTCAGCTTAATAATACATTGAAATTTTCGTCACTGAAAAATAAGTTTTTTTGGCCTGTTTGGTCTTCCATCGTTTTCTTCTTATCAAACGCAAAACGTAAACAGAGTCGATATAAACTCTAGATCGACGCGAGATATCTGGTTACCTAGGTACTTATATTATAATATTTTTGCATATTCTCTTAGAAAATCATCCTAAATCTTAGTTAGACAATAAATAAATAAATTAATTATTTCAAAAACCATTTTTTTTTTTTTTTAATATTTAAGTACGTTTTTTGTGCAAGACAAAAAATGTCAATTGTTAACTTTTTGGGAAAATTTAACATTTAAAATTTAATTAAAAATAGTAGAAAAAGTTTTACATTATTCTGTTTTCTATATGATAAAATTCAGGGTTTTATCTTTCTGGAAAAAAAAAAGTTACTCAGAAATAATGGATTTTAATAAATGTAATTTAGTTTTAAAAAACAACAACAACTTGATTTTGCGGCCATTTTTGGCGGTGCCTAAAAAAATCATTCTCTCTTTTTTTCTGAAAAGAAAAACATGCAAGTTGCAAAGTTCTTTCAAAATTCTTTTCTTTTTCTCTGTCTCTTTTTTTTCTCTTTTTTTTTTAAACAAACAAAACCTTTCAAAGGTTTAGAAGAAAGTTCTCTGAAAAAGAGGGTTTCTTATTCTTTCTCTCCCTCTCTCCGAAAGGGTTGGTATCTCTTTCTTTTCTTCAGAAATAATTCTCCTTTTCTCTGAAAAGTGTTGTCTTGCTATTTCTTCATCCGTTTGAAAGGGGGACAAAGAAATAAATCACTGTTTATGAGTCTCCCGTCCACAGCTTGTAATAATTAGTGACAGGCTCTTGTCACTCTTCCGTTGGTCTCCTTTCTCTGAAAGGGGTTAGCATCTTCAATAAATTTCCACCCTTAAGGACGGTTAAGAATTTTATGTCGCTCGCTGGGCCCGACGGAATTCCAAAAAACAGGACTTCACTGTTCGATGTCTTCTTTGGAATTAATGTGAAAATGTTCCAGCATCAGGAACTTCACCTCACTCTTCCCAAATCTTACTAAAAATAGCAATTTGGCTCCAGGGGAAGAATCGAGTAGCAAAATAAATTCTGCTATAAAAACCTGAATAATGTTGCAAAAGGCAACATAGAGGCATATCCTCAAATACTTCATGAGGCATGAAATAGCTTTAATTAAAACAGGAAAGGTCATTCTGAAAGGAGAAACTTCATCCTCATACGGACAAAATTCTACAGAAGGCTTCTACAGAACAAAATATGCATCCTCACAGATCTTCTGATGGGCTGCACTACACATTATGTAGCTAACAAATACTCCAGATTTTACAGCCAGGTAACACTCGACAGTAAACATCCAGTCAAACTTAAGTTTGCTAAACTCTCGCTTGAATAATCTCGCCTTGACCCCAACATGGAGACAAGGTGATATAGGACTAGAAGTCCAGAAACTTTCGGGGTGACATTCACTCTGAAGGTGCATGCTTGCACCGAATACAGCACTTACAGTAAGTACTTTAAAAGTACGAATACGAGCCCCTAATCGAGCCTGTAGACCTACTTGAAGTCAATCCTAGCTATGCTCATATCCGTTTCAATAACGGACGGGAGACAACAGAAGATGCTGTTTTTAGGTTGAACAAAAACCTCTTCTAGGGTGTTCATAGCTGTCTGGTAGTCATTAACGTCAGAAATGTGTTTATAAATCGCTGGAGACACCAGGTTGATTAATAAATTGAGTTTTAACTCGTCTGTCAGTTGCGGACCACTAACCGCCTCGATAAATATAACAAACGACCTCTTCCAGTGTCGCCATATATCGGCTGCGTCCGCCTTTGTGGGTTCCAAATCAAGGCGTTCGGGTTTCTCCATAGTTCTTTAGTGAAATAAATTGTGATAAATAGGACAGGAGAACAGAGTGAGCTTAAAGTAAGCTCTATTTCACTAAGAACAACGCGGAGAAGCGAGTCCACGTGTTCTACATTTCATACATAGGATAAAAACTAAAGGGAAACAATTTGCTTCCGGTAAGGGAAGTAATTCGCTACCGGAAGGCATAGAAGAGAGTTCTTCTTTTGTCAGCACAATTGTCTTCCAGTACTTGTTCTGAAAAGGAGTTGCGACAAGCTAAACACCAGTTCTTCTTCGAAATAATATGTGCATCAAGGCATGTAGATACCAGGGCCTTGCCATCTAGGCTACTGCCCAACCCGACAGACACCTAACAATATGGTTGTGTTCAAGTCTAACGTAAATAAGTTCTTGATGAGCCGTTCTATATAAGTTATCTAATTTACCAAATTTTCATTACTAATGCTTACTATATTGTCTAATTTCTACTGTACACTCTTTAACCCTTATCCTTGAGTGGCCTCTTGGCCTTGATAAGTGGTGATGCCTATGTAATAAAAAAACAAAAACAAAAAACAAATGTAATTGTTTCTTAACAATATTGACAGCAAGCTGCCATTTAGTAAAATCAAACTTAACCCTAATCGGCACTTTCACTAAGCCGAACTTCCCAGCACCTAGTGTAACGAAAAAGTGTAAGGAAAAATTCAAGATGGCGCCCGACTTTCTCTTTAACACGGTAAGATATCCTCAACACGGCACAAGAAGCAACAGCCACACGATTCCCCAGCCAACTCAATCGTCACTCCCCACGTCTTTCCCCTCACCCACTTTTATCGTCGTTCTAGGCCGGCTAAATTTGCATATTCCGAGAATTCGTGTGACTTTGCGAGACATCATACTTTACAAAAGACGGCGGCCGCCATCTTGGTCTTTCTTTTCTATTTTTGGTCGGTAACGCTGAGCTGGTCTCGAGGTAAGTCTTTTTCCCCTCATCCGTCTCTCCCACTTACCCACACAACACGCAAACACGCGGGCGCTTATCTCCTGGATGCACGTTACACTCCCCCCTGATCTGATGATCACATAGAGAGCACTGGGAGGGTGGCCTTTTAGTGCGTGTGCTTCTGCGAAGAGGTACATTCACTGTTTCAGATTCGGGCTCTGGATCTAGTTCCGCCTCATCAGATGAAGTATCGCTTTCAGTCTCTGGAAGGGGCTCACTGAATCTGTGCATCGGCAGCTCATCGCTAGACGCTTCACTGCTTTCTTCTGTAGTTGTGTGACGCACCTCGGTAGCTGGGCGAAGATCTCACACATGTCGTGGGGTTCCATCGACCAAAACAGACTGCTGGCTAATCACTCCAGATATTCGTCCTCGCTTAAACTTGTCGGTGCACCGATTTCCTGGAGGCCGCACCCACACTGGATCTCCCACTTCATATCTGTTATATGTTCCCTTGTCGGTTGGCTGCGTAGTGTTGATTCCCTTCACTCCGACTCGGTACGTGTAAATAGCATTCGCAGGTGTGGTTGAAGGGGATGTCCCGTCCTTTGGCGTAATGTTGTACCAATATGTTGCTTCCGCAATAGTACATCACTTCCTGGCAGCAATTCTCTTGATGCTGCGATGGCTTCTTTCAGCAATGCCATTTCCTGACAGCACATGCGCACATCGCAACCGTAGTCGGACGCCCCACTCATTTAACAACTGCCGAACTTGCTGGCTACAAAACGCTGCATCATTGTCAGTCAGGAGCTCTTCCGGCGCACCTCGCTCAAAAAAAATGGATGATAGGTGGCGAACAACATTTGCTGAATCCTGTCTGGTCATCTGCCGCCACACCGCAAATCTCGTAGGCCCGCAATCAATGAGAGTTAGAAAGGGCTTGCCACTGTAATGGGTAATATCCATGGCCAGCCGCTGCCACACACTCTCAACTTCCAAGCGACCCTTCTGCCATCGCTCTGGTGCAGGATCAATAGACTGGCAAACCTCACAATTTCTGACGATCTGTCTGACATCCATCTTGGTCACTGCTGGGTATGCACGCCTCACAAAATAAAGGGTCCTCTTGATACCCGGATGTCCGCTCTGTGCATGAATTTTTTGTATTTGACATGGGTCGATTGCAACTGCACAAGATCGAGCAGTAATCTCCATGCCCATCTTCGCGGCTTCATACCATTTGTGAGGTACACGGGTCAGTTGGTCAGCACGATTACAATGTGATGGCACCAGAGTGACGCTCAGTGATAGCCCATACTCAGATACCAGGATTTTTAGCGTGTCTAGCCTTCTCCGTATTAACATTTCACTTGCTGCCTTGGTACGGATTCGTGTCCGTCCTGAAAGTGTGTCAGACACCCAGTGGTAGACACAGAGAGAATCTGTGTACAAGGTCAACTTCTTAGACTGCCACTGCAGGGCCAGATTTACCCCCTTTATAACAGCGTCCAGCTCTGCCAGGTTGATATGCTGAGAATCTGTTACGGGCCGCAGCCAACATGCATCCTCGAACACGTTTCCTCCTTGCTCCAACGATACTCCCAACGCCAAAGAACTGGCATCAACCCACACACCTACGTTGTCTCCATTAACACACCACCGCCCACAGGCAGGGTCCTTCTTGTTCACTCTCTCCAGTGTCTCTTTAATCATCAGAGTTAGTAGGACATCATCGGATATGTCATCCCAACCCGTAGTTGTTAAATTTGCTCTGCGTTTAATCACACCAACAGCTGCGCGGAGCGAGCCACAGACCGGTAAGTGACCAACAAGTTTTCCACACCAAGAAAATACGGTCCGCCTTGTAACGAGGTTGGGGATGCTTGGAATTTCACTGCCACGCCTCCATTGTAGGGTGCCATCTTCTTCATAAACATCCAATCCCAATACACGTGCTCCTTCCCTTAAACATTTGGGATTCTTGCATTCCAGACCAAACTGAGCCAACTTTTCTTTGACACACGACGCAGACTGTACATCTTTATTGACGTATACGTCATCAATGTAAGCTGACGTTAAGTCCCTCATGGGCTTTTCTTGGGACAATACTGTGTTGACAATAGTCTTCATGATCTGTGGTGCCACATTTAGGCCAAAGCCAAGGCGTGTAAGGCAGTACCTCTGCCCCTGGAACCAAACTGTCTGGAACGGCCACAACGTCTCATCAACTCGCACCTGTAAATAGGCTTTTTGCAAATCCAATATTGAGACATTAGTGCCTTTCTGACGCCATTCCCTCAACTTACTGGCGCATACGTCAGCATCGGCAGTGTAGGCTTCAATATGCTTGTTAAGCTCCCTATAGTCCAGCACGGGCCGTACTTTCGACTTGTTATGCTGGACTACTGCCATCAAGGGTATTAGACCCTTCGGAGGCCCAAGCTTGTCCTCAGGGTAGGGGATTAACCAGCCATCTTGGATCCACGCCTTTAGTTCCCTTTCGTATTCTGCTCGGGCCTCACTGGGTATAGGGTACTCTGCAACCCCATTCTTGAGTTTAGTCGGTGCCATTCCCTCGGTCCACTTCCAAGATGCAATCCAGGCCCTCTTGCGCGAGTCGTAGTCCACTGTAAAATCCGGCCGATCGATATGGAGCGCTGCACACACTGGGGCCTCTAAGAATCGCACCTTTCCATCCCGATGAATTGCGACTCCCCCCAGCGCCTTGATGGCATCGTATCTGAGCAACAGGTCAAACCCCAGGAGATTTCCTTGGGTCACGAGCACATTGATCTTAGTGGCTGCACCGGTGTCTGTGTAGATCTTGACAGTTCCAGCTCCACAGCATGTCTGGGTCTCGCCTCCTATCGTGGTGACTTTGATCTTCCTCTTAGTCCAACTTGGACACAGCCTGGTGCTCACTATAGTATGCGAACAGCTTGAGTCGAGAAGTGTTGAGCAGGGTATCCTGTTTACGTAGACGGTCATTACTGGTTGCGCCTTGTTCAAATTTTGCTCGGGGAGCAGGGCGGCGCTGACGTCCACTCCCCTGATACGTTTCCCGCACAGTTTTGGGCTAGATGCCCCAAACCGCCACACTTAAAACAGCGCACACGCCCCCTGTTGGTGCAATTCCTTGCAAAATGTCCGCGTCGGCCGCAGCGAAAACATTTCCCATTGCTTGCAGGGTTCTGATTCGGAATCTCCCGAGCGCCAATCTGGCCTGTCTGTGTCGCCATCACAACTGGTTCCCCCAGGTCCTCCTCATCTTTGATGATGGCTCGAGCACGTTCCATCAAGTGTTTCATGGTCGTTGTTGAAACGCTGGTTGAGGCTCTCAGTAGCTGCTTCACCCGAGTGGGAAGGCCCGCCACAAACGCGTCCGCGAGCGTCCGCTCCGACACCCCTCCACCGAACAGAACTGCGAGTTTCTTTAACTCAGCGAAGAAAACGTTCACGCTTTCCTCCGGTAGAAGTTTTCGGGAAGCAAATTTTTCATAGGCCGTACAAGGATCCATGGCAAATGCCTTGTACAGCGCAGCTTTAATTGCGGTGACATCTCCCTTTTCGGCAGCACTGAGTTGCTGATATACACTCAAGGCACCCCCAGCCAATCTCAGGGGAATCACAGTGTGTACCCTTTTCACCTCACAAAGGTCGCACGTCAGCTCGACCCTTTCAACCCAGTCGACGATGGACGTGGACCCGTCAAACTCGGGTATGAGCTTTAGGTCAAATTTCGACTCGGTCATAGTCCTAGAGGCCAAATGGCCGGAATAGCTTGTAACGAAAAAGTGTAAGGAAAAATTCAAGATGGCGCCCGACTCTCTCTTTAACACGGTAAGATATCCTCAACACGGCACAAGAAGCAACAGCCACACGATTCCCCAGCCAACTCAATCGTCACTCCCCACATCTTTCCCCTCACCCACTTTTATCGTCGTTCTAGGCCGGCTAAATTTGCATATTCCGAGAATTCGTGTGACTTTGCGAGACATCATACTTTACAAAAGACGGCGGCCGCCATCTTGGTCTTTCTTTTCTATTTTTGGTCGGTAATGCTGAGCTGGTCTCGAGGTAAGTCTTTTTCCCCTCATCCGTCTCTCCCACGTACCCACACAACACGCAAACACGCGGGCGCTTATCTCCTGGATGCACGTTACACCTAGTCGATAGGTCTTGTCAATCTGATCTACTGGCTCAGGAACAGTAACCTTAACAGGCATAACCTGAGAGGTCTTAAAGGGTACTGGGATGTCATATTAATTGTCAGGTTTACCACTGGTTAAAAAGGCTAGACATTTCAACACACTTGCTACAAAAACTCTTACATTAGCAGAGTCCTCTTTCATAAAAGAAGGGTCTGCATTCTTAGCAGAGAAGCAGCCATAAATCTGGTCGGATAGAACCAAAACAGAAGTAAACCAAATTCATTTTTGGCGTCATGTCATGGAACATAGGTCTAGAAGCCTTAGTCTCAGACTTCAACGCGGTCAGCACTAGGACAATGTTATCGATAGCAAGCTGTCTCAAAGTTACAAGATTGCTGAATGATGACGCGCCTGACATTATGAAGCTTCTTAAAATTTCAGCAAAAAGGAATTAAACGAACTAATGGCAAAGAACATCACAGAACAGTGCTTGCCAAAACTGCTAACTAACCAGGTTACACAGCAAACTACTTAAGTGTACATTAAAACTAATGTTTAAACTTGACAAAAATGTTTAAATTAGTCAACAAATTAAAAATTATCTACTTGTCACCCCACGAGACACACTAGGTCGTATTGATGTGGGAGAGAATCCAGTTTCTAAAGAAACACTCTGGATTGGACAAATGAAACTATATCTCAGAAAAAAATTTATCCTTCAAGACTGAGGAAAAATATATTTTATCTAATAAATTATCTAAAACCAAAAAGCTACATAAGAATTTATCTTTCTCCGACTACAAGCAAAATTTTTCTACTCATAAACTATGAAATAATTAATCCTTCTCCGATTAAGGACGGAAGAAATATTTCTTTACACACACAAAAAAAAAAAAAAATGCAACATAAATATATATATATTTTTTTTTTTTTAACTACGAACAGAACCAATGTTAGGTAAAACTAAAATAATTAAATACCCAACTTTAATTTCGTCGGTTGGGAAAAATAAACTAAGCTCAAGTCCGGGGGCACGACTATGCCACGTGGAGGGCCGAAATATAGTTTTAAGTTCTAACCGAAAAAGTGTAGAAGAATTTATTTTTCTTACCGAAAAAAAAACTATTAATAAATTTTCTTTCAATAAATAGAACAGAAGAACAAATATGAATTAACAAGTTTGTGGTTAGAAGCAAGAAAGAGAAGTCTTACCGTGGGTGCTCAGCGAGTGAGTACAGGCGAAGAAAAGAAGACCGTCACTATTGATATTGCTGAACGTCGGATGAGGGTCCTTGTTAATTCTAAATGTAAATGCGCCGGGTAAACTATCTTATAATAAACCTATTTACCCTCTAACTTACATTCAAGTTATAAGGCACTAACTTGTAGCTGGGGTACAATAAAGTAAAGATAAAATCTTAAAACAAAATTACCGGGATTAAATTTATCTCCCAAGAAACTCACAATTTAGACCTAAACTAACGGAGATAATGTTTTTAATTCTGGTTCAACTTACGAGACAAAAGAGGTAATATAATTTTTCTAGATATCTGGGCTTCTCCAGAATATAAAGAAAAATAAATAAATAACTTACGCGCTCTCAACGGAAGCAATAAGTAGAGAATATTGATAAATTATTCAATATCTCATTCATTTATAACGAAATGATATCAAATAAAATTAATTTCTAAAATAGGTAAATTATTTGATAGTAATGAAATACTAATATTTGGGGAATATTAATTCACGGTAGAAGAATAAATTTACCGGGAATTTAACATTGTCTGGGAGAAAGTGTCTTTCGAGAAACCTACAATTTAAACTAAGTTAACGGAAGGTAAATAAAAAATTTTAAATCTAAAACGCACGTGCTTAATACACATGTTCACTAAAATACGGAAATGTTACGTGTTAGGAACGCAAAATATGGTAAATTTAGTCATTAAAATAATATTCTAACATAAAGTAAGAATAGCTAGAAAATAAAATTAAAGTCAATCTTCAAATTAAATTTGAAATATACCAATTGTAATGAAAAATAAAGACCTTTTAAGATATTAGAAAGGTTTTATTCAACATAAAATTCAGCAGGTACAACAACATGGTCGGTAACGAACGACTAAGCTGGGAAAAGGCGCCAATTTCGTTCTATTTGTAAACATCTGGTGCGCATGTGCACTAGCGCTCTAAACTCACAACACTCCACCACATTTTATTTATATTTCGGGTTGCAGGTGATCTTCCTTCCCCTTTTTGTAGGTTCTGGAAGAAATTTGAAAACGCCCTTCTTCGAGTCAGGCTGTTGCTGCTGCTCTTCAATTTCTAAACACTTTGTTTTGTCGACTGAAGAGAAAGACTCTCCATTTGGTGAGGTATTATTCTTTGGGGTCTCCTGTTGATCAATCAACTCTGGTTCGCGGATGTTTGATGGAGTAGTAGAATCTGGTGATGTACCATGATCAGGGGAGACAGGAGATTCCAAGTTTGTAGAGGAGGGGTCAGTGACGGGAGTGGGGGCTAGGTCTTCTGTTGAGACTGTTGACTGACGGCCGTCAGGGAAACGAATTCTGGCAAAGTTGGGAGTTGCAGATATTATATCTACTGGTTCCACAAGGGGATCTGACTTGTGTTGGCGGACAATCTTCCTAAGGAGGGCCGGTCCTCTTTGCAGCCACTCGGGTAAGGTATATCCGGTGCCCGACCTTCTGGAAAAGTTAAACATTCTCTCGTGTGGGGTTGAGTTAGTTGCTGTACAAAGTAGCGATCGAATAGAGTACAAAGCTATGTCGAGTACTTCATGCCAGTGACGTTCGTCCAATTGCCTGGTTTGGAGTGCAAGTTTGATCGTTTTCCAGATTGTGCCATTTACTCTCTCGCATTGTCCATTGCCGATTGGATGGTATGGAGTTGAGTGGGTAATCACAACTCCATGTTGCCAGAGAAACTCTTTTAGTTCACATGAAATAAACTGACTTCCTCGATCACTATGGATGGAATCTGGGCAGCCAAAAAAGGTAAATAAATTCTGGAGACAATTTATAACAGTTTTTGTTGATATGTCCTGACATGGATAGACAAAAGGATAGCGTGAATATTCATCTACAATCACGAGTAGGTATTTGAGATTATTCGTAGATGGTTTCGGTCCCATGAAATCTATTGAAAGACATTCAAAGGGGGATCGGGAATGGATTAATCGACCTGATAGAGGTTTGAAGAATCTTGGTTTTAGTTCAGCACATATTTGACATTCAGCGCAGGTGCGCTTAGCATCTTCCATGGAGAATGGTAGATTCTTCTGCCTCACAAAGTGATAGAGTCTCGCTACTCCAGGATGACAAAATGCTGCGTGCAGGTCCTTTAGTGATAATGAGCGCGAAGCAGAGCATGATCGAGAAAGGGTATCTGCAGAGTTATTAAGAGAACCTGGTCTATATACTATCTTGTAAGAATAGTTTGAAAGTTCAAGTCTCCACCGAAGCAGCTTATCGTTTTTAATACGATTTGGTGTCTGCGTGTTGAACATAAATGATGCAGCCTGTTGGTCAGTAATAATAGTAAAGTTTCGACCGAGTAAGAGGTCACGCCATTTACGCACAGATTCTACAATGGCTGCCGATTCACGTTCCACTGCTGAATGTCAACGCTCTGACTGCGTTAGGGTTCTGGAAAAATATGCTACTAGACGTCCATTCTGGGAAAGGCAGGCTGCTAATGCTGTCGCAGATGCATCAGTTTCTATCGTAAAAGGAACTTCATCCTCAATGGGGGCAACCGAAGCCTTGCAAATTTCATCTTTCATGGCTTGAAATTGATTTTTGAGTTTCTCAGTGATAGGAAAGGACGTAATGTTTAATAAAGGTGAAATCCGATCTGAGAAATTCTCTATCCATGGTGAATAGTATGAGAAGAGACCTAGAGCCCGCCTGAGTGACTTACTGCAGTTCGGAATCGGTAATTCTTTTAGTGGTGTAAGTCTGTCTGGATCAGGACTGATTGTTCCATTTTCCAATAAGTGCCCTAGAAACTTTAGTTTGGTTATACCATATTCACATTTTACAGGGTTTAGTTGCAAGTTAAGACGGTTGATAACCTTTCTAAAAGCTTCCATATTTTCGTTTAATTCTTTATTAGTTTTTCCTCCGATGACAATGTCATCAATGTAGGCAAATGTACCTTAGAGTTCATGTTCTTGAATCAGATTATGCATAATACGTTGAAACACAGCTACTGAGTTCGTTAGCCCAAAAGGTAACCTAGAAAACTCGTATAGTCCTCCGTCAGCTTCAAATGCTGTGTAAATTCTCTCGTCTCTACGTATAGGGCATTGATAATATGCAGACTTCAGGTCCAACTTATTGAAAATTGTGTACTGTGATAGTTGGCGTATGATATCCGAAATTTTGGGAAGCGGAAAAGCATCCAAAAGTGTAAACCGATTTTGCAGTGTCGATAAAAAGTCCAGGAAAGAGAATTAAACGAAATACTTCATAGAAAGTATAATTGGTAAGAAAACAAATTTATAACAAATAAGTGTTTCCAGAGGTAATGCAATTTAGTTTAAACCCCATCTGCATAAAATATTGGGGTGTTAACTCATTTGTTAACTAAATGGTTGACAAGATAAGTAACATGATTGAAACCTAGGTAATCGTTGGAAAATATATAAGTAATTCAAATTGTCCACAGTAATAGTAAATGTAAATATATATATATATATATATATATATATATATATATATATATATATATATATATATATATATATATATATATATATAAACGATCCCCGCAAAAAAAAAAAAAAAAAAATTAAAACAAAAAATAGCATCGTGTAAGGATTGAAAACCCGCTCCAAAATCAAAAAATAAATAATGGTACTCGTAATTCTTTTTTTTTTTTTTCAGTGCTTTCTTTTTTTTTGGGGGGGGGGAGGTAGTTGGGTGTAGGCACTTTGTACATAGATAAGTGTAAGGTTACCAGCATTTAATTTTCTGTTTATTATGTTTGTATTTGTTTTTTTAGCACTCTTTATCTGAGAGTCCATCTTTCAAACTCCTTGGCCGTACGTTCACAGGAAACATGAGTTGGAACAATTACATTGAAGGCATTGCCAGGGCCGCTGCAAGAAAGGTGGGCTCTCTCTACCGTGCTAGAAAACTACTAACACCCGAAAGTATCCTGTACCTCTATAAGGCCACCATGTATGGAGTATTGCTGCCACATCTGGGCTGGTGCATCTGCTACTAGTCTCTCGCTCCTTGACAAGGTTCAAAAGAGAGTCGCAAACCTGATAGGCCCTGAACTGGCATCTAAGCTTCAGCCTCTGTCCTATCGACGAAATGTTGCATCCCTCTGCCTGTTCTACAAGTATTTTAGTGGTGAATGCTCTGACGAACTGCAATCACTTGTGCCCCCACGACGTGAGCACCCTCGACAAACACGACAAGCTGCTAAATCCCACCCCCACACTGTAGAGATCCCTAGATGCAAAAGATCTTTTTACTCCAATAGTTTCTTCCCCAGAACCGCTAGACTCTGGAATTCCATTCCAGGTCCCTGCTTCCCCAACAGTACTGACGTGCAGAAGTTCAAGTGTAACGTGAACCGACACCTTGCTGCCCAAATCCCTACATAGTACCCCAGTAGTTGTTGCCCCTGATAGTAGCCCCCTACACCAAAGTGGCAATTTGCCTTGTTTGGGGTGAAAATGTAATAAAAAAAAATGTAGAGAGCGACACCATATTGGAAAATTCTTTGGAGCCTTTGTTTAGGTATGAAGAAGTGGGTTCTAGAATAATAGAATAGTCAGGTCTCAGCCAATCAGAATGGGCGGATTTTGAGAAGAGAAAATTTGTTATTTTTGAATCATGAAATGGAAAGATTATGTTATTTGTATGTATCTAATAACCAGTTACGATGGGTCCAATGACAGTATCATTGGAGAATGTAGAATTGGTCCTGGTAGCATTACTACTCCCTCTATAGACGTTGTGATAGTGATGGTGGTGCTCCTAGAATGCAATGTAACATTTTATTATAACAACTTAATGTGTCTAAAATTGTGTTAAAAAATTACATAAGATAGTGACTAATAGCCTAGATGTAATGAATTAGTATGTGGTATCTGTTATTGCAAACCTATGATACTTTGGTCCAGAGGGGAATTTATGCAGTAAAAAATATTATATAGGAGATAAAATAATCGAAAAAGGGCAAACATCAAGCCAAGTTTTAAAAACTAAATAAGCCAAACAGGCCAAACCGTTTAAAAAAGGGAGGGGGCTAAATTCGCGAAATTTTGCTTTAAAACGTCCAGTCATTATAAAATGTGTGATCGATTTATTTGAACGTTTGATTAGAAACTGAACACCCATAGAAATATTTAAATATTGATTCTTTTGCATTTATTTATTTATTGATAATCAGGTAGATTAGTATCATTTGATAATAATCCGCTGAAAAACTTGAAAAAAAGGAGAAAAAATATAGGGGTATTAAATTATTAGGTAAAAATACAAAATAGTTAATTAACAATGCTCCCATTGTCCGTATGTTAAGAATGGATTTCTAAATATGGTTATTAGTAGGTACAGGCAAAAATGGGCAAATAAAGATAAATTTATCATAATTTTTTTTGTAGGGTTGTGACTACCTTTTTGATTGTATTTGAAAGATTAAAGACTAAAGTTAATTTCCGAAAGGAAAAAAAAATATTTGTACACGTGAAAAAATTAAAATGTTATGAAAAATGTTTTCACAGCGAGCTAACCAATTCAGCTAAATTTTGACGTTAAATAAATTCATTGTAAAAAATCCTTTAAAAGATAGATATTAGTTTTTTGGGTCTATTTCAAAGATAATTAGTAAGACAAAGTCCTAAGATATTGAATTAAATAATAATAATAATAATAATAATAATAATAATAATAATAATAATAATAAACAAAAACAAACCACCTAGTTTGTACAAAAAATAGCTTAACAAGCTCAAAAACGAGGGATTCTGTCTTTCGCAAAATCACAACCAACGGAAGTTTTTGTAAGCACGGATATACGGAAGCCACAAATTTCAGCTAGTCAAAAGGCTGTCTGAAAATGATGTCATATAATTCAAGGGAGGGAGGGGGTGCTAGTTTTCTTTTCTCTCCCCTCCGACGTGCATCCGTACATTCGTGTCCTAAACGTTCGTATAATTTTTACCATTTTTTGATTTAATTATTTTTCTGTTCCTGCTTTTAACTTAATTTTTTTTAATTATTGTTCAAGATTATATAAAAATTATGTTACACCGAAAGTTTCACATTCATGCAAGCAAGGAAAATATTAAAATCTTACATATAAAAATTATACGAAACCTGTAATTAAAAAAAAAAGTAGAAATATGTTTTGCAATTATAATATTTTGCATGGAAATATTAAATAAACGATGCTTAATTCAATGATATCGGAAGTTTGAGAAATTAATTTTTCTTCAAGTTATATCGAATTCATTAGGGGCTTTTTTCGTAATGTTTCTGTAAAAATTAAATTTTATTTAATTGTTGTAATTTACGATGCTTTATTTTCATATAAAAAAGCAAAAATAAATTTATTCATTATTTTTTACTACTGAAAATCGTAACTTTAGTAAAGGTATTTTTTGTTTTAACAAAATAATACATTTCCACTAAGATTTAAATAAAAAATAATGCGTTAATTATATTCCGTGATTATTATTTGATAAATACTGAAAATTTCATTAAAATTGATTAATTTCCTGATTTTGGGTGAATTTTTAAGTAAAGACAGGAGTATTAGAAAATGGTCATTAAAAATGGTGATCAAAACTTTAATAATTCAACTTACTATTTTTCGAAGCTTATAACTACTTGAAAAATGTAATTCAAACCCTAATATTTTTTTTCAATTAAAGGAGTAAAGACCAAATTAAAAAAAAAAAAAAATAACAGGTTTAATAGCAAATTATGCAATATTTGTTTTTTTAAAGCGGTTTTCTTTTAAAAAAATATAAAGAAAATCAACATATTTTGACTTGCTTATAAATATATGCATATATATATATATACATATATATACATATATATATATATATATATATATATATATTGTTAAGAGAAACATTTTCACACCCTTTATATATATCAATTAAGCAGACACCCCTTCCCACACCCAATCCTTAGCAGACGGAGTCAAAATGAGGCTGGTCGAGCGACCTAGATTTCTACACCCACGCAATGACCTTCAACTGTCGCCAACAAGAAAAACGCGGGAGAATCAAAGCAGTTCGACGAAGGCGGTGGACACGGAAACATGTGTGGGGGCATTCTGCTCGAAAAATGGAAACACCGCGGTTGATTTGCATGGTGAAAAAACAAAAAAGAGAAAAACATCTCGTCGACTCGTATCGTGCCACAAAAGAACAATATATACCCACCTTGGCACTAATCGATTGGAATTCACGCCGTGCTGATAAGGAATAACATATATCCACCTTAGCATAAATGGATTGGAATTTACGAGAATCGATCCTTTAAACCAGCACCTCATAAAAGGGAAAGAAGCTTCGGGTGAATTGAACGTCGACTCAACAAAAGAAGTTAAGTAACTCTTTCTAAATTGTTTTTGCTCGATCAATTATGTGAACTGTTGAATGCCCCATGAAAAAAAAGGAAAAAGAAAAAAAAATGGGGAGAAGAAAAGCAACCCTCGAACTAAGGTTTTTTCCTAAATGCTGAATCCCCCCCTGTTGATCGGCCCATAAGTAACATATCATTGACTATAAAAAAAAAAAGAAAAAAAGGAAGAAAAAAAAGGGGGAAAGAAAAGAAAACAAAAAAAAATAGAGGAAAGAGGGAAAAACTATCTCTATATCTTGAGACTTTCAGTGTGACCCCCCTCTCTGAGTATCACTCATATCTCGTTGATTCTCATCGAAGAGAACAAAAAGAACCTTCCTAAGACAATCGAAATATCACTCACCCCCCCTCTCCTTGTCCCAAATCATTGTCTGCATGTATATATTCTTTTATTCTTTTTTTTTTTCATGTTATTTCAGTTATGATTTCAGTTGCATGTTCTGTTTTCGTAGTTACATTTTACCCGGTTCAATTTGTTTAAATAAATTGTTGATTTAATAACTCTCATACCCGTGTTGACTTGTGTCTCTTTTGTTTGCCTTACATTGCCGCCCGTGAATGCCTCGAGTATATTCCACGACGATTCTGGTCTGAACCTGGACACTGTACCATAGAGACCGCATAATTTGCAGTCGGTACCCGTCAAACTTTTCTTTTTCTTAAAACGCGTGCCCGGCCTTGGGATTTTCTCTGAGAACTCCAACCTTGGTACCGTACAGGGAGGTTCTCGTCAAGAAACAGGCTCGTGGTACCGTCACAATATATATATAAATGCCAAAAAATCACTTACTTAAAAAAATAGTGGGTAGTTCCATCCTTCATTGTTAAGAATTAATCCATATTTATATTTTAAATTCCATGTATTTTTTAAATAAAAGGATTTTTTAAAGCGAGGGTCGTAGAAAATCGCATTTTCGCAACGTGTTTTGCACAAAGCTGTAAAGAGCTGCTGCTGCTGCTGCTGCTGCTGCTGCTGCTAAAATGAAATTTTTGAAATACGGATTCGTCCAAGGCACATAAATAATGTCTCTTTTTTACTTCGTGTGTTAACCAAATTTAGTATTTTTCTTCCTCCGTAGTTAAAAAGGAAACGCACATTCACTTATAAGTTTTTCCCCTAGAACAAAAAAATCCGCTTCATCGATTTTTTAAAAAATTCTTTTAATAAAATACACGAGTTTTTGATTGATATATTTTAATACTTCTTTATCGACTAATTTTTTTTTTTTTATCTAAAAAAAGAAAACATTCAATGAAATAAAAATATTTGCCGTCAGCGTCTGGTATTTACTTGACGATGTAAGCATAACATGAGCTTTCATTAAAAAAAAATCAACGTGGTTTAAAAAAAAATGGTTTTACACTTTGGACTTTACAGGTAAATTAAAAAAAAAACTATTCTTGTTTTGTTTGTTTTAAAGTAGAATATTTTCTTTATTGATCTTTTATCTTCAATTTGTGATATATAAAACTTTGGCACATAAATTAATTATTAACATTTTAAGAGACATTTCAAAATGGGGGGGAGTGAATTAAAAATGAACGTTTCTCTAAAATATTATATTTGGTTTATTGAAAAGAGCATAAAATTTCACATTGACCCTGAAAATATTGTAAAAATTGAACCAATAGAAAAATTTTGATAGATTTTTAAAGTTTAAAAATTGAAAAATATTCAACTCGTAAAATTCTATTGATTTTATTACGTAAAAAAATGGCTGCATGAAGACACGCCGGCATTTTGTAAACACTGTTTTTTTTTAAATAAAAAATAATATTTCTATTATTTTTTAAACAAGTTTAATATTTTATTTTGGAAGTATATTCCATAAAGAAAATAAACAACCCACTTTAAAAAGAGAAATTACGAGGTTTTTATATTTTATTCGCAGTTTTCTGTTAGGGGTGTCAAAAATTCCTCCAAATTTCTGATACACCTAAAACAGGGGTCAAAACGCTTATACATTTGGAGCATTGGCATTCATTTTGCACGTACCTAGTTATTGGGTTGTATTATCATCCACAGAGTTATGAAAAAGTTGTCAAAAAACAAATATATAACAAATAAATGTTACCAAAGACAAGGTAAGTTACTTTTCTACCTAACTGGCTAAGTTTTTAGTGTTTTTATTTAATGTAAAATCTTTATTCAGTTCGAAAAATAGGTAATATTAAGCGCTACCGAAGAACAAGAAATTATCGAAGAATGTGGATTGTAATACAAACCCGGTTATTATTTCAGCGCGATTGATCCGGTCCTTAGATTGATAAAATGACAAATGACAAGTTGCTGGAAGAAATGAGCATCAGGGCCGGGCAATTCAGTTCGAGATAATATGTGTGTGTGTGTGTGTGTGTTTTCGATCAATCGACCCTTTCCCCAATTACAATAATAAAATAACTAAAATAAATTAATTAAAAATAATTTTACCTTAAAACCTGAAATCGATAGATACTGTCATTCGACTTTTCCCCCGAGTTTTTATTTTTCTGCGAAGCTGTTTTTCTCGTTGTCATCTTGATGAATTTTTATTGAAACATCCCAACTAAACAAATCTCTCACCTCTTATTTTTTAAATCTTTTAGTCGTCTGATTATTATTATTGCTATTATTTCTTTGAAACAAGTCATGCAAATGAATATTGGACATACGTAAGTATTATGTAACTTGAATTTCTTTTTATTTTGCAATTTTCTAAATAGTATATTAAAACATGTCACGTTTCATTCTCTACCGTTACGAATACAATGTGATATTGGCTTAAAAGAAGATGAAATTTAAAAGTTAAAACAATGTTTCATATTAAGATTTGGGAAATTTTTACTTTCTTTCCACCTTAACACTCACATTTAAAATGACTTTTACTGATTTTCGAGTATGCTGAAAACGAATATCACATTTAAATTTTGCGCAGACAGTAGTTTTTTTTGGATATTAAGAAATTTTTTTTCAATGTATTACTTAATAATAGGTACGTACAAAATGAATAATCGATGCTCAAAATGTCTAAACATTTTGATCCCTCACTTAAAAATTCACCAAAATCAGAAGATTTACTAAATTTAATGAAATTTTCAGTATTTATCAAATAATGATCACTAAATATAATGAGCGCATTATTTTTATTTGAATTTTAGTTGAAATCTATTATATTGTTTAAACAAAAAACACATTTACTAAAATGGTGGTTTTCAGTAGTAAAAAAAAAAAAAAAAAAAAACTGAATGATTTTATTTTTGCTTTTTTTATGAAAATAAAGCATCGTATTGTAACAATAAAAATAATTTTTTCAGGAACATTATGAAAAAGCCCTTAATGTCCATAAAAGAAAAATTGATTTCTTGAACTAACAATATTATCATCGAATTAAGCATTGTTTATTTAATATTTTCATATACAAAAGAATATAATTGCAAAATAATATTTCCTCTTTTTTTTAAAGATTACATTTTTAACTTAATTTTTATATGTAAGATTCGAATATTATGCTGGCATAAATGAACGTCAGCGGAACATAATCTTTATATGCTCTTGAAAAATAAAAAACTTGAAAACTTTTAAAAGAAGGAACACACAAAAATAATTAGATAAAAAAAAATGGTAAAAATTATACAAACATTTCACGATAGGAATGTACGGATGCACGGCTGGAAACGAAACAAAAAGAAAGAAAACCAGTCGGTTTTGAACCATTTACCACCCTCCAACCACCTGACGTCATTTTCAGATAGCCTTTTGACATTTTGAGCTTCTGTAAAACTCATGCTAGGCAACTTCGTTTGTTTTGATTGTGCAAAGCCAGAGTCTCTCACTTTTTGTGTCTAATTAAGCTACTTTTTGTACAAAAAGGTACATTTTTTTCATTTAATTCAATATCTTAGGCCTTTGCTTTAATAATTATCTTTGAAATAGCCCCAGAAAAACTAATATTTATCTTCCAAGGGATTTTTACAATGATTTTATTTAACTTCCAAATTTAGCTAAACTTGTCAGTTTCTGAATGTCGCCGTGAAAACATTTTTCATTATAACTTTTTTTTAATCATGTGTAAAAATATTTTTTCCTTTTTGAAATTAATTACAATACCGTATCAAACATTTCTGTCGATATAACCCGGCACAGTCCAAAACAATTCCGTCTACATGATCTGGCATGGTACTGAACAATTCTGTCCACACTATCCTGAGCAACTCTTGATATGATCCTTCAAAACTTAGATGTCAATTCTCTCTCTTTTGCATTTTTTAATTGTTGATTTATTATGTCTCACCTGTCCCTTTATCAAGCCATTGTGAGGTGAGCTTATAATGTGCCTGATGCCCCAGGATTTGATGAAGTTTTAGAAAGCCTGTCTTGAGTAATCTGGACCATTGTTCGCCATGATTTTATCTGGACAACGTTTTATCTACCACTACTTTGTTGGTTACTGGTGTTGCCATTTCATCGATGATTGGGTACTTTGAGTACCTGTCGATGGTGAGCAGGAATTGCTCAACATCAATCTTGAATAGGTCTGATGTGATAAACTTCCAAGACTGAGATGGACTGTCGGGTGGGTGCAGTGGTTTGTGCCTGTGCACACCTTGGTGTTCCTGGCAAAGTGTAGAGGATTTGCATATCCTTTCAATATTATTGTTGATATTTACCCAGTATATGCTTTCTCTCACAAGTCGGCATGTTTTCTTTATGCCTTGATGGGTTTGGTGGTGTTGGTATAGGATGTCTTCTCTCAGAGAGTCCAGGATGAGTATTTGTTTACCCTTGAACAAGATTCCAGATTTTATGGCAAATTCATCGCTGAAGGACCAATCTCAGCAAGTAATTCATGGATATCATCCCTCGTATATATTCTCCTTGAGATTCATGATTGGGTCTTTCACTGTTTTGTTTCAGAGCGTTTTCTGGTTTTCAATTGAGAGGCGCATGGTTGAGAAAATCTGATCCTCATCGACTTTAATGTTGATGCTATTCACCTTCTTATCTAGCTCAATTGGTTTGTTGTTTTCAGGGTTAGGCAGTTGACTTAGGTTGTCAGTAAAGATCATTTTGCAGCCCGGTCTGTATGTTACTTGATATCGGTAGCTCTGGATTTTTAATGGCATTTGCTGTAGCAGGTGTGGTGCTGACTGCAATTGTTAACCAGTGGCTTATGAACTGTGATGATGGAAAAAGATTTTCTGTAGAGATAGGTGTGGTATTATTAAATACCATACCTAATTGTCAACATCTCTTATTCAATGTTGCTGAATCTGATTTGTATATCAGTTAATATTTTGTATCCAAATGCAATTGGTTTGCCATCTTAGATCAGTGCTATGCCCAGGCTCTTCTGTGATGCATTCACCTTCAGGGATGTGGGTTTAGTCTGATTGTAGTATAAAAGGCATGTGTAAGTGGTAATCAATTCCTTGAGCTCGCATAGCATGTTTGATTGTCAGGGTCTCAAATCCATGGTGATTAGGATTTAAGAAGATAGCACAATGGGTAAGCTTTTTCAGCAAAATTTGGAATATATGGAAAAAATAATTTAGCATACCTAGAAAACATCATTCCACTTTGTTATTTGTGGATTTGGCATTTGCTTGATGTTGTGCCCCTTAACCAGGTCTGGTTTAATTTCAGTAGAGATGTATATGTTTCCAAAAATGATATACTTGGCTGCTTTATGAAAAATTTCTTGCTATTAAGTACAAGTCCAGTTTCAACTGTTCGAGCCATGAGGTTGTGCAAGTTTTTGTCATGGTCTTCATTGTTTTGGTCATGCATATACATTGTTGGCTATGCTGGCCATGCCATTTAGGCCTTTTAGAATTTTGTCCATTTTCGTTTCGAAGATATAGTGTGAGATTTTGAAACCAAACAGTAGATGTTGCCAGCATACTTGTCCAAATTACATCTTGCAGGTTGTCAACAGTTGTGATTCCTCATTCAAATGTACTGACCAGTATTCTGCCTAGGTATCAAGTTTACTAAGCACATTGGCTTTTACAAATGCTGAGTTTAGCTCTTCCACTGTCAGTATTTTGTGCAGGCATCTTTTGAGGCTGGCATTGAGTTTCTATGGGTCCATGCATATTCAGAGGGACCCGTCTTTCTTTGTTGTGTATGCCAAACCAGTCTGTGTATTCCTCAACTTCCTCAAGGAGCCTGTTAATTTCTTTCTTCAATTCGTCTTTTAGGTGAATACTACATTTGTGTAAAGGGTTGAAGAAAGTTTGTGCATTTTCCTTTAGTAGAAGTTTGTTGGTCACATTAAAATTTCCAATCCTATCAAATTGCCTGGGGTATTTTGGCATAAGTTGGCTGATAAAAGAGATAGGTGTATTTAAACACTTTTTAAAGGTGTCCACATGTATGGCTATTAGCTGCAAATCCTGGTACTTCTGCAACATCAAATGTTGTATTTGTCCACTCTGAGTCCCTATAATGACATGGAAAGCTGGTGGTTCTAAGACATCAAATTTGGTCACCTCTGTATAAGGTGAGTTTCAAATGTGGACAAAGTCACAGAATGGATAGGGCTTTTAGTGATATTTCATACATCTGTTGGAAAGTTCTCAGTGAGAGTGTGTTACCGGTTGCCCCAGAATCGATTTTTATGTGGAGAGTGTGGCGTGTTGTACATTTCAGGTGAAGTGATTTGATATTCAGAGTTGTGTAGACTTTGTCTCTAAGTTCCTTGGCTACACTATCCATGCATTTAATACTGATAGAGAATGTAACTTCATCACTTCTAATATTAATGTGGTTAGTGCTTTCTTTTTATCTCCTACATTCAGTTCTCCTTAGGATTTAGTAGTAGCAGTTGTGAGTCTTGCTCCTGTATCTGCTTTTCTTTTTGTGTTTGCTTGACTTAGTCTTTCTGCATCATCTTGCTCAATGTCCTTTGCATCCATGCAGAGTAAACTCATCACTATATGCTGGGTGTGACATATTGCAGTTCTCACACTTTCCGCTTCAGTTAATGTTTTATTTTCTTTCTGCTTTCAGCATTCCGAGCTGGTTCAGCTGATCATTTCTGGTGGTAAGGGCTTTGTACTTCCGACCTTTGTTCAGTATGTTGGTTATACTGTAGCCTTTTGGCTTGTCGTAGAGCCTGTTCTGGAAAGCATCATATGTTGTTAAAAATATAATGAGCTCTATAAGTCTCTTTCTAATCTCTACATCTGTGCAGTCACATGTTTGTGGTAATGTTGTCGCTTATGTAATGAAGTCATCTAATAATTCAATCGACTTCTGAGCGTACTGCATAATGTGATATCTGTGGATACTAAAATTGGCATTCACTCAAAGCTGACTTTCAAAGAAGTTCCATAAGTGCTCAGATGACTTCTTTTATTGATCCGTGAAGCCACTAGTATTTAAGTGTCTTAAACTTTGGGCCCATATACTACATCATATTTTCGTAGTTTGTTTTATTTCATCACTTATTTCTTCATCTCTGTGTGTAGAGTCATTTTTTCTTTACTCAGATCTGGTTCAGATTGTCAGGCGATGTGCCTAATTGTTTTTCTTATTTTATATATATTTACTATTTTATATATATTTACTATTATTGTATATTTTTTATCCACGGCATCAGCTATTTTTTATCTCCTGAAAAGTGTTTTTCATTTTAAGAATAGGTATGATGAAAATAATGTCTACTTAGGGTTTGCATTATGGCGCTGTTTTTTTTTTTTTAAGACTGAGATGCCACAGTAGTTGTTACAAAGATCATCATGATCTACAAAAACAAAGGAGAAAGGTGTGACTGCACCAACTACCGTGGCATTTTGCTCTTAAGTGTTGTCGGTAAAGCCTTCCCCCATGTTCTCCTCAACAGATTTCAGGCCCTTGCAGAGTGTGTCTACCTAGAGCCACAGTGCGGCTTCAGGAACGCCAAATCAACCATCGATATGGTGTTCTCCATAAGAAAATTACAGAAGAAATGTCATGAACAGAGACAACCCCTCTATCTGG
Source organism: Euprymna scolopes (assembly GCF_053919585.1). Taxonomy (NCBI): domain Eukaryota; kingdom Metazoa; phylum Mollusca; class Cephalopoda; order Sepiida; family Sepiolidae; genus Euprymna; species Euprymna scolopes. The sequence goes on from NC_136505.1 coordinate 446,362, forward strand.
CTTTTGTAGACCTAATCAAGGCCTTTGACCTGGTTAGCAGAGATGAACTCTTTTCCCTTCTCCAGAGGATTGAATGCCCTCCCAAACTCTTGAGCCTAATTGTTTCTTTCCACGAGCACATAAACGGAGCAGTACAGTTTGACGGGTCAAGCTCTGAACCCTTCCTAATTACATTTTCTGAAATCTTCTCCCTACTTCTTTCATATGCCTTTAAAGATTCTGATCATGACGTATATATACACACAAGGAGCAGTGGGGGACTTTTCAACCTAGCATGTTTTCATGCAAAGAGGAAGGTGCTGAAAGTTCTCATCAGAGAACTGCTCTTTGCTGATAATGCTGCCCTTGCTGCACATTCTGAGGAAGCACTGCAGTGGCATGCAAGGAGTTTGGCCTAACCATCAGCCTAAAGAAAACTGAGATCATGTGCCAAGAAACACACAAGGCGCCAACCATAAGCATACCCTTGCAGTGGTGGACAGGCTCACATACCTTAGTTCGACCATCTCTAGCAACCTCTTCTTTGATTCCGAGCTGGATGCAAGGATTGACAAAGCAGCCACAGTAATCGCCCACCTCACCAAGCTAGTGTGGGAAAACGATATGCTGACCATAAACATTAAGATGTGAGTCTATCAGGCAGTTGTGCTGAGCACTCTCCTATTCAATAGTAAAGCATGGACCCCCTACTCCTACCAGGAAGCTAGACTAAATGCTTTCCACCTTCTCTGCATTCGCAGACTGCTTGGCCTTACCTGGCAGGACCATGTCACCAACATCAACGTCCTAGCCAAGGCGTGAATGCCCAGCATGTATGCCATCTTGATAATCAAACGTCTGTGCTGGCTGGGCCATGTAAGCAAGATGGATGATGGACGAACCCTAAAGACCTTTTGTTTTGGGGAGTTTGCCTCTGGCACAAGACCTACTGGCTGACTGGCCCTCCGTTACAAGGATGTCTACAAGCATGATCTGAAGGGCGGCAGTTTCAGCCCCTCAAAGCTTGAGATTGCTGCCTCAGACCATGAGGGCTGGCGAACCACCATCCGGCGTGTGGCTAAGAGAAAGAAGAACCGCATGTTGGCAGAAAAAGCGGGCCTGTAGAAAGGAGAAGACAGATCCAGCTTCATCCCTGGCCCAGGCAGAGAGACAGAAAAGCTACATCTGCAGCAACTGTGGCAGGTCCTGTGGCTCCTGCATCGGCCTGCACCATAAGCTGCAACCCTAAACTGAATCAGGTCATGGAATTTCATGATCTCTCGAGATCGATGGAGCCAGCAACAATGGCGCTGTGTGTATTATTTCATCAAGTAGCATGTCACATGCTGTTTTTTTTTTTGTGTTTCGTAATACAATCCATATATATTTTACATACCAACCTATTTATTTTTAGTTCACAGTGGACTAGAAATAAAGGGAACAACCACAACTACCACCATCAAGTGATAGTTCGTATATAGTTAAGAAATCAGTGTCAAACGATAGAGTGACCATCATTGCAACTTTATTCAGGAGAGTGCCTGGATCAGTCAGATTTACATCCAGTCCCAGGCAATCCAAAGCAAATAGTATCTGCATATATATATATATATATATATATATATATATATATATATATATATATATATAATCATGATGACAAGAAGTTCTTGCAGTTTTTTAACTTTTAAATTCAGATGAACATATATCGGCTCAAACAAAAATTTATTGATCGAAATAAGCACCATCAGAATCAACATACTTTTGCTAAAGCAAAACAAGTGTATTTATGCCAGTAACATAAAAATCTTGTGTTCTGGTGGCGATATACTCACTAAAGGCGTTTTACTATCGTTTAGGTTTTTGAAGCATTTCTCATGCAGAAAGTTGTTGAAATGCTTGAAAAAGTGGTAGTCGGTAGGTTTTTATTTTATTTTTTAAAATCAATTTTCACCCCAAACAAGGCACAGTGCCACTTTGAAATAGCGGGCTACTATTGGGGACATAAGTTGCAGGGGCATTATGAAGGGAGATGAGTAGTAAGATGTTTGTTCACATTACACTTGAACTTCTTCATATCAGTACAGTTGGGAGAGCAGAATCCCAGAAGGGAGTTCCAAAGTCTTGCAGTTCTGGGGAAGAAACTTTTGGAGTAAAAGGCTTTCTTACACCTAGGGATCTCTACTGTAAATGGGTGGGACTTAGGTGAGAGATCTGGAGAATATGACAGGTTTAGGCAGAGTTTTGTAGCCTAATTCGTTCAACTTGTGCAGGGTCTGTTTAACAACATGCATTGTCGTGGTGTATACTTGGGCCTTTTGTATTGACAAATGTTGAGTGTTGTAAAAGTTTCTGATGCTTTTCATCCATTTGGTGACAATACCTCTCCACTGTAATGGTTTCGTCTGCATTGAAAAAACTAATGAATTAAACCAGTTGCAGACCACCAGTCAGCATGACCTTCATTTGGTACAACTCTGGCTTCAAGAAATGTCGTGAAACTTTGTTGGCATCTAACCACTGAGCTGAGCATCGCTAGTTGTCGTACAGAACCCATTTTTCATCCCAAGTCACAAATCAGTTGAGAAACGGGTCATTCTTGTTGTGTAAACGAAGGGAAGATGACACTTCATAAGTGTTTCTTTTAGTTGTTCAATTTGTGAGGCATCCATTTATAAAGTTTTTTTCTTTCCAATCTCTCTCAAGTTGTTGGAAATCATTATATGTGTTATGTCTATGTCAGAAGCAAGTTCTCAAACAGTTGTGCATTTGACTAGGCTCTTAATTAATCGTTGTCAACATCGAATGGCTGACTGCTATGCTCATCACCTTCAAGATTCTCGTCACCACCAGAAAATTTCTTAAACCACCATTGTGCGTTCAGCAGTAGTTCCTGGGCCAAACGCTTCGTTGATATTACTGTTTCAGTAGCTTTTCAGCCTAGCTTGAATTAAAATATAAAAATGTGAAAATTTGCTTTTTTGCCATCTTGTATTCAAGGTTCTAAAAAGAAAGCATAATTGTTTTAAAACGATTGTAATTTAAACGATTAGCTAGAGTGAAAATCGCTCTTTAAAACGGTAAAATCAGGTATTATAACGAAAACCTATTTGAAAATACATCGTTTGAAATCAAAATTAAAAATTCTACAAGAACTTTTTAGTCAACCTTATATATATATATATATATATATATATATATAATTAAAATTATTATTATTACAATATAAAAATATGATAAAATAGTACTAATAATAATAACCACAATAACAAAAACGATAATTATAACAATCTGTAAATATAAAAGCGAAAATGTATGTTTGTATGTTCGCTTTTTCTGTATGTCTACAAAAGGCTTCTTTCAGAGAAGCGGTTGGTCACTTCACAACTTTTTAAAACTTTTTATATCACATATAGATCGTAATATCTCACAGTTAACAACGAAGCTCGCCTGTCTATTTAATTTGCTTGATTTCCGGAAGATAAATATTCAACATTTGTTGCTCGCCGCATGTAGGTTAGTCTTTTTCCTATAACATCTTGGGAAAATAAAAATCCTGCAGTCAAACTTGACCTCATTAACTCCTTAAAACGGGCACCTGCCAAATCCAAGTAATTAAATAAATTCAAACGTGTTTCCGTGTTTGCGGTGGGGCAATGGTTAACGTCGCACGTTTTTTTTTTCACACTTTAATTTACAACTTTGCCTCAACGGTTCGGGTTTGATCCTCATACTTACTTTTTTTTTAACCCGCCCCCCCACACACACCTCCAAACACCTGGGCAACGCCGGGTACCCCTCGCTAGTCTATATATATAAAAGCGAAAATGTATGTATGTATGTATGTATGCATGTACGCTTTTCCTCGATGTCCACAAAAGGCTTCTTTCAGAGAAGCGCTGGCTCACGTCACAACTTCTTAAAACTTTTTATATCATCTATAAATTGTAATATCTCACACTTAACTACGGAGCTCGCCTGTCTATTTAATTTTATTGACTTTCAAACGTTAATTATTCCACATTTCCCGCATCGGCACGCATTACATTCGGTTTTCGGTATAAACAAAAAGCGAAACTCGACTCTAATCACTGGCCGAAAGCCAGTGGTCTCTAGAGAGCTAAGTAACGTTTGGTCAATGTCGACTTCGTCATATCAGACGGTAGCTTTCATTTCGAGACGAGACGTTCCCCCTAATAAACAGGGAGCGGGTTTTTAAAAACAAACAAACCGATTTATTGACCTCATTAAAAACTGTCCCGCACAAAATGCTAACTGCTGAATACCTATCGCCGTCACGTCAATCAAAAACGCGCACCTATTTTTTTTTCACACTTTACTATTTTCCAACTGCGCGTCAAGGCTTCATTTTTTTTTCACGGGCACCTGTTTTTTTTTCACATTTCGGGTTTTTTTCACACACACCTACAAACCCCCGGGCAACGCCGGGTACCCCTCGCTAGTAATCAATAAATCAACAAATGCATGAATGAATACTCTAATATAACATAAAATGTAAATAAACATCCAGATTTAAACTATGTCATCTCCGATGAAGGAAACAATCCTTGCTAACACAAGAAAGTAACAAATGCGTGCATTTATTGACTACAGTAAATGGGTGTGTGAGTAACTAAGAATCTGATTGGCTGACTAGCAAACCCAGTACCATAGCTATATATATATATAAAAACATGAACTAACATCAATTCCATGCAATAGCTTAACAAATCCCCACAAAGATGCAACGTAGAAAATTCTGTATTGCTTGTCATATATATTTTCAAAACTTTATTTATCTATCTATCTGTATATATATATATATATATATATATATATATATATATATATATATATATATATATATGTGTGTGTGTGTGTGTAAAATAAAAACTCCAGTTCGTATAAACTAGTACGAAAAAAAAAGTTTTTGGTTTTTTTTTGACATTATTTTCAATTTAAAAGAAAATATGTAAAGTGAAAAACAAATTTTAAAAAAATTGAAAAGAAAAAAAATGGGTGGGGGAATTACATTTTAAATATACAACTAATTTTAGACGTTAAGTATTTGATCGGGGTGGGAAATGTTTTTCTAGTGGAATGGTAATTAGTTAATTCCCTCTTAATCGTAAAATCGTTTGTTTAGTCAGTTCTTTTTAATCGTAAAAGCGTGTGTCTAGTCTTTTAATCGTAAAATCATTTGCTTAGTCATTAAATCGTAAAATCGTTTGCTTAGACTTTTTAATCGTAAAATCGTCTGTTTCGTTAAATTTTCAGTCTTTTGCATCTAATGCAATAGCTTTTCATTTTTGTTTCGTTTCTCATACAAGGTGTTAATATAATACGGTTGTTATTTGTTTCGAAAATGTATGGTAAAATACACAGAAAATATAGGAAAAGAAAAATAGAGTATTTCCCACCCTGATAGACCAATTTACAGATGTAAATTGGTTTATCAGGGTGGGAAATATATGTACATATGCACAAAGGGAGGGACAATGAACTTAGTTTTTAATCGTGTGTAATTAGTTAATTTCGTTAGTCTTCGATTCTCTGTAATAAATGTTTAATTTTCGGTTTTTAAAGTTTTCGCGAAGACGTTTTTTTTTTTGTTTTTTTTTTGTTTATTAATCGAGTTAGTTTTCGTATTTATTTCTTCACAGGGGAAGAATAGAATTTTTAAACGGCATGTATGTATTTATATGTATGTATATGTATATCTTTTTGTTTTAGTAACCCATGTTAATCGATTAGAGTTTTTAAACGAGTAGTATTGGAATAACAATTTTAAACGTTAATCAAAATGCGTAGAGATTTTATTTTTATAATAGTAAATTTGTTTTAGTCGCGTAGTTTTTGTTTTTATTTTTTTTATTAACGAATTAGTGCCGGGGTAGAGAAATGAATTCTATACGTTAAGTGAAACATGTAGGGGTGTCTTATTTTGATGTTATTCTTTTCATGATTATTTTTCCAAGTGACTAGGAAGCGTGGATGGATCACCTTGGCCGACTCGAATGCACTCGCCCACCAATCTTTTATATAAAGAGCCCGATTAAGTTAGTTTTGTGTTTTTGCAGTATGCCACTTAACGAGGGTTCGCTAGAGACTGATCTGCTCTGGTGGGGTCGGCTTAGGGAGGACGGTATGATGTTGAAAGACCCGAAACCGCTCAATGATCTAGGCCTAGAACATCACTGAAGATACCCTCGAAAAGGAAAAATAACACGAATTTAAGTGCATACGTTTGAACTATATATATATGTATACTTCACTCCGTTTCAGCTTTTCTCAAAATACTATGCATAGTTTATATCTATATTTGTATCTATTTAGTAGACACTTATTATCTATAGTTTATACTTATATTTGTGATTACATCTATATTGAATAAATACTTATTAGTCAGAGTATATATCTATACTTAAAATTATATCAAGTAGATGCTCTTATTTCTTTCCCTTTTGTGGGCTAAAGTATGTGGTGTGGTTTTTGCATGAAAACTAAATCTAAAATTCTTATAACATTTTGAATCGTACTTTAACTCTTTATCTTATTGTTATTCTACTTATATATGAACAACTTTTAGACCATATTTTATTCCTCCTTTAAAGCCAATAGATATCTAATGTTTACACCCGTTTCTTTAAACTTACCCACCTCTTTTCCACATAACAAGAGAACTGTATCCTTCAATTCTCTTTTAATTCTTTTTAGGAGAAGTGTAACGTTTTAGTAGATACATATATCCTTAGTACTAACTACCCATGCAGTGGTACAGAAATACCTAGTTTAGAACCCAGGCGCTAGTCTCCCCCTTTTGGTGCTGATGGGCCCATAGATCTTCTCAGCCTATTCATCTAGAAGGGAAATTCTGATGTTTAAACCTGTGCTACTAATCTCATACGTTTTTGGAACCAGACAGATGTGAGAGGGACGCATCCTTAATCCCTAGAGCTGGTGATACAAACAAATTACCGGTTTGCAAACTTAAACTGTTTAAGGAGTAGATAGGCTCTGTCTATCGCCTGACTTTTATATTTCTTTGCCTAACAGCCAGGTGTAGAGGTGTGATCACAGGGACTTAGAAGAGACACCTAGTGCTTGGTCTCGTTTTGTGACTAGGTTCAGTGAATGGTGTTCCCCACTTCTGCCTCATTCCCTTCCTATAAAACAGGGTATCTTGAGGGTGCTTGCTTGCTGCATATGTCCATGTGATTTGACTAGACAACTTATGTCTGACAGCTTTGAAGTTCCTAGTTTAACAGTTTATCAGGCTGCTGTATTCCGACTAACAGTACTGGATCTCTAACGCTGTAGGGAAAATTGTAGTGTGACTGCAGTGACGGAGTCGGGCTGCTAAGGATGGCATGTGCGAACTCAAAACCCGACCGATGGAACAAGTCTCACTTTTTTTAGCCATGCTACGTCCCCCTCACCAGAGAATGACTTGATATTATGACTGCTTATCCACACCTTCGCCATAGTCGGGCCGAAATAGCTTGAAGCAAAATGTAGTAGGCAAAAAAAAAAATTAGGAACACAGATAGGAAATAGTCAGTATCGCCCATCTCTAGAAGAGAGGGATTACTTGGCTGTGATAACCGTAGAGAAAAAAAGGAGAAAAACAAAAAAAACTCGCTTCTCGCAGACAAGTGGTTCGTCACAAAGAACAATCCAATCACCAGAACCACCTACACACAATCTGCAGGACACGGCTCACTGCTTTCCAGCGTCTTGCCTTTATACCGGCCAGGAATTATTTATTTGCATAATCGCGCGAGAGTAGACACGATTCTACAAGAATTGCATGGGGTCAACACTAATAAAAACCCATTGCCACCATCTTGGAACTCTCTCTTCCGTTCAGCCTGACACAGAACAGACGTATCCGAGGTAAGCTCTCTATTTCCCCTAATTTGTGTTATTGCTAATTCTGCTACATTTTTCTATTAGAAACTCTTTGGTAATACTTAGAGCAACTGCTGCATCACTGGTTAAGCTATGAATACTGACTATTAGAGCAACCTAACCTAGGAGAAATATGAAAAGGTTGTCGCGGTGGAAATCACCGCTTCAATATATTCTTTGGTTTTCTCCCCTGTCCGCCCCCTTATGCCCCCCTTTACCTTAAAACATGACACGGCGAGAGCATGAGTGTAGAAACCAGCAAACAGATCCGGCCGCAATGAATTCCTTCACCCTTTCTTTCTCCCGTTTATCATCAACTCGTGACTTAAATATATCACAAAAAAACACCATTAAAACAGGCGATTAACATTTATCCTTTAGACAAAATTAATTTTAAATGGAATCAATATGCTCACAATCTACTTTTGATTGCATAAATTTCCGTCTAAAATTAATTAGAATCGTTTGTTTGTGTTCACAAAACGACCATATTAATATCACGCCGACAACATGAATACGGCTTGTCTTGGCCAAATCAACCAGGTCGGCTAGGGGGCTAAGAGTGCCCCTGAAACAGGAGATCCAAACACGGCCATAGGATCTCATGCAGCAGCAGCGCTCAAACTCCAGTTCTAGTACCAGCAGCCGCTACCGCAGTAATTCAAAGAGCCCTTTTCAGGGCTAGGTTCCTCCAGAAGACCTCCCCTTTGTTTACTCTGTTTAGCCTTTCCTGACCACAGTGCAGTGCAGCCGCAGCAGTAATCCGAAGAGCCCTTTTCAGGGCTAGCTTCTACGAAAGACCTTCCCCTTCGTTTTACGGCCTGTTGCCTCCTGCAGCTCCAGCTTCCTGCAGCCTCCAACTTTCCTGCATCTCGTGCCTGCAGCTACAGCCTTCTGCATCTCCTGCCTGCAGCTACACCTTCCTACATCTCCCGCCTGCTTCCTGCAGCTCCAGCTTCCTGCATCCCCTTCCTGCAGCTCCAGCTTCCTGCATCCCCTGCCTCCTTCATTTCCAGCCTTCAGCTTTCTGCACCTCCTGTCTGCAGCCCCAGACTTCTTCTTGCAACACCTGGCCCTGCTTCGCAGTCTGTTCCCTTCCTTTTCCAGTCCCGGACGCCATTCCTAGACCGCTCCTGGGTCAAGGCCCCCGGTCCCTGATTAACCTAGACTCGGTCAAGTCACTCGTTCCTGACAACCAGCCGACCAATCAAGATGAGGACGAGGACTCTTGATCGAACACATCCTTTGTTTTTTACAAATAAAAGCGCGATTTTTCGTCCTTTAAACGAACATTCCTGTATCTGTCATTCTTCTTGCCTATTCACCGTTTTTCTGCCTGTGTCTACCTTGTTAGTTGTTGGGTCGATTGTCTCCGGACGACTGGCCCCCGCAACAAGATACGCCACAAACCTCTTGCAAAGGAACACTTATTGCCTATGAACACTTATTCAGTAAGTGTTCAAAACTGTTGCAAAGTTACTTAAAACTAATATATCTCTTTTGCAAGACATGTCTGAGAAAAAGGAGCATATCAACATTAATAACTTTTCATAATTGTGAAATATTTAAAGTGGTTACTTAAATAACTTCAAGGCAGTATCATAGTAGGGATAATGAATTACACTGTAAAAAAGTACTTCTGAAAGGCTAGAAAATGGTGGGAGAAATAGCCTAATATTATTTTGAAGAATTTTGAGCACTAATCTGGATAGTTATCTTACTGAATAAGTGTTCATGGACAATAAGTGTTCCCTAGCATGAGGCTTGTGGTGTACCTTTTAACATCTCTCCCAGGTGGCTCTAATAGTCAGTATTAATAGCTTAACCAGTCAATCATATTGTATAGAGTGAAAACCCGGCTGTACTTATATTTATTACATCAGTCTTGTATGTAGCTTTGTAAAGCAGCAAATACAACAATGAGATTTTTATGTTTCTGAATGTTTTAAATGAGGATTAGTTATTCATATTATTTGGATTCAGCAGACGAATCTTGAGCATCATTTTCACGTTTCGCTCAATATAACCTTCAACGCTTTTTAGGTGTATCTTGCCGAACTCTGGAATTTGGATGGAATTTCGAATTTATTTACTTCATAGGGATAGCATGCTCTTGTTCCATCAGTCATGTCTGAATAAAGGTCATAAGTAATTTGCAAATGATTCTTTTTTTCATCAAAGTAAAGGTCAAATACATCACAAAGATTAGATTTTGCAACAATTTTTAGGTAAGAAGTAATTTATGTCAGAAAAGATTATGCAAAAGAGATATATTTATTTGGACTTATAACCTTAGTAAACCAATGTTTAAAATTTGAACTTGTGTAAAGAACGGAAATAATTAAGTTTTAAAAATAAAGCTTAAGTGTTTAGGGGAAAATCGTTTTTGATGTAATTGGAAAAGGTAAGTCTAGTTTTATAAGATCTGGCCCTAAAGTCGCACTTAAAAATCTTATTAATAAAAGTTATTTTCAAGAAGGAAATGAATTACTATTGTGGTTAGTTGAAATCTGGATATGAATCTTCGTCTTTAGATGCTAAATTATACTTGCATAGATGCGAATATATATAAATAACTTCCATATATAAATTTTTATAACACATAATCTTTTCAATATTCGTAAGTGTTAGACTAAGCTATAATAAAAATATTGTAATGTATAAATTACATGAAATGTAAGGAAAAGTATATAACCATGTTTACCAAAAATCAATTTTTTATTTGCAGCATGCAATTGTTTCAGTTTGCCACCAAGATATCTTTTTTATCAAAATGTACGAGACATTTAATTTCTTGATTAGACCATCTAAAAAATAGAAACTATCCTTCCAGACAAAGAAAAACAGTGTTACTTTCTGCATCTATTTTATCTTTTCTTTCATTATGTAAAGTATCCTTTTTCACAATGAGATTGTTTATTTAAACCCATACTTTCAAATCATTAGATCTTAATATCGTATATATAATTTGTCATTAGTAATTCATATTAATTCTAGAGACATACACGCTTTTCATGGTAATATTTTGATAATTTGGTGGCTACCAGTTTGAATATTATTTTATTTTATGTACCTTAAAGAACTAAAGTTAATATGTAAGCATAATAAAAGTTTGGATATCGCAGTGAAAGATTTTTGTTTATAAATAATTTGATAAAAGAAAAGGCTTTTTCCTCGCTTAATATGGGACAAATATGACACAATATAATTATAATATATTGCATTTTATATATTCTATTGCACAGTATTGTCTGAGGCTCTCATAGTAGCAAGATTTACACATGACTTTTATTTTGTACATAAATAAAATTCCTCATATTAAAATTAGTATGTAGATTAGTGTTTAATGCTATAAGTAAGCATGACTAATGCAATACGTTGCGTAAAAGATAAACTTAGACTAAATGATTTAAAGACATTGTATTTGTGCTAATGTCATTTCTCGTTTATTTACAGATATAAATAAATGAAGAAAAAGATGATTTATCAACAAAAAATGAAAGAAAATTTAAACATCCAAGTCAGTAGTTTTCTAGAAGATCTACAAAGATTTACAGTGAAAGAATTATTTTACTTTAAATTGTTGATATCTACATTTTATAATAAATTACTTTGTAATAAAACTCATACAAACCTTCTTAAAATCACATTACGTTATAGCAAAGTTTATTGAACAGACATTTGTCACTAAAAACCAACATGCAGAGGCATACAGGTAAGGAAATGTTTACTTGTAAAGTTTGTCAGGCTACATTTTCAGAGGATAAGCACCTTGAAAGTCACATGGAACTACATGCAAATATGAAACCGTTTTCTTGTGAAGTTTGTGGGTCTAAATTTTCGACAAATTCTAATTTGAAAGTCCACATGCGCATACACACAGGGGAAAGGCCATATTCGTGCCAGATTTGTGGATCAGCGTTTGCACAGAATTCCAGTTTAAAAAAACACATGCAAACACACACTGGAGAGAAACCTTATTCTTGTCAGGTTTGTGGATCAGCATTTTCACGAAAGTCCACCGTAAACAAACACATGCGAACACACAGTGGTGAAAAACCATATTCTTGTGAAATTTGTAACTCTGCATTCATAGAAAGTTCAAGTTTAAAAATCCACATGCGTGTACATACTGGTGAAAAACCATATTCATGTCAAATCTGTGGCTCATCATTTTCCGAGAATTCCTTGCTGAAAGGACACATGCGAACACACACAGGTGAGAAGCCATATACTTGTGCAGTTTGCCAATCTTCATTTGCATTACCGTCATCTTTAAAACTACATGTGAGAAAACACACAGGAGAAAAACCATATCATTGTCAAGTTTGTGGGTCTGCATTTGCACAGAATTCTGGCTTAAAAACTCATCTTCGAATACACACAGGCGAGAAACCATTCTCCTGTCAAATTTGTGGCTGGTCATTTTCACAGAAAGCTTATATGCAAAGACATATGCGTGTACACACAGGCGAGAAACCATATTCTTGTGAGGTTTGTGGATTGTCATTTGCACAGAGTTCAACTTTGAAATCACACATGAACATACACACCGGAGCCAAACCATTTTCATGCGACGTTTGCTCATCTGCATTCGCTCAACATGCTACACTAAACATCCACATGCGAACCCATTCAGGTGAGAAACGATTTCATTGTAGAATTTGTACATCTGCATTTTCCATAGAATATGCATTGAAACTACACATGAGAACTCACACAGGTGAGAAGCCATATTCTTGTCCAATTTGTAGAACTGCATTTTCATTGTATTCTACTTTGAAAAATCATATGAGAAGGCATATGTAAGTGTAACCATATTTAAACAACGCACAGTTCTAAAACCCTACGTGCACAGTATGGTCGATACTCAAAAATACAATTGTGAATAATCTAGGTTTTCTGTCCAATCATAGTGGATTAAATAAAGGCTTCCATTTGAAATTTTGTGCAGTTTGACACAAATGTCTGTGTTTGACAGAAAGATTGCTGATACATCTGAAGAAGATCTGAAGTTACATCGACCGAGTCTTTCTGAAAATAACACTTAAAATGAGAACAGTAGTCTGAATAATTTAGTTTATTTTCAAACTATAAAACAAGCATCCTTCATATTTTCATTTTCGTCTCTCCACCATCTTTTATCATTCAGCCCATTTATCTAAACCTGGCAAGAAACTTTGTCCTAGACCAGTGGTTCTAAGCATTTTGCAGTCTTAGAACTCTTTCGTCAGAATGATTCCCTTCCTTTTTCAGTAATGATGACCATGTTATTTGTGGCTTTGAATTCAATTTTTTGTGGTGTCAATTCATCCTCTGTAAACTTGAAATCCTCCTTGTGCCCTAGATTAAACTAGGACAAAATTATTGGACTTAATTTATTTACATTTTGACACAAGCAGATAAGTACATAAACTTCAATATAAAACACAAAAAAGTTGTATTACACTTACATTAAGTTATATTTGTAGTGATATCTTAGAAAATTAATAAAATAATAAGGACAAAATAAAAGAACAATATTAACCACATAAAAATGAACATAAATTATTTAAGTGGTGGTAGTTAAGTGAGTGATGGATACTAAGTGGTTAACGTACAGACTGAAAACCCGGTTGTATCAAGTTTGAATCCAGTTAGTTCTATGAAAACACTTGGATCAAACCCATATCTGACTTTGTATTTAACCTACTAGAAAGGAGATGAGTAAAATAACAAATGACGTAGAAAAAGGACAAATGTAACAATAAATGGCAGATGGTTCCTCTACAAAATATATTCGTCTCCAATAGGATTCAAACATGTGGAGAAACCTAAATTGTAACAATCATTTTGGGACTATTTAATTCCATTTTAATTTTAAATAAATTGAAATTAACTGAACATGTCATCTGACTTAACTATCTATAGATTTCTTTCGCTTGTTCTCACTCTGTGTTGATTCAGTCACTTTGTTATAATTTGTAATGACTGGAAGAAGTCTAAGAAAAAGTAAATCTCTTCCAGATAATTTACATAGTGTTTTCATTTATACAGTTAACACAAGTAAATTAGATAGTAAAATAATAAGACTATATACTTCAATATTATACATAAGGATTATGATTATCATGACATCTGTTAAGGTTCGAGACAATGGATATGTCCTGAAAGAGTGACTGTACATGTGGTTGTTAAGCAAGGTTCGGCAATCTTTAACTATACATCTAAGTCAGCACACCTTATTACAGGGCGACTGAAAACAATGCTGAGTGGAAAGCGCATACAGCACCTGGTCTTCCCAAATGGTAACACATTTTAATATTGACTAAGATCAACACCTAACTTTGGTGATCTAACAGGAATATGTCAATTACATAAGGATAATATACAAGTATTATTTTTAGTTATGTAAACGAATTTCTTAACTGATATATAACGGCTTGTGGAATTTTTGAAAAGAAAATTAAAGAAGAAATAAAGGTAGTGATTAGGAACCAATAGTTAACATGTAGTCCAACATCAATATATATATATATATATATATATATATATATATATATATATATATATAGTGATCTATCATGTGATTTCTTAGCTCCTTGTTTTGCATAAGAGAACCAACCAACTGCATGAATTATGTTTATTTGCAATATGTATATGCAGTTGTGAAAAGTTCACTCAACAAAAAGATGGACATGAATACAATGATAAAAATGTACATTGAAATAAAAGGGTACAATATTTTACAAATAAAATGACAAGAAATGAGATAAATAGACATAACATAGTGACACCAGATATAAACAAAAAGGTTTCTTCAAGACCACCTGGAATGAGAATGTGACTGCCAGAATGTATAGGTAAAATGTCAAGAAATATCAAATAAACAAGGCTTTATGCTTAAATCTTACATGCAATTTAAATATATATTTAAGCACTTTTAAGGTCTGAAGAAAAACTACCACTACATTTTGCTAACCAACCAGGGGATAACGAATGCAGCGACCCGTACTATTCAAAGTTGAATTACACAAGGGTTTGATATCCCTGCCATGGCATTGTTTCACCTAAATGAACGATATTATTTCACTTGGACGGACCAAATCACTATCCAAGTGTAGAACCTCTACCATATTTTAAGTTATGTGCTACATAGAACATGAAGAATTAATTAGCTTTACTATTTCTGTATGATTATATTATGTTGTGGGAATTCAAATTCCCAACCTACGGACACACAGACACAAAACTGAACCCTAATTATATTTTCTTTGTTCTGTTATGTAAGCGACCGCTATGCATCGGTCGCATATACATCCAGTGAAATCGCATATGTCACTTTCTTCTCTGTCTTCATCGCTGGCCTTTGAACAAGATAGACGCACATTCTACAGCTCTGCACAAGTGCACCTCATGTGAAACAAAAAATGTAGTAGGCAAAAAAAAAATAAATGTTCTGTCAGCAACAGTACAACTTCAAAATAGTCAATATCGCCCACCTCCAGAAGAGAGGGAATTCCTGTCCGTGATAACCGTGGTAAAAGAAGACACACTCCAATCGCCAGAAACACCCACACACACAATTTGCAGGACACTGCCGACTCGTCTCTAGCCTCCTACTTTTATAGTGGCCGGGAATTATCCATTTGCATAATCACATGAGAAAGAAACGTGATTTTCCGAGAGTTGCATGGGGTAAATGCTAATAAAAACCCCTGGACGCCATCTTGGAATTCTCTTTTCCCCCCAACCAGTGACACAACAGACGTACCTGAGGTAAGCTCTTTTTCCCCTCATTTAGTTATTGCTACTTCTGCTACACTCCCCCCTGATCTCATGATCACAAACGGGGCAGGGGGGCAGTCGTCTTTGTCTGGTACTTCTCCGAAGAACCAGAGGCAGCACTTCCTCCCTGCCATCCTCCTCATCGCCATTATTGCCACCAGTCTGCTCCATAGGTGGTGTTTCACAATCAGGGCAGGGGGGCAGTATTCGTCTCTGTCGGGTACTCCTTCGTAGAGGCAAGACGGGTGGTCCTTCCTCCGCTTCTTCAGTATGTACATTATATGGCTCAAAATCCTCTCCGTCGTCCTGCATCATACTCTCTGTCTTTTCAGAAGACATCATACTGTCTGAGTCTCCCTCTTCCTCCGATGTAACAACATAATGGCGAGGGTGCAAATCCTTCACGTGACGAGGCACACACACCGTCTACCAAAATCGACTGAGGGCTGATCACCTTGGTCATCTCACCCTTGCCGAACCTCGTGGTACATCGATTTTATGGTCTTTTGACCCATACGCGATCTCCAACCTGGTAAAAGCTGTTCTTGGGACCTGGGAACGCAGTTGCGAGATTGGTCTCCTTTACTCGAACTTCGTATTGATAAATCCTGTTGGCAGGCGCAGTGGAGGGAGATGTGTCGTCTCTTGGTGTGATGTTATACCAGTAAACAGCCTCCTGTATGGGACAACACATTCTAGCCGCTATTCATTTCACTGTACGGTGACATCGCTCCGCTATGCAATTCCCGGCTGGAGCGTATGCACAATGGAATCGCAAGTGAACTCCCCATTTACGTGCAAATGCTTGGAACATATTGCTGCAGAAAGCTGTGTCATTGTCTAAAAGGATTCATGTGGTGCGCCACGCTCGAGGAACACTGCCTCCAACTGATGAATCACGCTTGCCGAGTCCTGCCTTGCCAATTTCCTCCAAATGGAGAAACGCGATGGACCACAGTCTGTTAAAGTTAAAAAATGGAAGGTGCCATAATGCGTGATATCCATTCCAATTCTCTGCCAATTCTTGTTAACTTCCAGCTTTCCCTTTTCCCACCTGACTGGCGCTGGGTCAATGGACTGACATTCCTCGCATTTCTGTATGACCGTTCTGACAGTTGCTTTTGTCGTGGTAGGACATCTTCTCCTGACAAAGTAGGTAGTGCGTCGCACCCCCGGATGTCCACTATCTTTGTGAATAGCCGTGATTTGACTCTCATTCAGCTCGTCTGTGTGGACCGCGCCTATCACTGGGTCAAGACCATTTTTCTTTTTCATTGCCTCAAACCACCGCTGTGGCACTCGTGTCAGTCGGTCAGCAATGTTTCGTGCTGACGGAACCAGCGTCGCATCCACTGTTAGCCCGTACTCTTTCACGATCTCCTTAAGAGTGCTTAATCGCCTCCTAATAAGCATCTCGCTTGCTGCTTTGGTGCGTACTCGCGCCTTTCCAGTTAGCGTGTCCGAGACCCAATGGTATACGCAAACAGAATCTGTCTTTATGTGTAGCACCTTGATCTGCCACTGGAGAGCCAAATTGATGCCTTTCAATACGGCATCCAGTTCAGCCAAGTTGATATGTTGAGAGTCATCTTCAGGTCGCAGCCAACATGCATCTTCCAACACAGTTTCACACATCTCCAAGGCTGCCCCAATTGCTAGGGAGCTAGCATCGACCCATACATTCAGCTCTTTGCCGTTCACACACCAATTTCCCTGTGCTGGATCGTTCTGCTGCGCAGATTTTAAGGTTTCAAACATCATACGATGTAGTACGGCGTCCCTTGCTTCATCATCCCAGCCCTTCGTTACGGAACTTACTCTCCTTCTGAGTATTCTGCAAGCCACACGAAGCCAACCGCACACCGGAAAGTGCCCGACAAGTCGACCACACAGGGAAAAGATTGTTCGTTGCGTAACAATACTGGGAGCCTCCGGAATTGCATTTCCTCGCTTCCACCACAGTTCATTGCGTTCCATCCTGACTGCCAATCCCAGCACCCGTGCACCGTCCTTCAACTGCTCTGGGTTCTTGCACTCCAACCCGAACTGTGTGAGGTGTTCTCTCACACAGGTCGCAGGCAACACGTCTTCATTGACAAAAATGTCATCAATGTAAGCAGATGCTGCGCGGCTTATAACTTCTTCCTGAGATAGTACTTCGCTGACAATTGCTCTCATTATCAAGGGAGCCACATTCAAACCGAACCCCAGACGGGTCAGACAGTATTTTTTCCCATCGATTTCCACAGTCTGGTATGGCCACAGTGTCTCATGGACCCGGACTTGTAGGTATGCTCTTCTGAGGTCCAGTAGAGACACGTTAGCACCTTTTTGTCTCCACTCACGCAGCTTAGCCGCACAAACATCTGCGTTGGCCGTAAATGCGTCTATGTAATGATTTAGCTCCCGGTAGTCCATCACCGGGCGCACTTTTGCTTTGTTCTGCTGTATCACAGCCATCAGGGGAATTAGACCTTTGGGGGGTCCCAATTTATCCTCTGGGTATGGCACGAGCCAACCATTATCTATCCAGGTGTTTAGCTCCTGCGTGTATTCTTCATGAATTTCTGCTGGCACTGGGTACTCTGACACTCGATTATGCAGCCTTTCAGGGGGGTGGTGCTCAGACCATTTCCACGATGCGGTCCACGTTCGGTTTTGATGGTCAAAGGTAGCAGTGAAATCTGGTTCATCGATAGAAATGGCTGCGCATTTAATACTTTTCCTGGCACCCAGCCGCACTGATCCTGTAGGCTTGACAACGACACCTCCTAGAACTTTTATGGCGTCGATCCCTAGAAGCAAGTCAAATCCCAGTGGCTTGCCATGCCCCACCAACACATCGACTCTGGCAGACACACCTTCATCAGTGGATACAGAGACCGTTCCAACACCGCAGCATGCATGGGACATTCCACCAATTGTGTTGACATTTACATTTGTTTTTCTCCAAGACCGGCACCGGTCTGCATGTAAAATTGTCCTGGAGCATCCTGTATCAATAAGTGCCAAAACATAGCGTCCCGTCAACATGGATGCTTATCACCGGGAGCGTCGTGTTCACATCTTGGTTGGGAAGGAGACTGGTGCTTATGCGTCCTCCCCTTGCTTGTTTCCCGAGCAGTTCCGAGCCCAGTGTCCACTCTCACCGCAACGGTAACACCGTGTTCCACGTTTTCGACAGTCCCTTGCAAGGTGGCCTTTAACATTGCATTTGAAACAGGTCACGTTAACAGGATTATTCTGGGCCCTGTTGTTGGGTGAGCGTGTGGCTGCAACCACATCCTGATTTTGTTCGCCAGTCGTCGTCAAAATTCTCGCTCTCGACATTAGCTCCCCCATGGTCAGGGCTTTGATGTTCGGCACCTGTTGAAGAGCAATTGAGATGGTGTCAGGGAATCCAGTGACAAAAATTAATTTTGTGAGTCTCTCTAAGCTTTCTCCTGTGAATCCGGCCAATCCAACCAACTGCCTGATTTTGTTGGCGTACACATCCACACGTTCACCAGCCTATATTTTCTATATGCTGCAAACGCATCATCAGTAAATGCCTCCTTTAATCGAGCCTCAATCTGGTCTATTTTCTTTTGATCGTCCTCCTCCATTTCCATGTAGAGGGGCAGCGCATCGCCTTCCAGGTATAAAGGTAGCAGACTCGCTACGTCATCCACCTGCTGAAGTTGTGCGACAAGTCTCACTTTTTTCAGCCACATTACAACGTCTCCCTCGCGAGAGAACGGCTTGATAATATCACTGCTTATCCGCACCTTCGCCATATTCGGGCCGAAATAACTTGAAACAAAAAATGTAGTAGGCAAAAAAAAAAAAAATGTTCTGTCAGCAACAGTACAACTTCAAAATAGTCAATATTGCCCACCTCCAGAAGAGAGGGAATTCCTGTCCGTGATAACCGTGGTAAAAGAAGACACACTCCAATCACCAGAAACACCCACACACACAATTTGCAGGACACAGTATTTATTTTCGGAAAATTTACAAAGTAAAAATCAGAAAAATTTGGCACAAGGCCGAAGATGGGGGAGGGGAAAGGACGGTCTTCTCTGACTAGTGCTAACTAATCTAACCTAACTAGTTCCTACTTTCACTCTACTTACACCATAATACCACATTCATACTATACATCCATCAGCGTATACATCCTTCATCAATCACCATAAGAACATCATACCATGATAACCTAATTAAAACCCATAAGAAAGGGAGTTTTGGGAAGATAAAAATTTTATATACAAAATACAAATGAAATATTTACAATGTTAGTAACAAAAGACCCCCCCCCCGTTGTTAAACTATGGCAGATGCACTGATTCACCAGTCGAAAGGGTGATGCAGGTCCAAACGCTTTATTTGAAACACCTCTTACGAAAACTTCGAAAGGGAACCCGCATCTCTGGCAAATCAAGCGATCTGTCACCTAATTGGGGAGGGGAGTGGGGTTAAAAAAAAAACAAAAAAAACCCAGGGACAAACTTAAAAGGGGCCTAATGATCGCTATCACACACTAGCTAGGTTATGAACAAAGAAGCCTAAATAATGGTCCTACTCTTGCCTATATCGTGACCTACTCTGGACTAAAAACGAGTCAGGGCTGACGTTCGTTCCTGTCACCCAAAATTCTTTTTCCTAAGGAACATCCAAGAACCAGTCAAGACTTGCTTCTCTCACCCGACACACACGCGCAACTGACACCCACCTTTCAACAAAGTCTGATGGAGAGAGTCTAACTCTCTCGGCCTTGATACGATTCTTTAAATAATGACGGAAGAGTCGTATAAGGTCGAGGGGAGCGAAGTCCTAAGATCCATAGACCACTTTCATACGTGTGTTCCAGATAACACCTCTCATCACAGCTAGCAAGGTCAAACACAAATCTTTTCTGAGCCTATCCGTTGTCGGAGCCCAATTGCTACAGACATTAATAGGAACCAAGGTTAATGAGGATGTGTTTAGTATGCGGACCATGAGACCTGTAAAAAACTCAATCAGCGGCGCCACGATGCGACAATAAACGAAGGCGTGACATAAAGTCTCGTCCTCATCGCCGCACCGTTTACAAATTGGCGAGTCCACCAAGCCAGCTGAGTGGAGTCTCTTACCGACCCAGAGAGCATCCCGAATTACCAGCCAGGTCAGGGAAGCCTCGTCGTTAGTGAGGCATCCTGACCCAGGCGCCCAAGGCCAGATTGAGCGGAGCTGCTCCTTCGTCAAAGGGAGCCTCTCACCGATGACATCCGTTACGGATCCCCTCACTAAAACCCGATATAATGCCTTTCAGGACAACAGCAGAGTGTTAGAGAGGCTTTCCTTCACTCTTAAGAGGGACTTCAGTGCGCGCCGGCACTCGCGGTAGAAGGGGCATTCACCTCGGGGCAACCTGTGTGCCTCCCCCTCGGAGTAGTGCACCCCTCTCAAAGCCGGGAAGGCTTTCTTGGTGTCCTCCATCCAGAGGCCACCGTTTTCCCTATCTTGTGTGCACATTCGATCTAGATAGTAGAGCCGTAGCATGTATAGCCGAATCTCCACGTTTGGCATACCTAGACCGCCTTCAGAAGGATGTAGGTAGCAGACATCGCGACAGACCTTAGGGGCCCTTCCAAGCCATAAGAAGTTGAAAAGAGCCCTCTACAAATATAGCAGTGTATCTGACGGGATTGGAAGCACTGATAGACGATAAATAGCAATTGGATAGATGTGGGTATTACACACCTCCGCTCGCCCCTTTAATGAAAGGTTTCTACTGATCCACTGTGAAGCTGCAGACCGTACCGCTTTCAGAACCTCCGACCAATTTTTCTCCAGCTGGAGGTCAGGACCAAACCAGACGCCAAGTATCTTGCAAGGCCCATCGCTCCAACTAAAGGGCCCCTGAAGAGGCATACCCCTCCAGGCACCAATGCGCAAACCCGAAGACTTGTCGCAGTTAATTTTGGCCCCTGTTACCGTTTCATACAATCTGATTTCTACACTGACGACACTAATCTCAGCACTGCTCGTTACAAGCACAGTTACATCGTCGGCATAGGCGGAGTACTTCGCCTGGGCATCCACACCTGGCAAAGTGATTCCGCGTAGGACCGGATTCACCCAGCCTGCGCAAAAATGGCTCGATCGCAAGCACATATAGCATGGGTGATAACGGGCACCCCTGACGAATGGAACGTGAGGAACTGAAGGGTCTCGACCTCTTCCCATTTACTTCCACCATCACCGCGGGGTTAGCATAGAGAAGATGAACCCAAGAGCGAAATTGCGGGCCAAAACCGGCCGCCGATAAAACAGCCCCCAAGTACCGATGGTCAACCCTATCGAAGGCTTTGGACTGATCTAAATTGATCAGCGCGGCCTCAGTGTCGACTTTTTCTATCATCAGGCGTATCGAGTGCAAGTTATCCTGGATTGTCCTGCCCTTCACGGCACACGTTTGCTCGGGGCTAATAAGACGAGCCAGGACAAGCTGCAGACGATTTGCGAGAATCTTGGCCAAAATCTTTAACTCAGCGTTAAGCATCGTTAAGGGCCTGAAATTACCTAACCCATCCCCACCATCTTTGCTTTTACAGACAAGCTTTATCACACCCATGGTAAAGTACTTGGGGATTGAGCCGTTCCTAAGCCATGAGTTAAACAAAACCGTCAGCAAAGGGACAAAGATGTGCGACAACCTCAAATACACTTTGTAGGAAAGACCATCGATCCCCGGTGACTTACTAAGGCTGACCCGCTTTAAGGCTTCAATGACTTCATCCTCCGTTATGCCACCTTCGCACCTAGCCGCTTCGGTCGTCGAAAGACGAGAAAAGTCAGCCAAATAGGTGTTGAACTGTTCTAATGACAGACCGGGTTCCATGGAAAAAAGCTCCTGGAAATGGGATCTAAACGCCTCCAGCACACCCTAGTTTGTGGTCACGGTACGCCCATCTGGCAATGTGCCTATCAGCCGCTTGCCTAAGCTCCTCTACACGCAGTTCAGCGGCCATGTTTGTTGCTTCCTGGGGCATTCTTTTTAACCTAGCCCTAATCGCTAAGGCTTGGTGCTCCTTTTCAGCAAGGGAGGCAAGCCGACCCCTAATTATGTTAACACTAGCACTATCCCCCTCCTCCACCGCCCTATCTAGTCTAGACTCTAGTGTCACTTTAGCTGCCCTAGAATCTAGATTGAGTCTTTTGCTAAAGTCAGCAGCAAAGGACCTAATGGCTTCCTTAACTTTTACCCACCACTTATTCCCAATAATTGCCCCCGTCAATTCCCGCTGTAGGATTAGTAATAGCCCGTCACGGAAGCCCTTCACATCGAACAACGACGTGTTGAGCTTCCAGTAACCGGCTAATCTAGGCTTAGGTCTATCTAAGTTTACCCGTACACGAACAAGTCTGTGATCCGAGTAAACTATATTGTGGAAACTTGGACAATCCAATACTCCTACGTCGACTCGCCTAACTAAGAACCGGTCGATATAGCTCGAGCGCTGTATCGAATCGGAGCCGCCTCTACCTGTCCAAGTCCACACTAAGTCACGGGGCTTTTCATTTCGGCACTTGTCGATAAGATCAAACTTATCCACAAATTCACGAAATAAAACAGCATCCCGATCTCTGTTAGTTCCCCTAGATGTTAACCCAAATCGATCTAACTCGAGATCCAGGACGGCGTTCCAGTCTCCCGCTAACATAACCGTTCTGGAAACATCTATGAACTGCTCCATCCGCCGAAAAAAACCAGCCAGCTCAGAATGGCTATTGGGCGCATAAACCCCAATAAGACGTAATGCCCTACCCTTTATGGTAACATCCAAAACACATAGTCTTCCCTCCGGATCCAAGTAACACGGGTCACACGACGCATCTAGAGACCTTTTAACTAGCCAGGAAACCCCTCTCGAGCGAGAATTATAGTGCGCTGTGTAAGCCTCAAAGGTCTTAGACAGTGCACTCAAATGGTCACCAGGAATAAGGTGGGTTTCCTGCACACAACAGATATCCACTCCGAGGTGCTGCAGGTCCAAACTCAAGCCCCATTTGCGTGAGTCGGCCCTTAGCCCTCGGACATTTAAACTAGCAAGCTTGAGATCCATGGTGGTGCCTTAGGGTTGGGAACCAGGAACGAACATCGCGGTCATGAGCATGCCGACGGCTCTCGTGAGGGAATAAGTACCCATCGCAGTATCGATGAGGCCGTCACGAGAGATACCACCGACATGCAAAGGATAGGTTAGTTTTGCTATCCTATATAGGGAGGAGTGCATTTTTACCGGGACCCTCCCAACACAACATTTTTTAAGGTTTTTTATGTCGCTGTCTTTAAACACAACAAGAGGAGTGGGGAGGTTGAAGGCTTTATTTGCCTCTTCAAACATTAGCCAAAGATCCTTGGCCTCTTCTTTTTTCCGAACAACGGTTAAGATTCTTTTGGCATTCGGAAAATTAGCAGGGGTATCTACTAGTTTCCCCCCCACCTCCTTGAACTCAATTAGTTTTGTGAGATCAGTTCCTTTAAAGTTCTTGCAGTTGTTAATAGCGGCTTGGTTTATTATGCAAATGTCTTTGCCAGGGAGGTAGAGAGTCTTTTTCTTGTGTTCAGGCGAGGGGGTGATGTCCATAGCAGAAGGAGATGCAAGGGGAGTGTTGTGAGTGGTCGCAGAGGTGGATGGAATGGGAGAGGAGGGTTTGTGTTTTTTTGAAGGGCTTAAGGGTATTAATTTAGGCTGTTTATAAGGGACCGGAGTTATAACTGGAGGAGGCATTTTGAGGGGGGAAGGAGTTTTTGGCTTTGTAGGAGACTGGGTGATAGGGTTGGTTAAAGATTTGGGGCTTGGTTTCGGAGAAGTGGGTTTACATGGGGATTTGGGTGATGGGCGTTGAGCGTCTAATTTCTTTTTTAATTTGACGACTTCGAGATACTTTTCTTTTCCGGGGTCATTTTGTAGCATTGCCTGTTCCTTCATTAGGTCCAGGCTAAGGCGTCCAGGGGCGATTTGCCAGGGTTCTCCCCTGAGGATTTCGTCTGATTCTTTTTCGTTGGTAGGTGGCTTGGGAGCGCTTTTTGATGAAGATCCCAAGTGTTGTCCAATGGATTTTTTGGTGTTTGGAGGAGGTTTTTTTAAGGGGCATTCTGACGTGAGGTGGCCAATTTCGCTGCAATTCCAGCATGTCGGTCTTCTTCCCACCACTATTATTGGAAGTTTCTCCTCTCCTGCCTCGAGGAAGAAAGGGATTGCATCGAAGTTTGCCTTATCGAGGAGGATGTCGTATGACCATATACCGTGAAACTCGTCCACCTGCACCAAAACCATTTCGCCATATTTTAGAAGGAAGGCGCCGATGTGTTCTCCTTCAATGTGGTGAGGTACATTAAAAACGGACACCGTAGTCCATCTTTTTCCCATATATTCTGATCTTAGAATATAGTTTTGAGTGATTATCTCTTTTTGTGAGATAGTTAGGCAGTCTTCTGGGGAGTTAAAAAGTACACTCCATGTGTTGTAGCCCTTGCACTTGACGATACGCAAAGGTCTAAAGCCAGCTGTAGCCAAAAGGTTGGTGATGATATCTGTGCTTGCTCTTATTACTTTTTTCAACTTTCTGTCGACTATAAATATAGTCAGACACTTTTTTTGGATTTCCTCCAACCTTGGCACGTTGACGATTACTCCTTTGTCGGTGACAAGTTCCAGGCATTGTTTTGCCTTTTCAATAAATTCGTTGACGTTGATATCCACTTTCGGTGGTTTGGTCCAAGTGTTTGGCGTAGCAGTAGTGCCGTTTTCCGCTTCCAAGATGTCGACGACAATGGGCATTTGGCTCGCCGAAGCGGCCATAGCCAAACCGGTAAAAAAAGACGGTTAAAAGAAAGTCCAAAAAAAAAAAACAACTGTTAAAAATAACAGTAAGACAAAGGAAAGAAAAAAAAAGCGTCGTGTAGAGAAAAAAAAACCCGACAGTAATAAAAATAAAAGGGTAAAAATCGCTGATAGAATAACGCACGAGACAAAAGCAACCTGAAATCACAAAGACAATTTGCAGGACACTGCCGACTCGTCTCTAGCCTCCTGCTTTTATAGTGGCCGGGAATTATCCATTTGCATAATCACATGAGAAAGAAACGTGATTTTCCAAGCGTTGCATGGGGTAAACGCTAATAAAAACCCCTGGACGCCATCTTGGAATTCTCTTTTCCCCCCAACCGGTGACACAACAGACGTACCCGAGGTAAGCTCTTTTTCCCCTCATTTAGTTATTGCTACTTCTGCTACATCATGCTAGACGACGCATGTAGCAGTTCTTGTTATGCATTGTCTAGCATTGAGTGCACCGGGTGCACTTTTGCAGAGCTGTAGAATGTGCATCCGCACTGACACATGCACATCACAAGCATTTCTGAACTCAATTCAAAGTATGGACTAATTTTATAAACTTGTATTTTTTCCTGCAAATAAATGTGTATAATTACGAATCTTATAAATCAGCGATTTTCTGTGTATCATTCCTTCTACTATAGGCCATTTGTCACCAGCGTTCTCTACAGGTCTGGTGACCCTAACGTGATCTTAAAATTTTTGTTGATATCAACGCACTACTATCTTCACAAACATTTCAATTTTTCTCATTAGTGATACGCTTTGCCGTTATGATTTAAAAAGGAAAATGCCTTAAATTACGTGCTGAAAATAACGTTTGCTTCGAGCTATAAAGGGAAACATTTTATATTCAGATTTCTCTCATCATTCGCTCCAGACATTGTGACTCCGTTCTTCATCTTTTTGACGCCATCTTTTTTGTCACCTCGTGGCAGCACTTGTAAACAACTTGCTGCAAACTCAAATAACATTTTCCATCGCAATTTTAACAATAACAATGCAAAAGAAAATTTTTTTTAAAAGAAGTGTTATAACTGATATTACAGAAATATTAAACATTTTTTCTCCTGCATCCCCCTTTTATTTCAAAAGTTGACTTTTTTGCTCTTGTTTTTTGTTCGGAATTTGTTGTGTTTTTTTGCTCGTCATGGAAGAAAATAAACTCATTCCTGCCGCCTTGGAAGGTCAGATTTATTTTCGCATACCTCTGTAAAACTCTCATAAACCAAATGTGTGGTTCCATCAAACGAAAGCCATTTTTGCAAACCTACAGGTCTCTTCCTTTGTCTTGAAGTATTTCTCTGTTATCAAAGTCGTACCTACCGGCATCGCGGAGGAGGTTGAAGACATTCTGAGCTCACCTCTGAGTGACGAGATGTTGAAGCAGGCCATTTTAGAACAGATAGGCGCGTCTGATACAGCCAGTTTGAAGCAACTATTCAGTGTCACTGAACTGTCTTTGGGAGATGGGAAGCCATCCCAGCTACTTAGAAAGATATGAGGTTTACTTAGAAAACACATGATGGAGGATTGCATTCTCCAGCAACTCTGGTTAGACAGACTATTGCAGCAGACAGTGGCGGCTCGTGCATGGAACTGTGGGACTGCAGCACAGACAGCACCCCCAAGTTATTTCTACACAATATTAATGATAAAATTAAAAATAATACGTTTGTTTATTATTATTATTATTATTATTATTTATTTTTTTTTTTCTATGTGTACATTATAAAATCATTAACTTTAATGTCGGTATCTCCAAATTCATATAATAACAAAAATAAAACTTGCTTGGAGCTGTTAAATTCACAGTTACACTTTCTTAATGAAATTCTCTTGTACGCATGCGCGGATTAGACGCTTTAGGCAGCCGAGGAAAGCTGCTTGAAGAACTGTCGCTTGGCGCAGTTTTGTGTCGTGAAATTCGTTGTTTGCTTAGAGTGTGCGCCTGTATAAATATGATAACATTGTTATTGAAAAAAAAAAAAAAAAAAAAGGGAGGTTTACTTATATTTTTTAAAATTATTATTAAAATCTGCACATAACGTGTTCTTGTACATAAAATATTGTGCTATTTTTTTTTTTAAATACGCACACTTTTAGCGTTGGGATTTAAGTCGGTAGCAGACGGAAATATATAATATGCAGAAACTGTTTATTTTTATTTATTAAAAGTATTCGGGAATTTAGCAGTGAACACGCGGCCAAGAGTAAAAACCAAATATACAATAAATAAATTTTACCATAAAAATAAAGTTACTTTTCCATCTACCTGCCTTTTTGTTTGTTTCTTTAAAGCAGTTTTAAATGCTATTTATTTTGCAACAACTAAACTTTACAAAAACAACTGTTTACATTTTTTCCTAGAAGCAAAAAAGCGAAGAAACAGTTTATGTTGAAAATATATTTTAGTTAGAAATCTTTTTAGCGTGTATGTTTTAGATATAAAAAAATTAGCATTTATTTGCCTCCGACAAGGACAATGTTAGAAGTTTTACACTTTGAAAAATGGATTTTTTACACAAGATTTTTTAATTAAAATGTGTTTGTAAGTAAAAAAAAAACACAGTTTTTTTTTTTAAATAATTATGCATTTTTAAACTTTACATTGAATTTGTGGGTTTGTATTACTGTACACATAGATTCGAAAAAGTTGTCAAAAAACAAATATATAACAAATAAATGTTATCAAAAGCAAGATAAATTACTTTTCTACCAAACTGGATATAATTTTCGTGTTTTTATTCAATTTAACATGTTTATTCAGCTCGAAAAGCATACAGTGTTTAACGATGTATTGGAATATTTAAAATGGCGCCCGACTCTCTCTTTAACACGGTAAGTTCGGAAAAAGATGTAATAAATAATAAACTAGACAAAATACTGTTAGAAATTCGCTCAATATATGTTACCGTAACATAACTTGACATATATTCGGTGGTTTTTTAATAGTATTTTGTCTAGTTTATTATTTATAACACCTTTTCCCGAACTTACCGTGTTAAAGAGAGTCGGTCGCCATTTTGAATTTTCCAATACATCGGTAAACACTGTATGCTTTTCGAGCTGAATAAACACGTTAAATTGAATAAAAACACGAAAATTATATCCAGTTTGGTAGAAAAGTAATTTATCTTGCCTTTGATAACATTTATTTGTTATATATTTGTTTTTTGACAACTTTTTCGAATCTATGTGTACAGTAATACAAACCCGAATTTGTTAGTAGATGGGTCATTGGGTCAGATAATACGCATTAAAAAAAAGTAATTAGAAATCCTTCTGGACTGGGACAATTTTAATTTTTTGTTTTTTGGGGAAGAAAGCTACATTAAAATTCGATGTTTTATAATGCTTATATATGACATCCTATTTTCTTATAATAACTATCCACTTTATGTCGATCTTTACCGGCATGGGAAGGTCAGTAAATAGCCAAATTTGTTCTTTTTATATAAAAAGCAAGTTGTTAAAGGATTTGTAAATAAAATTTTGTATCTTTAAATATTATTGTTTGTTTGCTCAATATATAAAAATGTAAACTTTTTTTATTTTGCATTTTATTTACAAATACGTTTTGTTATAAATACATCTTTAAAAATAAATTTTGTAAATAAAACTGTTATTAAATAAAACGCTATTTTCAAATAGTAAACTCCTAAATTAACCCTCGTAGGGAGGCAGATAAATTTCAAAGTTTTTCTTTTTGTTTTTATAAAAAATAAGTTATTTTAAAAAATGTTTTTCGTTTGTTTGCAAAAAAAAAAAAAAAAAAAAAACCCGCAAACTTTTATTTAATCTGAAAAGGAATAAATATATATATTATTTTTATTCTGTAAAGTGTACATAATTTAAAAAAAATCTTTTTAATAAAAAAAAGTTTTTGCGTATTATCCATTTCTGATTGATCATTTGTCTTTGTTATATATTTGAATATTTATTTGAATGTTTGTTTATTATTTGATTAAATATGTATTTATATATTCGAATTCCTTTACACGATATTAAAAAAATACGTAAAATTTTTTAAGCAGCACCCCCACTAATCTCAGGCATGAGCCGCCACTGGCAGCTGGTGTCCTAAACCTTGTCCGTATTCGTCGAGGACAAGAGTCTCATGGAACTAACAGTTATTGCAGACTGGATCACAGGCAATTACTATGCTCTAGTAACCACAGTCACCAGCCAACCTGTCACAGCCTCTACAAACAGTACCAGCCAGCCATAAAGCATCCAAGATCGCCGATCATGGTGGAATTAAACATCACACAGCTGGGTGTTTTACCGCATCTTTACACTGGAAGCTAGCACACAAGTAAAAAGATGAGTACTTCTTTTATCCCTAAAATTGTTCTCCCTTCGTTCTGAATTAATCTCAATACGCGATTCTTTGCATAAAGTTAAAACCAACACAAAGTCAAGTATCTGCAGAATGTCTTCTTGGTTCCTCCTCTTCTCTTTTCTCTCTCCCAACAATCGAGCACAGCATATAATAACAAAACTCTAAAGCACGTCTGACAACACTGACTTCTGCCAACAGTCTGCCCCTCCTCTTAACAACACAGGCTTTTTATATCGCAAAATCGTTCACCTCTATTTGCATATTCTTCTAAATCACGTGATCACTACTCTATAAATAAGAGTCTTGACCGTTTCTTTTCTTTCTTTTTATTTATTTTCGGTGACCAACCCGCACGTGGTCTATCCAGGTAAGTCACGCATTTCTCCACAACTTGGAATAGTGTTAAGTCCCTGACAGCTTTTGCGCTAGCTCCTCCATTGTAGAAGTCTTATAATGGCATCTTAAGATCGCTCGGTTAAGATCCTTTGGGTCGAGACATAGGCGAAGTTTTCCATTCTTTCGAATGTACACCATACTGCTACCCCATTCGGTTGGTTCACGAACCTTTCTAATAATGCCTTGTGATTTCATAGACTTTGATTCCTCTTTGATTTCATCTCTCATATGGACTGGACATTTTCTGGGTGTGTGGATCACTGGGTGATAATCAGGCTGTAGGACTATGTGATAATTACTTTTGAAGTGTCCTATGCAGTCAAACTGATTTAGGAATGATCTTTTTTATTTCAACAATAGGGTTAATTGGCTCCTGGTTTTCTCCTATTGTTCAGTGGAGGCTTATTAGTCACGCATTTTCCCACACTCCCCCCTGATCTCATGATCACAAACAGGACATGCGGGCAATCGTCGTTGGCAGGTACTCCTTCGAAGAATCGGGGGCAGCACTTCCTCATTGCTGTTTTCTTCATTACCACCATCATTACTACCAGTCTGTTCCATTATCCCGTCTCGTGGTTCCATAGGCGGTGTCTCACAATCAGGGCAGGGGGGCAGTATCCGTCTTTGTCGGGTACTTCTCCGAAGAATCGGAGGCGTCATCTCCTCGGTGTGCTCCATCATCCCTTCTCGCGGGGTTTCGCAATCACGGGGGGTGGGCAGTATTCGTCTCTGTCGAGTATTTCGATGAGGCATTACTTCCTTGTGTCCATCGCTCTCCTCACTATTGTCATCAGTATGTCCCATCATTCCCTCGTCTGGTTCTGTTGGTGGTGTTTCTATGCTCACCTGAAGGGGCAGTAAGTGATCAGGATCATCTCTGAACGGTGTGTGATCCTCCTCATCGTCCTCAGAATCAGAAGAGGTATAACAAGGGCGGATATCTTTTACGTGACGTGGTATGCCACCAATCAACATGGTTTGAGGACTTATGATTTCGTCTATTTTTCCCCGGAAAAATTTCGTAGTGCACCCAGCATTCGGGGGTTTTATCCAAACAAGGTCTCCCACCTGATATGGTGTATTGACAACACTCACCACTGATGGTATGGCATCAACTCCTTTCACACGCTGTTCATATTGGTAAATCCCATTGGCTGGTGCAGTTGCTGGTATTGCATTGTCCTTGGGTGTTATATTATACCAGTACACAGCTTCTGGAATAGAGCACTGCGTCCTGGCTGCAATTCTTTTGATGGTGCGGCGACACCGTTCTGCTATACCATTACCCTCGGGATAATATGCACACCGATAATGCATTTTAATCCCCCATTCGTGCACGAATTTCTGAAATTCTTGACATCGAAATGTGGCGGCATTATCAGTCAGAATTTCAATCGGGGCACCACGTTCAAAAAAGACGGCTCTCAACTGTTGTATAATGCTGGCTGCATCCTGTCGTGTCAACAGGCGCTATATTGTGAAACGCGTCGGGCCACAATCCGTCATGGTCAAAAAATGTTTGTCCCCATAATGTGTTATGTCCATCCCTACTCGCTGCCAGTTGCCCTCCACCTCGAGCTTCCCTTTTTGCCATTGGGATGGTGCCGGATCAATTCTCTGACACTCTTCACACGAACGTATGGCTGCTTTCACTGATGCTTTTGTAGTTGCAGGGCATACTCTTCGGACAAAATATGCAGTCCTCTGAATTCCAGGATGTCCACTCTGTTGGTGTATCATATGGATCTGGTCAGGTGTTAATTTATCCATTACAGTCGCGCATGTTTGTTGTTGAAGATCGGATCCCTGCCTCATTGCATCGATCCACCTCTTTGGTACTCGAGTCAAGCTATCAGCCAAATTCTGCATCGACGAGACTAACGTAATGTCTACCTGCAAGCTGTATTCGTCAACTAGACGCTTAATTATTGCTAGTCTCCTTCGTACTAGCATTTCACTTGCAGCTCTAGTCTTAACTCGAGCCTTTCCAGTCAAGGTGTCGGTTAACCAATGGTAAACACATAATGAGTCAGTGTGGAGATGCACAACATTAGTCTGCCATTGCAATGCGAGATTAAGACCTTTTAACGTGGCATCAAGTTCTGCCAAATTTATATGTTGGGCATCATTTTTCGGACGAAGCCAGCATGCATCTTCTACAACAACACCTAGTTGCTCCAACACGACACTTGTAGCCAACGAACTTGCGTCAACCCATGCATTTAGTTTGTTTCCAGACACTTGCCACTCACCCCGGGCAGGATCATTCCTATGCACTCTGGACAACATTTCAGCCATCATTTGTTGGAGAGAATCATCATCCGCAACATCGTCCCATCCTTTTGTTACTGTAGTCACTCGTCTTTTCACCACTCCTGTTGCCGATCGGAGCCATCCACAGACAGGTAGATGTCCTACCAATTTACCACAGATAGAAAACACAGTACGTTTTGTTAATACATTGGGTAACTTTGGAAGTGGGCTCCCTCGCTTCCATCGCAACGTATTGCCCTCCTCCCAGACCTCAAGGCCTAGCATGGGCACTCCATCCTTTAGGCGCTTAGGGTCTTTGCTTATTAACCCAAACGCTTTCAGTTTTATTCGAACTGCATCTGCAGACATTATGTCCTCATTAACATAGATGTCATCTATGTAGGCTGAAGCAGCTTTTGCTGTGGTCTCATCCTGCATCAAAACAGTTTTAATAATGGTTGTCATAATCAAGGGTGCTACGTTTAGGCCAAAACCCAAACGTGTCAAACAATATAGTTTTCCCTTGAGTAGTACTGTCTGAAACGGCCATAATGACTCATGGACACGTATCTGCAGGTAGGCTCTCTTTAGATCCAGAAGTGCTACATTGCTCCCTTTTTGACGCCACTCTCTCAGTTTAGCAGCGCACACATCTGCATTTCCGGTAAACGCATCAACATGCCGATTCAACTCTCGGTAATCCATTACGGGACGAATTTTTTCTTTGGTAGGTTGTTCAACAGCCATGAGCGGAATTAATCCCTTGGGTGGTCCCAGACGTTCCTGTGGGTATGGTATTAACCAACCGTTGTCAATCCACATCTGAAGTTCTTCTTCATATGCGGCCCTATTCTTGGTAGAAACTGCATACTCTGGAATCGTGTTGCACAGCCGATCTGGTTCCTGGCCCATGGCCCACTTCCACTTTGCAGTCCACACCCTTTCGTTGTCATCAAATGTAGCACAGAAGTCCTTTTCTTCAATCGACATGGCTGCACAGACGTCTTTCCCTTCTCCAAGCCTGATACCTCTAGCTGCTGTGATTGTAACGCCTCCTAGTGCTTGTATTGCATCAATTCCAAGCAACATGTCGTAGCCAAGGGGTTTCTCCTGCATCACCAGAACGTCAACTTTAGCTGTGTCACCCTTCTCAGTACAGATTGTGACTGTCCCTTCACCACAACATACCCGTGATAAGCCATTGATGGTCATAATGCCGACTGGGTTCCTCCGCCACACCGGACAGCAATGGGCACTAACTATAGACCGGGAACACCCCGTGTCTATAAGTGCTGAACACTGCACATCATCAAGTTTAACGCTAATGACAGGCAATCCTGTGTTTATTGGTTGGCAGGGGGCAAGGGTAGCGATAGTACCTTGCCCCCAACTTCGTTTCCCGAACAGTTGCGAGATATGTGCCCAAACTTATTGCAGTGATAGCATTGCACTGGTCTCTTTGATTGTGGATATACACCTCTCCTATCACTCCGGCACTCTTTAGCAAAATGATTGGCCTCCCCACATTTATAGCACACTGGGGTGGCATGCTTATTACTATCTGGAAGAGAGTCCACATTGCCTCCATGTCGAAAACGAGCTGCTGCTGCAATTGGTTTCTGTTCCTTACAGATGTTTCGAGCTCGGGCCAATAACTCATCAGTTGACAATTCATCGATTCTTGATGATGCCCGCAACAGTTTACTGACCTCCTCGGGTAGGCCTACCAAAAAAGCACAGCTTAATATTTTATCGTTGACCCCACCAAACGGTACAGATAATTTTCGCAGGTCGACTAGGTACACGTCGACTGTTTCCTTGGGTTGAAGTGTCCGGCTCGTGAACTGTTGCCACGCAACAAATGGATCTGTACCAAACGCTGTATACAGGCTCTGCCTGATTTCATCCAGTCTGGTTCATCCCCAAGTTGTTGGTAGACTGCATAGGCACCTCCGGTTAGCCTCAAAGGGATAACTGTGGCTGGTTCTTTAATTTTGCACAGTTTACAGATTTTCTCTGCCTTTTCAATCCATTCGACGACAGCCGGTCCAGTGGTAGATCCGTCGAACTCGGGTATTAAGCGAATGTCGAATCTGTCCATTGTTAGTCACCGCACACCAAGCGCCGAAATAGCTTAAAACCAACACAAAGTCAAGTATCTGCAGAATGTCTTCTTGGTTCCTCCTCTTCTCTTTTCTCTCTCCCAACAATCGAGCACAGCATATAATAACAAAACTCTAAAGCACGTCTGACAGCACTGACTTCTGCCAACAGTCTCCCCTCCTCTTAACAACACAGGCTTTTTATATCGCAAAATCGTTCACCTCTATTTGCATATTCTTCTAAATCACGTGATCACTACTCTATAAATAAGAGTCTTGACCGTTTCTTTTCTTTCTTTTTATTTATTTTCGGTGACCGACCCGCACGTGGTCTATCCAGGTAAGTCACGCATTTCTCCACAACTTGGAATAGTGTTAAGTCCCTGACAGCTTTTGTGCTAGCTCCTCCATTGTAGAAGTCTTATAATGGCATCTTAAGATCGCTCGGTTAAGATCCTTTGGGTCGAGACATAGGCGAAGTTTTCCATTCTTTCGAATGTACACCATACTGCTACCCCATTCGGTTGGTTCACGAACCTTTCTAATAATGCCTTGTGATTTCATAGACTTTGATTCCTCTTTGATTTCATCTCTCATATGGACTGGACATTTTCTGGGTGTGTGGATCACTGGGTGATGATCAGGCTGTAGGACTATGTGATAATTACTTTTGAAGTGTCCTATGCAGTCAAACTGATTTAGGAATGATCTTTTTTATTTCAACAATAGGGTTAATTGGCTCCTGGTTTTCTCCTATTGTTCAGTGGAGGCTTATTAGCTCCAAGTTTCTGAGTGAGTGTCATCCTATTATTGTAGGGTCCTTTGGCGTAACTACAAAGAATTTAAGTGTGTTACATATTGTATGCAAATTGAACCATGCTGCATGCTGCATTATACTTGAGTCGTTGTATGTACAGTGTTTCTCACTGAGAACGCAAACGCCGAGTTTGTTTTATGACTTTATTCAGCCGAGAGCCGATCGCAAGTATCTACATGCTGTCTCTTTTGTGCCCCACCCGTTTGCCGGTGTTCCCCCTGTTAGCGTCCCCTGTGTACCTACGTACATTACAGTATGCAGTTAGTATGGTGTGCTCTTTTTTATCGAACATGGGATTGGCTGTCCTAGGTTATCTATCTTTTTTCAGAACATCCTACGAAAGGCTCATGATGGAAGCATATTTCTTTCTGCATGTGTGTTCACTTTCACCTTTAATAGATGGGTGTCTGGACTATTACGAAGCATTATTTTCAGTTCAGTGAAGACTTCAGTACGATCATCTTTTTGCTACTGAATTGCATCAAAACTTAATTGTTCAAATTCTCTGTATTCATCACTGGGTTCTGATTTCAATGAGCAGATACGGTTGTTTCATTTTTCTGTTTTTATTTTCGTGCGGTTGTTTATGGTTCTGCATCGTTCGGTTTTGGGTGAATTTTCTTGTGCCGTCATTTTTGCCCAATGGTTCTTTTCCCTACAAACTGAACATCTTTCTTTTTGATGTGTGTTTCCACATCGTTTACACTGGCTTTGTTTGATTGTGGCTATTTCCCCGACGATCACTTCCTTGAATCTCGATCATTTGCCTCAAGTAGTTTAGGGACACTGCGTGCGTTCGCCCACTACTTAGAGCTTCTTGAAGCATCAACTCCATGCCTTTAGATAGCAGTTTCTATCATTCCGGGTGTTTTGTGTCGCTAATTATTTGCTCTATGAGACGTTCTTCAGTTTCCTGGTTTTCTCTGAACCTGCATTTTGTTTTTGCTTGTAACCTGCACTTTGCAACGAAATCATCGATATTTTCCATATTTTCTTTTTTCTTCTTTTTTTTTTTTTGTATTCACGAAGATAGAAACGCGCAATACGGAAATTAACTTGAGGTTCCAGTCGTTTCTCAATTTTCTGCCATATAATCTCTGAGTCTATTCGGTCAGGATCGTTTTCGAACATCCAGACATTCTATCTTAAGCCCTTCCTCGCCAGATAACAATAGTATGTGGTCTACCTGTTCTTCAACTGGGATATTTTTCACAAAGAAATATAGTGAATAATGCTGTTTAAAAACCTTGAACGCGTCGATGCGATTTTCCAATACATGATTGGTTTGCATGCATTTGCATGCATTATTTTTTTTATATAGCAAAAAATAAAAAAGAATGATATCAATAAATTGAAATTGGTGCACTTTATGCTTTTTCGCTGTGTGTTGTGACGATTTCTTGTGTACACTTTCTTTTTTTTTTTTAAATATGGCGATTGCTGTTACCATGTGTGTTTAGGGAAAAACAAAGACTGTCTGATCTGGATACGTTTTTTTATTAATAGTTTTTTTGTCTCTGCATTCATTTTGTTGTGGATTTTGTTTCCTTTCTTAACCCCCGTTCACTGCCACCATGCAATAGTTTTATGTTATCTTTGGATGATAACAGATATACATTAGTCATAGAGCATAAATCGGGATAGGATTGAAAGACAACCATGTGCATAACTTTTATTGACGGAAGAGGTGGGACGGAAGTGCCTATATATTTATCTTTTTATTAGAGAGGGGGCATTTATGGGGAATGACTCGTACTATATCATGCTATTGCGCGTGTATGTGTGAATATATATATATATAAATGTTTTTAGAGGAGGAAAATTTTAAATTAAAATAAATAACAGACACATATTTTTATTTATTATTTGGCATGTACAGGTATTTAATTTTTCTTTATTCTTGTGTTAAGTGACGCTGGCCCAGAGATAACTTCCTACCCAACGGACTCAAAGATGTGGTGCAATAATTGTTAGAAAACATTCAAAGACAAAGTAACACGAGGCAGACTGAACAAAAAAAAATACACATTGTTACGTTCATGAGTTAGTATCCAAATGAAGATGACACAGAACTAAATGTAATCGCAGCTTTATTGAGTGACCATCTTACAATGAGAAGTCCTCTTTTTATATAAGAGATGTAGAAAAGGGGGATGGCTAGAGAAGGGCAGTGGTGGATGTTTTGTTATACGTAACATCTTCCTCCGTCGTGTTCATTTTGTTTTCTTCTTAGGTGGAAGGGGATAGCAACAGAGTTTTGAATGGCAACATGAGGTACGGTGGATTGTTCATTCATTGTAGCATGCAGGTTTTCGAATAATGCGTCCTGAACGTGTAGTCAGCTGTTGGCTGTCATCCCTTTCATAAATGTTTTCTTCAGCCAACTCGTTTTCCTGTGCAATCATTTTTCTTTGTAGTATGGGTTTGTCAGGCTATATTTGTGTAGCAGAATTAGCAGTAACCAAAATGAGAAATAGAGAGCTTCCTCGGATACGTCTGTTTTGGGCTGAGCGGAAGAGAGAGAGAGTTCCAAGATGGCGTCCATGGGCTTTTATTAGCGTTTACCCAATGTAATTATCGTTGAATCATGTCTGCTCTCGCGCGATTATGCAAATACGTCGTTCCCGGCCGCTATAAAGGCAGGACACTGGAAAGGAGAGTGAGCCTTCTGCAGATTGTGTGTAGGTGATTCTGGCGAGTAAATTGTGCTTGTTACGACCCACGTGTCTGCGAGAAGCGAGTTTTTGTTCCGTCTGTTTTTAGTTGTATCATTTTTGTTTGTTTTGCCTACTACATTTTTGTTTCAAGCTATTTCGGCTCGACTATGTCGAAGGTGCGGATAAGCAGCGATATTATCAAACCGTTCTCTGGCGAGGGAGACGTTGTAGCGTGGCTGAAAAAAGTGAGACTTGTCGCACAACTTCAGCAGGTGGATGATGTACCGAGTCTGCTACCTTTATATCTGGAAGGTGATGCACTGGCCGTCTACATGGAAATGGAGGAGGACGATCAAAGAGAAATAGACCAGATTGAGGTCTGATTAAAGGAGGCATTTACCGACAATGCGTTTACAGAAAAATAACTATGGTTAGATGAGCTGGCGAATGTGTGGATGTTTACGCCAACAAAATCAGGCAGTTGGTTGGATTGGCCGGATTCACAGGAGATGGCTTAGAGAGACTCACAAAATTGACTTTCGTCACTGGGTTCCCTGACGCTATCTCAATTGCTCTTCAACAGGTGCCGAACATCAAAGTGCTGACCATGGGAGAACTAATGTCGAAAGCAAGAATTTTGATGACGACTGGGGAACACAATCAGGACGTGGTTGCGGCCACATGCTCACCCAACAACCACAGGGCCCAGAATATTCCTGTTAGTGTGACCTGTTTCAAGTACAATACGAAAGCCACTTTGCATAGGACTGTCGAAAACGTGGTACACGGTGTTACCGTTGCGGTGAGAGTGGACATTGGGCTCGGAATGGCTCGGGAAACGAGCATGGGGAGGACGCATAAGCACCAGTCTCCTTCCCCACCAAGATGCAAACACAACGCTCCCGGTGATAAGCATCCATGTTGACGGGACGCGATGTTTGGCGCTTATTGATACAGGATGCTCTAGGACTATTTTACATGCAGACCGGTGTTGGTCTTGGAGAAAAACGAACGTAAATGTCAAAACGATTGGTGGAATATCCCATGCGTGCTGCAGTGTTGGAGCAGTCTCTGTGTCCACTGACAAAGGTGTGTCTGCCAGAATCGATGTGTTGGTGGTGCGTGGCAAACTGCTGGGGTTTGACTTACTTCTAGGGATCGATGCCATAAAAGCTCTGGGCAGTGTCGTTGTCAACCCTACAGGATCAGTGCAGCTGGGCGACAGGAAAAATATTGAATGCGCAGCCATTTCTATTAATGAACCGGATTTCACCGCCACCTTTGATCATCAAAACCGAATGTGAACCGCATCGTGGAAGTGGTCTGAGGACCACCCCCCTAAAAGACTACACAATCGAATGTCAGAATACCTAGTGCTGGCAGAAATCCGTGAAGAATACACACAGGAGCTCCGCAACTTGATAGATAATGGTTGGCTCGTGCCGTACCCAGAGGATAAATTGTGACCTCCCAAAGGCCTAATTCCCCTGATGGCTGTGATGCAGCAGAACAAAGCCAAAGTGCGCCCATTAATGCACTACCGGGAACTAAATCATTACGTAGACACCAACGCAGATGTTTGTGCAGCTAAGCTGCGCGAATGGAGACAAAAAGGTGCTAACCTGTCTCTACTGGACCTCAGGAGAGCATACCTACAAGCCCGGGTCCATGAGACACTGTGGGCATACCAGACTGTGGAAATCGATGGGAAAAAATATTGCCTGACCCGTCTGGGGTTCGGTTTGAATGTGGCTTCCCTGATCATGAGAGCAATTGTCAGCAAAGTATTGTCTCAGGAAGAAGTTGTAAGCCGCGCAGCATCTGCTTACATCGATGAAATTTTTGTCAACGAGGACGTGATGCCTGTGACCCATGTAAGAGAACACCTAGCGCAGTTCGGGTTGGAGTGCAAGAACCCGGAGCGGTTAAAGGACGGTGCACGGGTGCTGGGATTGGCAGTCTGGATGTAACACAGGTAACTACGGTGGAGGCGAGGAAATGCAATTCCAGAAGCTCCCAGCATTGTTACGCGACAGACAATGTTTTCCCTGTGTAGTCGAATTGTTGGGCACTTTCCTGTGTGCGGTTGGCTTCGTGTGGCTTGTGGAATACTTAGAAGGAGAGTAAGTTTGGTAACGAAGGGCTGGGATAATGAAGCAAGGGACGCCGTACTGCATCGTATAATGTTTGAAACCTTGGAATCTGTGCAGCGGAACGATTCGGTCCAGGGAAATTGGTGTGTGGATGGCAAAGAGCTGAATGTATGTGTCGATGCTAGCTCCCTAGCAATTGGTGCAGCCTTGGAGATGCACGAAACTGTGTTGGAGGATGCATGTTGGCTGCGACCTGAAGGTGACTCTCAACATATCAACTTAGCCGAGCTGGATGCCATATTGAAAGGTATCAATTTGGCTCTCCAGTGGCAGAGCAAAGTGCTACACATAAAGACAGATTCTGTCTGTGTATATCATTGGGTCTCGGACACACTAACTGGAAAGGCGCGAGTGCGCACCAAAGCAGCAAGCGAGATGCTTATTAGGAGGCGACTAAGCACTCTAAAGGAGCTCGTGAAAGAGTATGGGCTGACAGTGGACGTGACGCTGGTTTCATCAGCACGAAACATTGCTGACCGACTGACACGAGTACCACAGACGTGGTTTGAGGCAATGAAAAAGAAAAACGGGCTTGACCCGGTGATAGGCGCGGTTCACACAGACGAGCTGGATGAGTCAAATCATGGCTATTCACAAAGATAGTGGACATCCGGGGGTGCGACGCACTACCTACTTTGTCAGGAGAAGTTGCCGAACCACGACAAAAGCAACCGTTAAAACGGTCATACGGAAATGTGAGGAATGTCGGTCGATTGACCCAGCGCCAGTCAGGTGGGAAAAGGGAAAGCTGGAAGTTAACAAGAATTGGCAAAGAATTGGAATGGATATCATGCATTATGGCACCTTCCATTTTTTAACTCTAACAGACTGTGGTCCATCGCGTTTCTCCATTTGGAGGAAATTAGCAAGGCAGGACTCAGCAAGCGCGATCCATCAGTTGGAAACAGTGTTCCTCGAGCGTGGCTCGCCGCATGAAATCCTTTTGGACAATAACACGGCATTCTGCAGCAATGCATTCCAAGCATTTGCACATAAATGGAGAGTTCACTTGCGATTCCGTTGTGCGTACGCTCCAGCCGGGAATGGCATAGCAGAGCGATGTCACCGTATAGTGAAACGACTAACGGCTAGAATGCCCTGTCCCATACAGGAGGCTGTCTACTGGTATAACATCACACCAAGAGACGACACATCTCCCTTTACTGCGCCTGCCAACAGGATTTATCAATACGAAGTTCGAGTAAAGGAGACCAATCTCGCAACTGCGTCCGCAGATCCCAAGGACAGCTCTTACCAGGTTGGAGATCGCGTGTGGGTCAAAAGACCGCAAAATCGATGTACCACGAGGTTCGGCAAGGGTGAGGTGACCAAGGTAATCAGCCCTCAATCGATTTTGGTGGACATGTGCCTCGCCACTTGAAAGATCTGTGCCCTCGCCATTATGTTGTTACATCGGAAGAAGAGGAAGACAGTACAATGTCTTCTGAACGAGCAGAGAGTATAATGCAGGACGATGGAGAGCCATATAATGCACATACTGAAGAAGTGGAAAAGGGACCACCCGTCTTGTCTTTATGAAGGAGTACCCAGCAAAGACGGATACTGCCCCCCTGTCCCTGCCCCTGCCCTGATTGTGAAACACCGCCTATGGAACAGACTGGCCATTATTTTGTTTTGAGTAGATACGACACGCATGCATCGGGGCTACGATAATTCCACTTATGATCTCGTCCCTGTTGATTTTATGGTGGGAGTTTAGTTCTATGCAATTTCATGAGGTCTACCCTGCTAGACTTTACCTTCTCTCCTTTATTGC
The DNA here is from genome assembly GCF_053919585.1 of Euprymna scolopes. Classification (NCBI taxonomy): domain Eukaryota; kingdom Metazoa; phylum Mollusca; class Cephalopoda; order Sepiida; family Sepiolidae; genus Euprymna; species Euprymna scolopes. The sequence continues at coordinate 488,394 of NC_136505.1, forward strand.
TAATCGCCTGTAGCGCCTTAACCGGAAAATGCCGACGGGGCTGTCCAAGCACTTTTTTGCAGGTCAGTGTAGCAGAAGTAGCAATAACTAAAATGAGGGGAAAAAGAGCTTACCTCGGGTACGTCTGTTGTGTCACCGGTTGGGGGGGAAAAAGAGAATTCCAAGATGGCGTCCAGGGGTTTTTATTAGCATTTACCCCATGCAACTCTCGGAAAATCACGTTTCTTTCTCATGTGATTATGCAAATGGATAATTCCCGGCCACTATAAAAGCAGGAGGCTAGAGACGAGTCAGCAGCGTCCTGCAAATTGTGTGTGTGGGTGTTTCTGGCGATTGGAGTGTGTCTTCTTTTACCACGGTCATCACGGACAGGAATTCCCTCTCTTCTGGAGGTGGGCGATATTGACTATTTTGAAGTTGTACTGTTGCTGACAGAACATTTATTTTTTTTTTTGCCTACTACATTTTTGTTTCAAGCTATTTCGGCCCGAATATGGCGAAGGTGCGTATAAGCAGTGATATTATCAAGCCGTTCTCTGGCGAGGGAGACGTTGTAGCGTGGCTGAAAAAAGTGAGACTTGTCGCACAACTTCAGCAGGTGGGTGACGTAGCGAGTCTGCTACCTTTATACCTGGAAGGCGATGCGCTGGCCCTCTACATGGAAATGGAGGAGGACGATCAAAAGAAAATAGACCAGATTGAGGCTCGATTAAAGGAGGCATTTACTGATGACGCGTTTGCAGCATATAGAAAAATAACTATGGTTAGATGGGCTGGTGAACGTGTGGATGTATACGCCAACAAAATCAGGCAGTTGGTTGGATTGGCCGGATTCACAGGAGAAAGCTTAGAAAGACTCACAAAATTAATTTTTGTCACTGGATTCCCTGACACCATCTCAATTGCTCTTCAACAGGTGCCGAACATCAAAGCCCTGACCATGGGGGAGCTAATGTCGAGAGCGAGAATTTTGACGACGACTGGCGAACAAAATCAGGATGTGGTTGCGGCCACACGCTCACCCAACAACAGGGCCCAGAATAATCCTGTTAACGTGACCTGTTTCAAATGCAATGTTAAAGGCCACCTTGCAAGGGATTGTCGAAAACGTGGAACACGGTGTTACCGTTGCGGTGAGAGTGGACACTGGGCTCGGAACTGCTCGGGAAACGAGCAAGGGAAGGACGCATAAGCGCCAGTCTCCTTCCCAACCAAGATGTGAACACGACGCTCCCGGTGATAAGCATCCATGTTGACGGGACGCGATGTTTGGCGCTTATTGATACAGGATGCTCCAGGACAATTTTACATGCAGACCAGTGCCGGTCTTGGAGAAAAACAAACGTAAATGTCAACACAATTGGTGGAATGTCCCATGCGTGCTGCGGTGTTGGAACGGTCTCTGTATCCACTGACAAAGGTGTGTCTGCCAGAGTCGGTGTGTTGGTGGTGCATAGCAAGCCACTGGGATTTGACTTGCTTCTAGGGATCGACGCCATAAAAGCTCTAGGAGGTGTCGTTGTCAAGCCTACAGGATCAGTGCGGCTGGGTGCCAGGAAAAGTATTAAATGCGCAGCCATTTCTATCGATGAACCAGATTTCACTGCTACCTTTGACCATCAAAACCGAACGTGGACCGCATCGTGGAAATGGCCTGGGGACCACCCCCCTGAAAGGCTGCATAATCGAGTGTCAGAGTACCCAGTGCCAGCAGAAATTTATGAAGAATACACACAGGAGCTCCACACCTGGATAGATAATGGTTGGCTCGTGCCATACCCAGAGGATAAATTGGGACCCCCCAAAGGTCTAATTCCCATGATGGCTGTGATACAGCAGAACAAAGCAAAAGTGCGCCCGGTGATGGACTACCGGGAGCTAAATCATTACGTAGACGCATTTACGGCCAACGCAGATGTTTGTGCGGCTAAGCTGCGTGAGTGGAGACAAAAAGGTGCTAACGTGTCTCTACTGGACCTCAGAAGAGCATACCTACAAGTCCGGGTCCATGAGACCCTGTGGGCATACCAGACTGTGGAAATCGATGGGAAAAAATATTGCCTGACCCGTCTGGGGTTCGGTTTGAATGTGGCTCCCTTGATAATGAGAGCAATTGTCAGCGAAGTACTATCTCAGGAAGAAGTTATAAGCCGCGCAGCATCTGCTTACATTGATGACATTTTTGTCAATGAAGACGTGGTGTCCGCGACCCGTGTGAGAGAACACCTCGCGTAGTTCGGGTTGGAGTGCAAGAACCCGGAGCAGTTGAAGGACGGTGCTCGGGTGCTGGGATTGGCAGTCATGATGGAACGAAATGAACTGCGGTGGAAGCGAGGAAATGCAATTCCGGAGGCTCCCAGTATTGTTACGCGACGAACAATCTTTTCCCTGTGTGGTCGACTTGTCGGGCACTTTCCGGTGTGCGGTTGGCTTCGTGTGGCTTGCGGAATACTCAGAAGGAGAGTAAGTTCGGTAACAAAGGGCTGGGATGATGAAGCAAGGGACGCCGTACTACATCGTATAATGTTCGAAACCTTAAAATCTGCGCAGCAGAACGATCCGGCCAGGGAAATTGGTGTGTGGACGGCAAAGAGCTGAATGTATGGGTCGATGCTAGCTCCCTAGCAATTGGGGCAGCCTTGGAGATGTGTGAAACTGTGTTGGAAGATGCATGTTGGCTGCGACCTGAAGATGACTCTCAACATATCAACTTGGCTGAACTGGATGCCATATTGAAAGGCATCAATTTGGCTCTCCAGTGGCAGAGCAAGGTGCTACACATAAAGACAGATTCTGTTTGCATATACCATTGGGTCTCGGACACGCTAACTGGAAAGGCACGAGTACGCACCAAAGCAGCAAGCGAGATGCTTATTAGGAGGCGATTAAGCACTCTTAAGGAGCTCGTGAAAGAGTATGGGCTGACAGTGGATGTGACGCTGGTTCCATCAGCATGAAACATTGCTGACCGACTGACACGAGTGCCACAGCGGTGGGTTGAGGCAATGAAAAAGAAAAACGGTCTTGACCCAGTGATAGGCGCGGTCCACACAGACGAGCGGGATGAGAGTCAAATCATGGCTATTCACAAAGATAGTGGACATCCGGGGGTGCGACGCACTACCTACTTTGTCAGGAGAAGATGTCCAACCACGACAAAAGCAACTGTCAGAACGGTCATACAAAAATGCGAGGAATGTCAGTCCATTGACCCAGCGCCAGTCAGGTGGGAAAAGGGAAAGCTTGAAGTTAACGAGAATTGGCAGAGAATTGGAATGGATATCATGCATTATGGCACCTTCCATTTTTTAACTCTAATAGACTATGGTCCATCGCGTTTCTCCATTTGGAGGAAATTGGCAAGGCAGGACTCGGCAAGCGTGATTCATCAGTTGGAGGCAGTGTTCCTCGAGCGTGGCGCGCCGCATGAACTCCTTTAAGACAATGACACAGCTTTCTGCAGCAATATGTTCCAAGAATTTGCACGTAAATGGGGAGTTCACTTGCGATTCCGTTGTGCATACGCTCCAGCTGGGAATGACATAGCGGAGCGATGTCACCGTACAGTGAAACGAATAGCGGCTAGAATGTGTTGTCCCATACAGGAGGCTGTCTACTGGTATAACATCACACCAAGAGACGACACATCTCCCTCCATTGCGCCTGCCAACAGGATTTATCAATACGAAGTTCGAGTAAAGGAGACCAATCTCGCAACTGCGTCCGCAGATCCCAAGAACAGCTTTTACCAGGTTGGAGATCGCGTATGGGTCAAAAGACCGCAAAATCGATGTACCACGAGGTTCGGCAAGGGTGAGGTGACCAAGGTGACCAGCCCTCAGTCGATTTTGGTGGACGGTGTGCCTCGTCACGTGAAGGATTTACACCCTCGCCATTATGTTGTTACATCGGAGGAAGAGGGAGACTCAGACAGTATGATGTCTTCTGAAAAGACAGAGAGTATGATGCAGGACGACGGAGAGGATTTTGAGCCATATAATGTACATACTGAAGAAGCGGAGGAAGGACCACCCGTCTTGCCTCTACGAAGGAGTACCCGACAGAGACGAATACTGCCCCCCTGCCCTGATTGTGAAACACCGCCTATGGAGCAGACTGGTGGCAATAATGGCGATGAGGAGGATGGCAGGGAGGAAGTGCTGCCTCCGGTTCTTCAGAGAAGTACCAGACAAAGACGACTGCCCCCCTGCCCCGTTTGTGATCATGAGATCAGGGGGGAGTGTAGCAGAAGTAGCAATAACTAAAATGAGGGGAAAAAGAGCTTACCTCGGGTACGTCTGTTGTGTCACCGGTTGGGGGGGGGGAAGAGAATTCCAAGATGGCGTCCAGGGGTTTTTATTAGCATTTACCCCATGCAACTCTCGGAAAATCACGTTTCTTTCTCATGTGATTATGCAAATGGATAATTCCCGGCCACTATAAAAGCAGGAGGCTAGAGACGAGTCGGCAGTGTCCTGCACATTGTGTGTGTGGGTGTTTCTGGCGATTGGAGTGTGTCTTCTTTTACCACGGTCATCACGGACAGGAATTCCCTCTCTTCTGGAGGTGGGCGATATTGACTATTTTGAAGTTGTACTGTTGGTGACAGAACATTTTTTTTTTTTTTTTTTTTTTGCCTACTACATTTTTGTTTCAGTCAGAGTGCTCTTTCTCAGCGGCGCTGACTTCTCAATCCCACCTTCCGACCTGGTATCTAAGTTCTTACAGTGAGAGAGAACTAAAGAAGCCTAAATGGGAGTGTAAGTGAAAGCCGATCGTCCTTCCAAAATAAGAAACAGCGTAATCAAAATAAAAGTAGAAAGTGATGTCATTGAATGTTTTTTAATAGAAAAAATAAAAATAAAGTGGGTTGTGAAAGACACAGATATTGATCCCAAACATGTTCACATTTCAGCTAAGCGAGAGAGTGAATTCGAGATATCTGTAGGTAGAAGTCGATAGAGTAAGGAACGTATCTTCGCCTTACACCGGTCAGTTTAAATCAAGTAATTGAGATTCATAGTTGCGAAACAAAACAATTAATGGTGGTCTTTTAGACGTTAAAATCTTAATACTTTTAATATTACGTATTTCCCCATTTTAAGAAAGCAGATAAAGATCAGATAAAAAGGTTAGTAGCATTTTGGTTGGTTTTGTTGTTGTCTTGCTTTTGTTATTTTAATTTAAAAAAATTTTTTTTTTGTTTTAAACTAAACTCAAACTCTATGAAGCAGTTTTTATTTTATTATTATTTGTGCTTCATCGAAGCATTTTATTATTATTTGTGCTTCATCGAAGCACAAATAATAATAAAATAAAAACTATTCAATATTTTTTCATATCTAATTTATCTGGAATCGAGTTGCAAATTCCGGTGCACCACAGCAGACGTTGTTATTTTTAAATAGTATTTAAGTTTTTTACGATATCTTGTGTTTGCTAAATTATTAGATGAAAATACAAAATAGTTAAAATAAAACGCCCTCATATTAATAGATTTCTAAATAAATAATAACGTTATTATTTCAGCACAATCCATATTCTGCATAAGTATCCAAATTTATTTGTATTTAATTTATTCGTTTGAAAAACGTTTGTTATTAATATAGACGAACACCTCGATTAAATGACACCGCCCCACCCCAGAATAGATTCTACTTTATTACGCGATTACGTGTAAACACACTTAACGAAAAGAAAAAAAAATATTACAAAAATCGATCATTATAGAATTTAAGTTATGAGATTAGTTTCGTATATATATATATATATATATATATATATATATATATATATATATATATATACATATATATATATATATGCGTGTGTGTGTGTGTTGCGTATAGCTAAACCCCCACCACTGCCCTCACTTGCCCTCTCCCCTTTCTATAGAACACTCCTATAAATGGAGGAGGACTATGTCTTGTAACATGGCCGCTCAATAAAGCTGCTATTATATTTTCACTTATGTGTCGTCTTCACTCTAATACTAACCCATGAACGTAACATGGTGGCAGCAGTGTTTATGGAATTAATAACATCCTAGGAGAACGACAAATCATCAAAGAACGTGTAAGCAGTATTACTTTTAGTTTTAACTTCTGGTATGTTTTCTTTTTAGTGGTTGGTCGCTCCAATTAATGGCTTCCCCTCGCCTCGTGGTCTCTGCTAATCTCTGTAGTCTGTTGTTATTATTGATATCGAGTTGCTGTCACAAGTGATTCTTGCCAAAACTTTTTTTTTCTGCCTCATTGCATTGATTAACTTTCAAAACAACACACTTCCGCCTCACGGCGATGTCCGCCGAAGAGAATATGACTGCTGCAACTAATACTGTTTCATTGACTAACGATATGTCCGGCTTACACATAAGGCCACCAGAACGACTCATATTTAGTGGGAATAAGGCAGACTCCTGGAAAATATTTTATAAACAATGGTCCAACTACTCGTTATTGACTGGTCTAGACCATAATCCACGAGAAATTCAGGTTGCCCTTCTGGAGAACTGCTTGGGCGATGACGCCATGAAAATATACCAGGGCATGCAGTTTGACACCCTGGAGATGGAGTGCATCATAGATGACATACTACAAGCACTGGAGGAGTATTCCATCGGAATTCTCAACAAAACCTATGAGAGATTTGCGTTCCGTCAGAGGAAACAGGGTGAGGGAGAGGCTTTCGACAAGTTCTACAATGATTTAAAAATACTGTCAAAGACAAGTAATTTTTGTACCTGGTGCAGTGACTCACTTCTGTGGGACCAGATTGTAGAAGGTGTCCGTGACCTATTAACCAAACAGGAGCTACTGAAGATACAGCACCTTACCCTACAGAAGAGTGTTGACATATGCAGAGCGGCTGAAATGGCTTCAACCCACAGTCAAGGAATGGGACTGGATACAGCCCAGGTGATGAGAGTATGTGAAACCAGTCAAATGAAAGAACCCGTCTCCAAAAGAGAATGTCTATTCTGCGGGTACGCACACGTGCCAAAGTGCAACAGATGCCCAGCCCATGGCAAATTGTGCCATGCATGAGAAGGGACATTTCGAATCCAAGTGTCCCAACAAAGACAGAATGACACGAAAACAGAGACAGAGCACACGAATGTATGAAAGCAAGAAACGTATTGCACCCCCACCACAAGTACACCAACTTCTCTTAACAGAGGAGGATGAAGAATACACCCACTGGGTGAATGCGATAAAACCCCAAAAAACAAAACAGGCAAAAGAAGCCAAGTGCGTTATGCTTCCGAACAAAAAAGAAGTTGTTTTCCAGATTGACACAGGGGCATCCATTAATACACTTCCTGAAAGGAGTGCAAAGAGGATGCAACCATGCAAAGGGGTTTTATCAATGTAGAATGGGTCTTTGATGAAGCCACTTGTTGTATGCCGAAGAAAGATAAGAAACCCCAAAATGCAGCAAGCCTACTCAGTGGAATTTGTAGTGTTTAGGGATGGAGATGATTGCCAGCCACTGCTTGGCCTGCGGGCAAGCGTACAAATGGGCCTGGTGGAGATAAAGCAGAAGAACTTCCATCGTATCGCAGCAGTCAATATAGAGGAAAGCTACAAGGAAGTGTTCGATGATCAACTGGGCAAGCTGCCGGGTGTTGCCACTCTCCAGCTCAAGCTAGACGCAATACTAACTATAATGCCCAATCGGAGAGTACCTATAGCTATACGCTCTGAACTGAAGAAGGAGTTAAGTCGACTAACCACATTAGGAGTGATCAGACCAGTAGGTAAACCCACTTCGTGGGTTAACCTACGTATCATAACAAGAAAAAAAACGGGACAATGAGAATATGCTTGGATCCTCATGAGCTCAACAAAGCACTCATGCGAGAGCACTACACCATACCAATCCTTAAGGACGTCCTTCATAACATGAGAGATGCAAAAGTATTTACAAAAGTGGACCTCTTATCAGGATATTGGCACGTTGAGCTCGATGATGCATCCAGTGACTTGACTAGCTTTCAGACATGCTTTGGCCGATATTGTTGGCGCCGGTTACCATTTGGCCTGAACTCCTCAGCAGAGATATTCCAAAGAAAGCTGAATGAACAATTCCAAAAATGCCTGGAGTTGTTATCATTGTAGATTACTTGGTAATCTATGGGAAAGACCAAGAAGAACATGACAGACAGCTCAACAAACTACTTCAGAAATGCCAAACAATAGGAGTTAAACTCAATCCAGAAAAACTGGAGACTGGACTAGACGCGATCACTTTCATGGGGCATTGCATCACTGAAGACGGCATTGGAGTCGACCCAGAAAAAATAAGGGTTATCACTGACATGCCAGCACCAGGAAACATTGAGACTCTCCGCAGATTCCTAGGTATGGTGAACTCCATAGGGAAATTTATTCTAAATCTTGCAACAGTAACAAAAATCCTCCAGAACCTCACTAAAAAGATGTCCCATGGTCATGGTCAGATTCCCAACAAACAGCTTTCGACACTATCAAAGGAGCAATCGTGAACTCACCCGTCCTTCCATACTACGACCCCCACAAGGAGCTGATTCTTGAGAATGATACATGTGAGTACGTGTTAGGAGCAGCGCTAATACAGGTTGACAAACCAATTGTATTTGTAAGTAGATCCCTATCAGATGCCGAACAAAGATATGCACAAATTGAGAAGGAGATGCTGGTAGTTGTATACAGCCTAAAGAAATTTTACCATTATACACATGGAAGAGAAGTAATAGTTTTGACTGACCACAAGCCGCTCGTCTCAATCAGCAAAAAGCCCTTATCAAAGGCACCAAACAACTACAGAACTTCCTGCTACGGGCCCAGCAATACAACTACACACTATGATATAAGCCAGGGAAAGATATCCCATTAGCAGATATGCTGTCACGAGCTCCAACAGGCAAGCCAGATTTGGAAGAAATAATGTCAGTGAATAATCTGACAATGCAGCCGATACAAGACCACAGGCTCGCAGAGATTCGCCAAAAGACAGTTGAGGACTCCAACATGAGAGCACTGGCAGAAGTAATCATTAACGGGTAGCCGCATATTAAGGAAAGCTTACCCAACTCTATCAAACTGTTCTTTGATTACAGAGATGAACTCACGGTACAAGATGGGCTAATACTGCGGGGACAGAGAATAATTATACCACATGCTATGCAGAGTGAGATGAAACAAAAAGCACATGCCGGCCACCTCGGCATAAATACATGTCTACGAAGAGCGAGAAACCTCATATTTTGGCCAGGAATGTCTAAAGAGTTTAGACAATCCATCGAAGCCTGTGGAACCTGTGCAACCTGTGCAACCTATGCAGACCGCCAGCCAGCAGAAGCACTAGCAGTGTCAGAAATTTCGTGAAAATAGTGAATAATTCCACCCCATCTTTCCAAGCTTATAACTCCTCGAAAAATGTAATTCAAGCCCTAATTTTTTTTTCAATTAAAGGAGCAAGGACCAAGGTTTTATTTAAAAAAACAAACAAAAAAAAAACAATGTGTTTTTTTTTTAAAAAAAGGTTTTAAACTTCGGACTTTACAGGTAAATTTCTAAAAAAGCGATTTTTTTTTGTTTTAAATTTGAATATATTATTTATTGACCTTTTCTCTTCAATTTGTGATATATAAAACTCCCCGACATAATTAATTATTTACTTTTTAATAGACATTTCAAAATGAGAGGCGTGAATTATTCGACCCCCTGTCTTTTCAAGCTTATAATTCCTCGAAAAATGTAATTCAAGCCCTAATTATTTTTTCAATTAAAGGAGCAAGGACCAAGGTTTCATTAAAAAAAAAAAAGACAAAAAAAAGACAAAAAAAAAACAATGTGTTCTTATAAAGTAAGGTTTTAAACTTCGGACTTTACAGGTAAATTTCTAAAAAAGCGACTTTTTTTTGTTTTAAATTTGAATATATTATTTATTGACCCTTTCTCTTCAATTTGTGCGACATAAATTAATTATTTACTTTTTAATAGACATTTCAAAATGGGTGACACTTGGGGGGGCGTGAATTAAAAAAAAAACGTTTGTCTAAAATATTATATTCGGTTTATTGGAAAGAACATAAAATTTCACATTGACCCTGAAAATATCGTAAAAATAGAATCAATAGAAAAATTTTGATAGATTTTTAAAGTTTAAAAATTGAAAAATATTGAGTTCGGAAAATTAATTACTGTTTTAAAAAAAAAATATTTCTATTACTTTTAAAACAACTGTAATAGTTTATTTTGGAAGTATAATCCATAAAGAAAATAAATAACCCACTTTTAACAGAGAAATTACGAGATTTTTATATTGTATTCGCAGTTTCGTGTTAGGGGTGTCAAAAATTCCTACAAAAATTCTGATACTGCTACAGAAGCACAGATCATAGCACCAGTGCCAGAAAGACCTTGGCAACAAGTAGCAGCAGACCTCCTATCATGGGGAGGAAACAACTATGTAATCACATTAGACAGACAGCAATTTCTTTGAAATTGACAAACTGGATACGCCCACACCAGAAGCCATGATTGAATGCATGAAAGCGCATTTCACACGCCATAGAATTCCATAGGTACTGACATTTGACAATGGTCCTCAATTTTCGTCTTATACATTCAGAAAATTTGAAAGGAAATGGCTATTCATACATGAGACAATATCGCCAGGCAACAGCCAAGCAAATGGTGATGCTGAAGCAGCAGTAAAAATCACCAAACGCCTCTTCCGGAAATGCAAAGCGTCAGAAGAAGATCCATTCCTGGGACTGTTGAACCTACACAACGCATCAGCTGAAAGACTAAGCACCAGCCCAGCACAAAGACTCTTTGGTAGAAGGACAAGATCAATGGCACCAGCTGTCAAATAAATCTCAAGCCCCGTTACCCACATTCAACTGATGAAACATGGAGGAAACAGGAGAGGAGGATTAGGCAGAATCAGATGGGAAAAGAGCTAAAAAGCCTCAACAAGGGATTTAATGTTAGAGTCCAATGATAATGTTCCTTACACAAGAGAGTGGAGGGAAGCAACGGTCTGAAAACGAATGACGAGTAGATGCTATGAAGTGGAAGCAAGAGACGGACAACAATACCACCGAAACAGGTGATTCCTGCGCAAAATGCCTGAGTCAAAACATATCTTCCCAGGATACCATCAAGCAAAACACACAACTGATGATCATCCTCAGTCCCAAATACAGCCTGACAATCCCATATTACAAAAAGAAAAGATTACACAGGAAAATGAACTGAAGAAAGCATTTGTGAAAGGAATGACAGCCAACAGCTGACCATGCGCTCAGGACGCATTATTCGAAAACCTGCACACTACAACAAATGAACAGTTCACCCTCCCCCATGTTGCCGTTCAAAACCATATCCCTACCCCTTCCCCTTTAGAAGAAAACAATGAACAAACACCCTCCCTGGCGGGGAGGGGGAGATGTTGTGTATAGCTAAACCCCCACCACTGCCCTCACTTGTCCTCTCCCCTTTCTATAGAACCCTCCTAAAAAAGAAGGAGTAATATGGCCACTCAATAAAGCCGCTATTATATTTTAACTTCTGTGTCGTCTTCACTATATATGGAGTTTTGTTGTTGATTTTTTTAAACGATATTAAGGTTAACGTCTCAGCCTCGGATATCCGGTGTTTTTCTTAGAAAGTCGCACATTTTTTATTTGGACGTATTTTTTATTTATTTATTTATTATTCTTTTTCAAAACAGTCATCTATGGACGTGCGTGTTTAGGAGTCCTACCTTTCTTCAGCATAGCTTGACTGTTGTTAGGATTCGAACCCCGGACCTTATGTATTTCAGTCCAGCGCCCTAACCATTATGCTATGATGCCATAGAAAATTTACTGTTTAGTTTTTATCGTTTATGTGTTTAAACCGGAAATCGGGATCATTTTACATATATATATATTATTGTAAAATGATCCCGATTTCCGGTTTATTCTTGTGTTTTAGGTCAGTTAACCAATTTTTGACACTTGTGTATTACTGTCAAGGAACCCCTTTTGGTTCACGTGTTCTCCCCCCCCCTATTTTTTTTTAATTTTTTATGTATTTATTTATTTATTTCAATTTTTTCAACGGATATTATCGAATGGACACTAATTTAACAGATTATCAAAAAATAAATAAATAAAGTCAATTTTTAAATATTTGTGAGAGATGCTCAGTTTCTAATGCCAAAATTCTAGTAAATTGAATCGATCACCCATTTTAGAATCAGTCGACGTTTTTAAGCAAATTTCGTCTTTTTAAGCAGGTTGACTATTTTTTTTTAATTTCTACTGAAATATGCTCTTATCCGATTATTTTAGGTGAATTTAGGCAAAAATGGCACCTGACAAAATGGCACGGTAAAAATGACAAAAGTGAATAACTAGGTTAAAATGGCACTTTGACAATAAAAAAATTAGGATCGTTCCGAAATTTGAACCGTTGGAGAAGTACAGGTTAAGCTCCTATTCTTCTGGGAAAAATTAGTTACTATTAAAGCTCTGGGTATTACACAGAATAGCACGAAACATATTTAAATAATGAGGTTATTATTCTTCTTATAGCGTAGCGTGAAGAAGAAATTAAGTGAATATTTTTTATCAGCATTTGGGTAGGCGGGGAGCTAGGCTTTCTTTTTTAAGATAAGAGCTAATAATCAAGGTCAATAATGCTTTCTGCTCGTTTGAGTAATCCTTTTAACGAACCAGTGTGAAAAGTATTAGTGGAGGTAAAGATAAGGAATATAACACTTAACTGATTGTATATGCACTCTCTTTCTTTCATCATAATTTATAACCCTAGCCAAGTCAGGAGTAACCGCCGCAGCAGAACTGATATTTATTATGCTTGTTTTCTTTTTATGTTTTTGTTTATGCTCAGAAAACTTGTAACTTTTACTAGCTGCTAAAAGACCCCTCATTAATATTAAACCCAAAACTACTAGTTCAGCTGGGGTGGAGGATTTTCTCAATAGAGAATGATTTTTTAAATAATAACCTCATTATTTAAATATGTTTCGTGCTATTCTGTGTAATACTCAGAGCTTTAATAATAACTAATTTTCTTTCTCAACAAAAAATGTTATAATTGCAAATTGGGGAAAAACATAAACAAACAAAAACAAAAGAATCGGTAATTTCATAAATATTGACAAAACAGAAGAGTACCTGATTCAAAGTTAGCAACAAACGGTGTTTGATCAGATTCAGCCCCTGATATTAAACTTTTTCAGTAATATAATTTCCGGCGAGTGTATCAATTTCCCACTCCAATTTTATTTATTTATTGAATTGTTAGGTGGAAGTACAGAATAGCTAAAACCTTCCCTCTCTTCAGGTTCTGCAGATTATTTAGAAAGCCACCCTTAACTTAGAGGCTCAATTATAGCTTAACAATAAAACAAAATACTGGAAGATACCTACCCAATAAACATCATAACATTTATTGAGTGAATTTCTACTTGGGTAACTTATTTTATTTATTTTTTTAAGTCATTATCAAGACTCCAAAGATATAACCATATTTTTCTTGTTCTCACATAACGCTCGACACTCAGTTTGTAAACCAATTTTTCTATATTTCAGCAGTATAACATTTTTTTAAGTAAAAATCTTTTTGGTGCAAGAAAATTAAAAGCAGTGGCCACCAGCAATTAAATCATTGAATTACGTTTCCATTTTCAAGACTTAACAAATTGAATTAAGGTAAATATGACAGCGGTAAAATTTTATTTAGGCTTCCTTTCAGATTATTATATATAAATATTTATTATAAAATAATTACTAAATAAAACATTATAAGTTTTCTTTTCTGTGCTTTTATTTAGAATTTCTTTCAGATTATTGTATATAAATATCTATTATAAAATAATTCTTAAATAAAACATAATTTTTCTTTTGTGTGCTCTACACTATTTGAACCTAACCAAACTGATTTTTTCCGAACTCAAGCTAAGGGCTTACTCCTATTTTAAACTAGTGAAACAGGGACTTAGCTAGCATTTCTCGAACGAATTTTTTTTATTGTCAAATTGCCTTTTTTACCTAGTTATTCACTTTGCCATTTTTACTGGTGCCATTTTTGCTGGTATCATTTTTACCGTGCTATTTTCCGGTGCCATTTTTACCGAGCACGGTTTTAGGTATGACGCTAATTTTCGACACTAATAAAAAATACAACTAAACATTAGTAAAATGAAATTAATTCATCGTAATTTTGCTCTATATTGTGAGAAATTCCATAACCAATGCCATTTTGTCTGCCCATCTAACATGATTTGCTAGACGGTCTTTGATTGGTTCAATTTGAATGGGCCAGTTTGGTGCCGATTTGTGTTACATGTGCGTTATTTTTCAGTCTGACAAATGAACACAGAACGGTAAAGACTCACACAGCGGTGCTCTGTTATAGAGTGCCAGGATTTTACCTTCATTGGACATCATGCAGTGGGTGGACGAGGGACATTTCTCTAAATATAGAAACAACATAATTGCTGAACTTATTTTACCAAAAGAGGATATTCTACAGTGTTTGGCTTGATATATTTGATTATGGGAAATTATTCCTATTTCTTCCAGAGACCACGAGGTCTTGAAATATGCCATATCGGACGACAACATTCCCGCTGTGTTCAACCATGTACAATATGGATCCTTCTAAAAGGAAACCTGAACTAACATTCCAACAGAGGAATCTTAGTTAACGGCTCCATTGCAATGGATAGCAAATTCAGCCACTGTTTTTGCAAGGACTTACCGTGACCAAAGAACTTTCATTTTTGATACATCTTGAATAAAATTTGAGCTAAAGGTATGGCTTTGTTTGTGAAGTTTCATTTGCTATCTGCAGGGAGGAAATTGGGTGTGTAGGGAAGAAATTTCTTACAATATTAAAGAAAAAGGATCAGGGTTTAAATCATATAAAAACATTATATATTTTACAGTCTATAGAACCGGTGTAATTTAAGCTGAACATCACAAAATAGCAAAACCTTAAGAAATGACAAAAAAACAAAAACAATGGCCGCAAATTTTTCATAGATACAAGAAAAAAAGCCAAATCAAACATTAAAAACATAACTGCTAAATCTTTATGGGAAACCTATTTTCAATTCAAAATTTTTGTATGGAATTATAAACTAAAAGTAACTCTTTCTTAATAGTAACAGATTTTACAACCAGCTGTGCAGAAACAAATTTAATTAACTCTGAACTCAATTGTTTCAGTTACTTCGTTTAGAAATTATATATTTGTTATAACTGAAGATGGTTCATTAATAAATTTACAAATTATATAATTAATAAATTCTAACTTTACTTAAGAATTATGTATTCCAAGAAACAGTGAAAATGGAAAAATAAAATTTGAATTTTTCATAACATGTTAAAGAAAATAATTTGCCACCAAGACAAAGGATTTTTTGACTAAATTTTCGGAATTTCGTTCTGGTAGTATAGAAGCGCCAATTAACTTTATCGGAAACTTTATTAATATCCTATAAGTCTTTATTGCTCATTAAAAGAAGTCTTTATTTAAAGATGTTTGCACCTATATCATACTTAATGTACACTCTTCTTCTTCCTCATCAGTATGAGTATAATAATAAACTATATTATAAAAATATATTATAAAAATATTTTCATAACTACTTACTCCACCATTAAAATTTTGTTTTGACCATCTATATTCCATAAATGAGTAATATTCCTACGTACAATTTTACCGCTTAATATATCACCCATTTTTATAGAGGCATTAGGAAATGTAGTGGTGATTACGAATTTGGGAAGATTCGTCCATTTTTTTCTAGGTAGAAACATTGAGCCATTATTGAACAAATATCGAATGAAAATATATTTCATTACCGTTCTGGAAGGATATAATGTTTTTAAAAGAGACTACAGCACCCCTAATATTAAAAACAATATTTTCTTATTTACTATTGTTTTAAAAAGAATAAATTGATTTTTCTATCTAGCTGGGTAAGTTTTTAGTGTTTTAACTTATTTTAAAACGTTTACTCAGTTCAAAAAACAAGTAGTGTCGAGTGTTAAGTGAGAACAAGAAAAATATCCGACGTGAGAGGATCACATCTTGGAAGTATCGATGAATATATTTAGTTTTACACGTTTTTAAAACGATTTTAAAATGTTTTAATAGAAAATTGTATCCAGGGTAAAGTTTATTTTGGTCTTCATCGTTCGAATTGTTGTCTCCCCCTTATTTATACATTTTAGCCGAGTAAAACTCGATTAGTCATAAAATGTGAATTTCTTAGTAAAATGAAAAAGTACTTGATTAATTTACATGATGCTTTAATAGAACATCTTCGTTTCGTCGAGTGTTACGTGAGAACAAGAAAAATGTTCGACATGAGAGAATCACATCTTAGAGGTCTCGATAATCGCTAAAAAATAGAAAATTGGAGAAAATACTGAGGGAGTTATGGTTTTAAAAAGAGACCTCATCTCCACAAAATAAATTTTAATATTTTAAAAATATAATTTAGAAAGATAAAAAAAAGGTAAAAAAAAACTATATCTCCCACAAGAACAAAGCAAACAACAAAAAAATGAAAGTAAAAAGACTCTTGAATAACGGGAATAGAGTTTTCAATAAAATTGAGGAATACATTTCTTTATTGATTACTTTTTCTTAATGATTAAACAATTTTGAAGTAAAAATATTTAAAAAAATAAACGAGAGATTTTCAACACATATCCCAAAATTTTTTTAGCTTTTTATTTATAGTTAATTACTTCTATTTTTTTGTGTTTAGGCATTACATTTTCTAATTTATAACTATATTTTTTGAACTATTAAAAAATGCTTGGAAAAATCAATTTACCTTTTTTAAAACAACAGTAAATAAGTAAAAATATGTTAAAAATATATTATAGGGGAGTAGCCTTTTTGAATCGAATAAATGCTTTAAAATAAGTTCAAACACTAAAACTTATCCAGCTAGGTGGAAAACGAATACTTAAAAAATCGATTTTATCCTTTTTGAAGCAACAGTATATAAGTCAAATATATTTTTTATGGAGTGTGTAGTCTCTTAAAAATGATATCTCCTTCAAGAACGGTCATAAAATATATTTTTAATCGATATTTATTCAATAATGGCTAATTTTCCTAATTAACAAAAACTGACGAATGTTCCATGGAAACTTTTTGGTAGACGAATCTTCTGAGTACTGGTGATTACTTTAGAAGGACGGCTTGGATATCTTCGTTTAATATTTTTAATTCATTTACTAATAATTATCTGTTTTCAGAAATAATCGCTCATCTTGTTTTGCTATGTTTTTGTCTTATGCTTTATATTTTTATTTAGCTTTGGCCTACTGTGTGGAATAATTATACTAAGTGATTTGCTTAATACACTGTCGCGGCATGTATAAATAAATTCTAGCATCCTATTTCTTTAAACTTTGATTATATTACTAATAGTTAAGACATGAATATTTGCAGAGGATTTTTTTCTTGCTGAAAACTCACCAAACACTTTTTGACCCTATAGTTTGCTGCCTAGCAGAATTCAGAGCTGTCTCTCTTAAATTATCATAGTATTCAAGTAAATTGTTTTAAATACTGCCTTTGGAGAACTTCGATGATAGTTTCCAAGCACGCCTCCATTATTGATACAAATACCTCACAATTTAAGGGAAATCTCATCACCTCAATTTTTTGATCTTATATAAGATCCCCCAAAGAAATCAGAAGTGCAATTTAACACTTCTACAGGATTCTTCTTTAGTTCTGCTATCCTATTTACTACATCGCTAACTATATCAATCCAATTTCTGATACTCTGCTGCTGTTTCAGTGAGATGTAAATCGTGGACATCCACGGTTCGGAAAGCAGCTTATCGATAATAGTAAGTAATTGTAATTCCATTATACCTATGTCACTTCCAAAGGCAATTTCTTATTGTTTGGCCAATTTATTACTAGTCCTGACTAAACATTTTACAATATCTAAAAGTCTTTTTATATTAACAAAACATATATAGGCCAAATGAAAGATCATGTTATTCTATTTTTTCAACAAATGGAATAAATGTTGCTGTAAATCCTAACGATTTCAAATAGATTTAAAACCTTTAACGCTCCCTTTTTTATGGCTGTATCTTAAAGAATTCACGTTTGTAATCATACTATAAGCTACACATGAAGAAGATTTAGATATTTCTTTAGCACGACTGTCCTTACCATCATGAATCTTTTTAGAAATAAGCTTGGAAATCGTCTTTAAACTAACTAAAAAAAACTAGTATTTACTTTGAAATGATTCTTTTTCTGAATGGTTTTGTTTTTAATAGAATATATTAAAATCAAACTATATTTTTTTATCTTTACTTTTATGTATATATATATATATTTCAGTATGGTTTTATACAAAAATATATGTTAAAAGTTTACAATAAAAATAGTCTTTACTTTAAATGTGTTTTATATTTTTAATTAAAAAAATATTTCTTGATGTCACATATTTTATTTAAAAAATTAGGTAAAAGTTTAAAATTAAATTGGAATTATATAAGTATTAGTCAGAAAGGACTGCTCCCATGTAGTTACTGGCAAGACTTCTAAACAGGAAGCGGAAATCAAAATGAAATAAGTTTATTTAATACTAGCAGATGTACCTGGCGTTGGCCGGTATGAAAAATAGCGAGAAATTTCTTAAAAAATGAAAAAATAGGGAAAGAAACTGTTTTCCATGTGACTGAATATTTTATATACCAAATTTCAAGTCTGTAGATCCAAAATTTGTTGAGTATATAGGTTAAGAGTTATCCTCGCATGCACACACCTTTTCACTTTTATAGATATATAGAGAAAGAAAAACAACCTTGGTCAGAATTAATCTATTTTTTTCATATTATTTTTGTGTGTATGGGGAGTTATAGTACAGTGTTTTAACTGATTTATTCAATTTTTAGTGGAATGTTTAATCTACATTGTCACCACAAAACCTGATGTGGAATCAGTACAATTGGTGTTACTCATTATTTCAACTAATAAGAGTCAGGGGTTTTCCCTTGGCACAAAAGCTAATAGTCTTGACTACTATTGAAATAGCGTTTCCCCTGTTGACTGAGGAATAACTGATGTCCTGTGAAGTTCTCGGCGGGCCACCCTCCCAGGCTTTTGGTTTCCGTCTTTCAGGATGAGCAAGTGTATTATTTACTGCCTGAAGCACCTCTACCAGGGAAGGTCGACAGGGCTGCCTAAGTAATTTTCAATAGGTTAGAGTACCCTCCCCCATTTAAGAGTGCAAGCTTGACTCCTCTCAACATTCCAACCTTGTGTCACATCTTCTTGTTTTAGAAAGGAAGTAAAGTTCAGACTACTAGTGTACTAACATGGATTTAAGATTAGTTCTGAGCTTAATGAAGCGAATGTTTTTTCCTCTTGTTTTTTTTTTCTTTTCAATTTTTGTACCCGAAAAAGAAAAACGTGCAAAGAAAACAAAATAGACTTTAATTCACTTTCTTACGTTGTGTTTATATTTATCTTCTAAACAAAGGGGGGGGGCAAATCAATGGTCAGCTACCTTGACTATTCACAGAAAATAAGTACATAACCGGATTATTTTACTCACAATTATGAATTATAATGAATTAAATTGCTTATAACTTCTTTTAAATGAAAATAGGTTCATAAACGAGTAATAAATTGTTTTTGACAAACTTTAATCCGAAATACGTTATTTTTCATTAAATTTCCGTGTTTTCTTTTGAAACAGTTATTATCGCCAGTATTTACGTTCGCACAATATTTAGCAAACTGTTTTTTTAATGATAATTAAAAAAATACAAAAGCACGTCTTTAAAATTATATCTGATCTAGGTGTTTTTTAAAGGAAATATAATTCGGAAATTAGTCTGAAACTATTTGTAGCCATAAATATCGATTATTAGCAACGTAGCTATATTGTTTATTAGCAGAGAGTAAGTTATTTTTCATAACAAGTTACTATACAAGATGGCAACTTTGCTTAGAACCCATATTTACGGTAAAAAAATGAGCAGATAAACCAAAATAAATTGTTTCTAATTTCTTAACTATATTTCCTTTAAAATAATTTATATCACCAATAGTAACGTCTATCATTAATTGTTTAATGGTTCATCTATGTTTACAAAGGCACGAGGTTTGAGTCACATGAAATATATTGTCATGTTAAACTCGTAAGTTTCAGTGGCTTGCATAATTTAGGTGCTGAATCTACACTTGATTCAAATATTATCAGATAAAAACGATCAAAAGCAAATACCAAAGAGAAATGTTATGCAATTTTAGATACAGATAAACAAAAAATCTTCATTATGATAATATTATTTAAAAATATCCCTTCCTCTCTAATGAAAACGATGTATATTCATTTCTATATAAATAAATATCCGTTCTGTCACACAAATATTAGCTGGTAAAACACTGGCGAAACCATTTCAAGAGTTCAGAGTAAAGAGAGAAAGCAAATAGTAAGTCTGACATGAAATGAATTCAGAAAGAAATTATTCTACTTCCATAATTAGACGCTTTCTTTTTCTATATAGAAAATTGTTTTTCTTTCTTTTACATTTTTAAACTTTATATTTTAGATGCTTTTTCTTCGATTGAGACGTTATTTTATATGAATATGAATATTAATATGTTTTTGAAGTTTTGTGGATAAGGATTGATAATTCGTATTATTTGGATTATTCAGACTACCTATCTTTAGTATTATTTTCATGTTTCAGTCGATGTAACTTCCGACTTTCTTCAGGTCTATTTTGTCAAACTCGGTAATATTTCTGTTGAACTTGGGAATCAGCATAGAACAAAAACATCCTATGGATTAAATAAAAGGTTCTATTCGTAATTCTGTGCAGATTCCTGAGTTCAACAAAAGATTCATGAGTTCAACAAGATACACCTGAAAGGTAGGAGGTTACATCGACTGCAACGTTGTGAAAATTATATTCAAAATGAGAACAGTAGTCCAAAGAATCAACACAATGCAAATAATAGTGCTAAAATGAACAAAGCATAATTTTTTTGCACTGTTTATGGATTAATTTTTGATTTATGTTACTCTAAACCATAATTTTTGCCACATCATCGTAAATTTTTTTTAAAAATTACACTCAAGATGAGAATAGTAGTTCAAATAATATGAATATTAGTTCTAAAACTGGGGAAGCATACATTGTTTTCTGATGTTTTTGGTTAATCTTTAATTCATATTACTTGACCATTATGTTTATTATTCCTTTTTATCTTTGTTCTCAGGGATTAATTGATGAGGATACAAGCATATAAATACAGCCATAAGGTGTGGAGAAATATCATTTTAAAGAATAACATGGCTACTAAGATTAAACCCGACAGAACTAAAAAAGATGTAAACAAACCAGTAAAGGCAAAACCCCATCATTGCGAAACTTGTGGACTTTCATTTACAATAAAATCTAAACTAAAAATACACTCAAGGAAACACACTGGTGAAAAACCTTATTGCTGTGAAGTGTGCGGTTGTGCCTTTGCAGTGAGTTTTACGTTAAAAAAGCATCTACTAACACACACAGGAGAAAAACCATATTCTTGTGAAGTGTGCACGTCCGCATTTACTAGTAGTTCAGCTCTGAAAGATCACGTTCGCAAACATACAGGAGAGAAACCCTATGCCTGTGACCTCTGTGGATATGTGTTCTCTAGGATTTCGAATTTAAAACTTCACAAACAAAGACACACCGGATACCGACCATTTTCTTGTGAACTCTGTAAACTGTCGTTCTGTCAAAATGCACTGCTCAAACAACATATGCTTACACACACAGGAGAGAAACGATTTACTTGTGAGATTTGCAAATCATCTTTTGCACGACGCTACCATTTGAAGCTACACACACGCATCCACACTGGTGAGAAACCTTACAGGTGTGAAGTCTGCGATCGGGCATTCTATAGCAGTTCAAATCTAAAAGAACATATGCGAAAACACACTGGAGAGAAACCATATTCTTGCAAGATTTGTGGATCAGCATTTTCAGTGAGTTCAACATTAAAACGCCACATGAAACGGACTCATAAAAATGGAATCTCCTGCAAAGTTTGCGCCTCTAAATTTACCGATTCTTCTCTTTTGAATCAGCATATGCTAACACATCGTGGCGAAAAAGTCATTCTCGTGTGACAGGTGTGGTTCTGATGACTCAAACAGTTCTGTCTTGCAAATACATGCCAGAATATTGACAGAAGAGAAGCTTCTTCATTGTGAAGTGTGCGGGTTTGCATTCTCAAAGAACCCAGAAGCTGTTTAATAATTCGGCACATATCATAACATAATACAAGATTAATCCTTGTACCTTCCTGGGCAGAATAGGCACTGCAATTAATGTTCATCAATGACCGACTAGTGGGTCATTACCGTCCTTACATTTTCTCATCGAAAGATCAGATATGAGTTTGTTACTAGCGTATACAAAAAACCTACTTTTACAGGTCAATGTGTTAGCTGGGATTCGTTTTTCTTCAAAACTAGAAAAATGAATTTGATTATAACAATAGTATATCAGATTTTGTTTATTTGCTCTACTACTAAACTAAATGCTGAACTTCAATGTATAACTGAAATTCTTTCCGCCAATGGTTATCTTTTAAACACCATTAAAAATGTACGAAGGATAAAATCGTTGCTTGTCAAGATTTGACATTTTTAGGCCCTCAAAATGTTCTGTTCATGTAAAGCTCTCATGAATTGATGTTAAAAATATTCACATAAAATTCCTGAAACCCTTTGCATTGTTTCTATGCAACTTATGTTCAAAAAGTTTTTAGGGGTAAAAGCACTTCCCCTCCTTTCAGAAGGATGGTGTACCTCAACTCAATATAATACTGTCGTTAACCGCTTTAATGATCAGTGCAATATTTACTGTATGTGGTGCACCATCCAGCACTTTAATATGAGAATTTTCCAACATATTTCGCCTTCAATATAAAGGCAAAGACAATTGCCCAATCACGGTATTCACATGACGCATGTACATAATTATATATATATATCAGGCTGTTGCTGCTTCATAAAACATTTTGCTTTAAAACATGTTTTGATATTTGGCAAAGTGTTATATATCATTAGAAAGCACGTATTCTGGTATACAAAATAATGGTCATCGTTTTGTGCTCATAGAATTTTTTCTTGTTTTTAGAATAGTCAAAATGATTATCAAGTAGATAAAATCACATTTTCGACACCTCCTTTTTTTTCGCCTTTAATCGAGGCCAAAAAGTGAGTGAAGTGACCAAGGATATTTGTGCCGTATATGGAGAAAACGCTATAGTTGAGAGAACTGTTCAAGATTGGTTTACCAGATTCAAACATGGTAATGTTTACCTTAATGATGTCCCTCGTTCCAGAAGACCAGTCAAGATAGACGAAGACTAACTCAGGGTTGTTTTGAAGGTAGATGGCCATTAGACATGTAAAGAACTGGTTTAAAAGATGAAGTGTGATTTTGCGACAATTTTACGCCACTTTCAGTCGATGGGATTTACGCAAAAACTTGGAATTTGCGTCCTTACTTTTGCAGTTAAAATTCTTTGGTTTTCTTATAAAAAAACGTCGGGAACTTGCAACAACCTAATATATATATATATATATATATATATATATATATATATATACATAATTATCTATTGACACATGTTTTACCACTTTATGGTTCATTACCGTGGCTGTTTCTAGCGAGTGGCTAAAATCTCTACCCTTACCATTGCGCCATGGAAACTCTCAAGTGGAAGATGGTATATTGAACATACATGTTATCAGTTATTGTTTTATCGTTTTGGTGTTTTATGCAATTTTGAAAAGTGGACATTTCCAATGTGATTTTACAGATAGGCATTGCCTAAGGAGAAACGTTGTTCTATCTCATCATTGTGATCCCCTCATGTGAGGAGCGTCTAGATTTATAACATAACCACGGACTTTGTCTTGCCATTTTATAGCTCATCATTTTTCTGATTCTAGCAGGATATGAAACTGGGACCACAGTGGCCCTTACTACTGTACCACAAAAGTTGCTAACATAGAAGGGTATATATCACAGTTATATTATCATCTTTTGGTGTTTTTATGATATTGACAAACGAACATATCTAACTATCTTATATAGATACAGATATTTTGTTCATTTAACATATATCGTGTAATATGACAACCAAATTAACATTTTTTTTATTCAAAAATCTTTTATTTATGTATACTGTATAACTAGAAAAATATGAATTGAACATGGGAACCGGTGCTTAATAATCTAAATAAAACCGTTCATATGATCAATATGATCGAATATCAGGAAATGTTTTTCCACATTCATGTAAATACTAATATAATCATAATTTCAACGGATTTCTTGGTTTGTGATCTTTCAGTGATTAGAGAATTTTTTTTTACAAAAGAGTCACCACTTATCAAGGCCCAGAGGCCATTCGTGGATAAGGGTTAATGAGTGTCCAGTAGTCAACGAGAAAATGTTGTAGTAATCGTTAGTAGTGGGAATTGGGTAAATTGGATTACTTAAGGGGATGGCTCATCAACAACTTGTTCATGTTGGACTTGAAGATAACCATATTGTAGTCAGTTGGAAAGAAGGTAAATGGAACAGAGTTACACAGGCATGCAGTTCTAAGAAAGAAGCTTTGATCATGGAATCTACGTTTAGATTAAGGCACAGATAAAGAATGGAGGAAATTATTGATAGGGTTTCAGATAGACAAGTGTTTTGTGAAAGTTAGGCAAGGGGAGCCATAAATTGTAGCTCAGGCGACCACTTGCCATGATAATAACGATAAAGCAGAGACAGGCTCGCAACATCTCTTCTGTGGAAAAGAGGTTGCAGGGAAGAGAAAAGAGCATTCCCCACCAGGCTACAAAGTCTGTTGAACTCTGCCAAAGCAGGATAAGCTGTTTCTAGCAGCTCTTTCCCAGATGTGGCAACAGTACTCCATCCTTTGACGTACTTGGCTCTTATACAGATGGAGAAATGCATCAGCAATGAGATATCTACTGGAGTGGTAGAACGATCCCACCATTTTTCCAGTAGCCTTGGCAATGGATCTCATGTACGTGTTCCATCTCAGATCAGGAGTAAAGAATTTTTTTAACTCCAGATTCTCCTCTTATAAGTGGGCATCAAGTACCAGTTTTTGTCTTATGTGCAACTCGAGCAAGGGTCTTAATTAAATCTTCCAGCCCATTAGTGAACACTTTATACCTACATTTCCATAAAATATATTTATCATTTTTATTTAAAATAGAATTATAAGTTTTACGGGCCCACATTTTAATATACACAGGCGGTAAAAAGAAAATCTGCACTTGTAATTTTTTCAAAGGCTGCAAATTTAAGCTAAATTTAATGTAACTGTTTAAACAAGCTATACCTCATTGATTGGCCTTTTATTCTTCTATCATTTTACCTGTTCATATTTGACTTTTATTTGTAATATTCTGGTGTTCACGTCAATTTAAAAAAATAACTTCAAATTGAGAAAGCAAAAAAGTCTGCACAATGGAAAGTTGTTATTTAAATGTAAATTTAGGACATTAATGCAACACAAATACAACAGGAACACAATGAACTAGTTAATATTTAGTGACATAGCCCTACTGCAATTTGACAGCCTGCAATCTTTTGGGGATTCCTTGAATTAGTCTGCAGCAATACTCCGGGGAAAGGGCATCCCACTTTTCTTTAATATTTGTCCAAAGTTTTTCCAAATTTGAAATTTTATCATTGCGTAGTTGTTGCTTGATGTAATGTCATACGTTTTCGATAGGATTGAGGTCTGGAGATTGTGCAGGCCAATCCAAACACGGAATATCATGCTCTTCTAGGAACCTCTTGACATTGTCAGCTGTGTGAATGGGAGCATTATTCTCATGAAGATGGGATTATCATCCAAATTCTGACCAAGGTAAGGTAGAAAATCCTGAGTCAACATATTAATGTACTTGGTCGAATTAATTCGACCTTGCAAGCGAACTATAGGCCCTGGACTATTGGTACTAATAATGCACCACACCAAAGCTGAACTTCCACCACCTTGCAGCGGTGAAACTGAACACCTAGGATTTTATTCTTCGTCTTTCCTCTGACGGACGTACTGCCTACCATCTCTGCCTAGCCTATTGAACTTGCTTTCATCGCTAAAAAGCACTTTTGACCAATATGAAGAGTCATGATCTTCATTGCATCTGACGAAGTCCATACGGTGTTTTCTGTTCTTTACAGAAATCACTGGCTTGCGTCTTGCAACATATCCTCGCAAATTAAAGTCCTTTAATCTGAACTTGACAGTAGAAAGAGGGCACTTTTAAAAAAGATTGCACCGTTGTTGGATTTGGGGAGCCGTTTCTTAGGCTGCAAATCTTGATAGCATTGTCTTACCTGTTAGAAATAACTCTAGTACGACTAGATTTAGGGGCATAACGAACACTGCCGGTGTTTTGGTGCTTTTGCACAGTCTTTCGTATCGTTTTCTCATCACATTGCTGATTTTTCGATTGGATAAACCAGAAAGGTGGAGATTAATGAACCCTGACGATCACTAAGAGAAAGACGTTGCATATGGACTTCATGTTACGTTGTATAACCTATAACAACAAAATTACGATTAGAGATGCTTTGTTCCCTGCTGGTGGATATTTTAAACTGATTTAGGGGCGATAATTAAAGCTGGTTTTAAGCGAATTTGTTGTTGCGGACTTTCTTTTTGCCTCCTCAATATGAAGTTATTTTTTTAATCGACATGAGCACTAGAATATTTCAATTAAAAGTCAAATATGAACTGGTAAAATAATAGAGGAATAAAAGGCGAATCAAATGAGGTATAGGTTGTTTAAACAGTTATATTAAATTTAGCTTAAATTTGCAGATTTATTTTTAATTACAAGTACAGACTTTCTTTTTGCCGGCACTGTATATTAAATAATCAATTGCCTTTAACTCCAGCATGTAGTAAAATCAAAATAAATTATTTTGGACCATTAATTTCCAACGTAATGTTAATTAATGATAATGTTTACCCATTATCTATCTTTTATTATCGGTTATGTTAGAATTCATTTTTTTAGCGTAAGTCATAAATTTAATGAAAATATTTAAAGCGCTATTATAAGAAAGTCACAAGTAGCTCAAGTAGTAGAACGCTAATCTGAATATATATTGAAATGATATGATTGGTTACTGTAAAGAATTATCTGTCGAATTTGTTTCAGCGATACATTGTAGTTAATAGTTTCTGAGGTGCAAAAATGATGTTCCGATGATATAACTCCTGACCCACTATTTCAACAGCAACCGCATGTGTCTTAGGAACATTAAAACGATATTCATTTTCTCATCTCTGAGTTTTTTCAGCATGAATAGCCATTTTAAAGAATTCACATGTAACATGCACTATAGTCATATTAAAATTTTGGATAAATTTATTTTCTTGGTAACACATAATTGCAATTCTAGAATTAGATCAAACTTTGAGGTCGATATTGACTTACTGTTGTTGCGTCTTGCTGTTCATATTTCATTAAATATTTTTGAAGGTGCTGTGGATTTCCAACTTCGATGGGAAGCGAGGAACAAATTCTATGCTTCAAGTATTTGTTCAGCACCAAAGCTTCTCATATATGTAGAATGATGCAAAATGTTTTCAATAAGTGATCTTAATAGTTTATGAAATCTACCTAAATCTGGAATAATACATTTCCTACTGAATCAGAAAAGTCTGACGACGTTTACTATACACAGGTCTGAATGCTTCTTTCTTAGAACTGCCCGCCTATGGAACACTGTTCTGCTTGCTTGCTTCTTGACCGACTACAATATTGTTGCCTTCAGGTCATATGCAAACAAGTTCGGAAAAGTCTGACAATGTTCACTCTACACAGGTCTGAACGCTTCTGCCCATGCCTCTCAGCAACCTGCTTTTAAGGTGTCAAGGCGCACCTCAAATTCACGTGTGAGACGTGATTTTTTTTTTAAACTGTGCAAGACCGTGGGCATTAAAACACCACGGTCGCCATCTTAGATCTTTTCGTTTTTCCTTCTCAGCCCACTGGACAGACACACACGAGCACGTTTTTGCAATAAGCCTTCTCTATTTTCCTCACACCTACCATAATAAAACTACCTGGTGATTCACTAATCCATTTTTGCATTACATTGTCTGCAAGCTGTCGCATTATTTAATGTATCTCTTTGCACATCTGAATGTAACTGGTATGTGCAGCATAATATTTATGCCCTTCATGAATCCAGAAACTTGATTGAGCAGCAGTTGTACACGATGTTTGTAACTACGTGGCTTCAAATATAGCATATCATTTTCGTTCAATATGTTCCGTGTGTTTATGTTAGTACACTGATCCTGTTCCATCTTATATGTCTCTGTAACAACATGGTCTTGCTGATTGTGACTCAGAATCATTTTCGTTTAAGAAAGTATCAAAATTGTCTTCTTGAGACTGCTAATAATTATTGACTTCTCTTTTGGGGCGCAGCTAGTGTAGGGAAACGTGCGACTTACCTAACTAGCACGAGTGCATAATTCAACGGGTTGGTTGTTGAATGAAATGAATGAAGAAGAAAGAAACAAAAATGGCTGCATTATCTCTTTATATGCCTGCAATGAGACCACTCGATATGCAAATAAGATGCTCCTGGTTGGAGATAAAAGAGGGTTGATTTTTTTAGAGGGACGTTCATTTTGAAGTTGAATTTCGAAGAAATAAGTTGAATTAGCAGAAGTTCGTTTGGAGTTGAGAGAAGGTGCGTTACGTATACAGAAGTTTGGAAGTTTGGAAACAGTGTCAACCTACCCAGGTAATTATTGGTGTGACGGGCGGAAGAAATAACACTCAAGTTATTGACTTATAGCTAGTATTGTATCACGACCAAGAGAATTGTTATTTGGAGGCATAATGCATTTTATTAGTCCTTGCCATTAATCGAGCATGAAAAGAGAAAAATAAGAGGCTGGAAATTAAATAAAATTGAATATTAACATTGCTATATACTCAACTAATAAACTTGTGTTTGTTGTATAATATAAAAATACCATTTTAAAAGATAATATAGATTCTCGAGGAGAAGACAGCATCATATAATAAGAGTCGTATTTGTAATACAAGCTCGAAGATTTGAAAGGTCTGAAAGAAACTGACATAGCTTATTTAAGAATAAATAAACAAATCAGTTTTTATAGCTACATCGCAGACTTGTATAAAATTAATTATCTAAAATAATATGAAAAAATGAAATGTCCCTTCCTTATGGAAAAAAGGGTCGGTGCTTTAAGAGCTAAGTTAAAATCTTTATCCATAACTGTTGAAATGTATTTTGTCTTAAGTTTGCCAATATTTGTGTATTAAACTTGTGGTTTGAGTTGCACTGGTGGGTCATTACCCTATTGCAGGATGCCTACGGACTGCATGTAGTTATATCAAAAGGCTAGCTAGTGGAGCGAAGTGGGAGGATGGAGTTGATAAAGAGACTGTGGACATTATGAGAGAGATTATTGAAGAGGTGAAGAGGGAGGATCCAGTGAGAGGTGTTTGGCATGTACCCAACAGTGCAGAAGGTGTTGTGTGGTGTGATGCAAGCTGTATAGCAGTGGGGGTTACCTTGGAGATAGGTGGTGTTACTGCAGAAGATGCTGCTTGGTTGCGGAAGAAGGACGACGTGGCTCACATAAATGTGGCGGAACTGGATGCGGTTATGAAGGGCATCAACTTAGCCTTGAAATGGGGGCTACAGAATGTTGAGGTGAGGACCGACTCAGCCACTGTGTTCTCTTGGATCCATTCCGAAGTTACAGGAGAAAGGAGGGTAAAGACGAAAGGCGCTGCCGAGATGCTAGTAAAGCGTCGATTGATGATGTTAAGGGGGCTGATTAGGGAATTTGATCTTCAACTTTCTTCAGCAAAGAACAGAGCAGATGTGATGACGAGGGTGCGGAAGACCTGGCTAAAGGCGCCGAATGAGGTGGCTGTTGCAATATGTTGTGTGAATGAAGACACTCTGAAGGATTTGCATGACATGCACCATTTTGGAGTGGATAGAACCTTGTTCTTGGTCAGGAAGGTGGATCCCAGAATCACAAAGGAGGCCGTTAGGACAGTGGTTGCAGCTGGTGTCAATCAATCGACCCTGCGCCGAGTAGACACGAAGCTGGTGAGGTTCAGGTGGCAGAGAACTGGAGCAGGTTGGCGATAGACGTAACGCACTATCGACAGAGGTCGTATCTGTCAATGGTCGACTGTGGACCAGGAAGAGTAGCCATTTGGAGGGAGATCAAGGCGGAAAATGTCGGTGAAATTGCAAAGGTCTTGGAAGAGGTGTTTTTTGAGAGGGGTCCAGTGACGGAAGTGCTAATGGACAATGGAACTGCCTTTCGCTCAGCTGCCATGAAGAATGTGTTGGATAAGTGGGGAGTGCGGCGCTATTTCAGGGCTGCATATAGACCAGGCGGAAACGGAATTGTGGAGCGGCATCACAGGACCATTAAGGCTATAGCTGAAAGGGGCCAGATTTCGCCGCCAGAAGCTGTCTTCTGGTATAATATGTCTCCAAAGTCAGGGCAAAAAGTGGAGTCAGTGCCGCAGAGGGCAGTCTTCAAGTACAAGTGGCGGCATCCCTGAACTGCACAGGTACCCGCAGAGGAAGGCGAGAAGCGAGCGACTGTGCGAGTGGGAGAGGAAGTGTGAATCTCGCCTGATGCTCGCTGTACCACACGCTGGGGGAGGGGCATTGTGACAAGTGTCCAGTCCCCGAACAATGTATCTATCGACGGCATCCCTCGACACATCCTTAATGTGCGGCCGGTAGTGGTGTCATCAGAGGAAGACAGCGACGTCGAGCCAAGTAGCGACGTTCATGAAGAGGCTCCGCGGAGATCGCAGCGAGAGAGACGGCCGCCATGTTGGTCGAGCGACTACGTGATGGGTTGACATGTGATGATCGTGTAGATCAAGGGGCCGTGTGGTTTGAGTTGTCCCCCTTTGCAAATTGGTTGTTTGGAGAAATGGAAAACTAGATGGCTCTGGTTGATAGTCAATTTGCATAAGTGGAGAAATGGGCAGCATATAAACGGTACTTTTTTTAAAGCAGTGTGAAGAGTGCAGAGTGTGAAACGACGGTTGGAAGAAGTGACGGGGAATTCTTTTTGTGACGGTGAATTATTTTTGGACGTTGAAGAGCTCAACCTTTTGGAAGGAACAGCTGTGTCTTATATATATTTTTTTAATTTCTTTTTTTTTTTCTTCTACTTCACTACAGAAATATATATATATATATTATTTATCTTTTTTCTCTTATTGCAGTCTTACTAAAAATTGAAACACCTTCACATTACTTATCATGCTTTATTACTCGTGTTTAAAATTGTTTTTGTTAAATACGCCTGGTATTACCCTAAACCAGTCTTTAAATAAGATGCCCCAATCTAAAAACGTAAGCCGACTTCACAAGTTGCATTATTGGAACGTAATTATAAGGTGAACCTCGAAGATTCTATCGCGAGGTACCTAAAGCAAAAGAAAAACTTTCACGGATTAATATGGGAGGGGAGACTATCTTCAAATTCTATTCTAAACTGGGAATGGGCAAAGGACTTATACTAAGTAGATATAAATAAGTCGCTCTTATCATTTATTTTTAAATGGAGAGTGGATAATGCAGTGGATGTGTTATCGGCAACTCCAGTAACTCTCGCTTCTTCTTTTTTGTCCCTCAGTCCTCATTTCTAATGGGTGATGTTTCTGACAAAGGGTGAAGAAAAAGCTGCTTCCCATGTCGGTAGTACTTGGTGAACAGTAGTCTGAGATGTCGGAAATTTGCTGTCTCTATGTCTATCCTTGCGGTCATGTCACTAGTAAAGGTGCTGGAGGTAAACGTTTTCATCAGGGCTGATGTTAACCGCCTGATAGTCAGGGACCCGAACCTTGGAATAACCACTAAGGAGGCTGTCCTATCAGCAGGTGCAAAGTACTGGGGCTGCTGTATTGCCATTTGGTGAATGGATTCTGGACCATGCAGTAGTCTCTGGTGGGGCCTCTCGATGCCATACTAGTGGGTAATTGTTATAGCTTTACCTTATCATGTGCTACAAAAAATCCCGTCTTTCCTCTCTTACTTTCCCTCTCTGTTCTGCTCTAACCAAGTATGTGACCTGTTCCACAAATCCCAAAAATCCTCAACATGAAATATCTCCAAAAAGAAAACACAAATAAACCCTGTCTCCTTCTCCAACATTAGGGGTCTACGTTCTAACCTTCCAGAGGTTGAAACCCATTTACAGGAGACGAAACCTGACATATTCTTTCTAAGCGAAACTGGAATAGGGCCGACCACCTCCCTAGATGAGTTCATAATTAAAGGATACTCTAACTTAACATCTAAATCTGACCCCCAAGATCACCACGGGCATGGAATATGTGCCTACATTAAAGATGGCTTCCCGTGTGGCAGGGATATTTCCAGAGAATACCCTAATCTATCTTATATCTGCTCCCGGGTTGCACTTGCTTACACCACCGCCTTTATATTTGCCCACTATCGCCCCCACAACAGCGAAGTTACTGTCTTTAGGAATATATCTATAACTATTTGCCAAAAACTTTGCGGCAAATTCTACCCTGTGCGACGAAGGCCATCAACTCCCCGTATTCCCTCCTATAACAGACAACATACAAATATCTGTGCGTGAGGTCGCCAAGCTAATCAAGAACCTTGATTTCAGTAAAGCAACTGGTCCTGACGGTATTCCAATTATAGTGTTAAAAAAATTACAACCAGAACTTGCCCCAATACTTAATAAACTGTTTAAGCGTTGCCTTAAGGAGAAGTGCTTCCCAACACCCTCGAAAACCTCATCAGTATGCCCTGTATGTAAGAATTCAGGTGATAAGTTATCTCCCTCTCAGTACAGACCAATAATCTCCGGTGTATCATGAGTAAGTTGCTGGAATCCACAATAAATAGAGAAGTAGTCAACCACCTTAGTACAAATAACCTTCTTAGCGACACGCAATATGGTTTCCGTTCTGCTAGATCTACAGCAGATGTGCTAACGGTTATATCTAAAAGGATTAGCGAATCTCTCGACAAATGCTTCCTTTCTAGGGCAATTGCTCTTGACATATCGATAAGGTTTGGCATAAAGGCCTCCTACACAAGATTTCCAGCTACGGTATAACTGGAAATGTTTTCTTGATCATTAAATCATTTCTCTCTGATAGGCTTATAAGAGTAGTGGTTGATGGGCAGAAATCAGAGGCCCACAGTATTAATGCTGGAGTCCCTCAGGGGTCCGTACTGGGCCCAACTCTCTTCCTGATCTGCATCAATGATCTCCCAAAACACGTAATAAAATCATTCGTTGTCATCTATGCTGATGACACGACTATCTATGGCAACACATCAAAGGCCGTAAATGACGATGTTCTCTCTGATTCTCTCTCCTCTGATCTTAAGCGCGTGGTACAGTGGGGAAAGAGGTCGTTGGTTACCTTTAATGCATCTAAAACCAAACTCCTATCCTTACATCATCAACGCTCTGATCCTCATCTGGCATCAATTGAAATGGATGGCTCTTGTCTTGTTCCATGGCAAGTGCTCGTCTGAGCTCCATTCTCTGCCCCCTCCCTCGCCAATCTTTTTCAAAAAACACCCGACTAGCTGAAACCACCGTCAATAATTTTCCCCACTCCTAATCTGTGCCTAAATCAAAACATAGATTCCACGAACAAAGCTTCTTTCTTAGAACTGCACGCCTGTGGAACTCTGTTCCGCTTGCCTGTTTCCCTCCCGACTTCAACCTGGATGTCTTCAAGTCCAACACAAACAAATTCCTGATGAACCCCCCCCTAAGTAATGACACCTTATCAATTTGTCCAATACTATTGCTACACTATCCCATTGATTACTGTATACACAATAACCCTGATCCCCAAGTGGCCATTGGGCCTTGATAAGTGGTGAACTCCATGTAAAAAAAATATATAAATTTCTGTTCATGACTGCGTAAATATTTCTTTTTTTCAGAGATGTGTATATATTTTATGCGGTCGGAAATTTATCAATTTATTTATGAAATTGTTTCTTGAAAGTACAAAGTACTTAATAAAGGGTGACGCCCTCCCTATTTCAGAATGTCTTTCTAAGTAACGTTAGTACTGCACCCCGATCACTTAAATGCAGGAACTTGTTTAGGAATACATTCTTGACATTGTGAGATGGTCATTGATAATTTCCCGTAACTATTTAACAAATGAGGTACTAAGTAACAATTATTGAAGGACATTGCAAACCACAATAATAATCTACCCGGAACAGGAAGTTTAGTAACAAAATGTGAGTAATAACAATTACTGCTGATTTTGATATTATAATGAAAAAGCCCAAGTCTAAGGATGCTTGAAAGAAGCTTTATTTTACGGAGAACTGCGCTAGAACGAGCCACTACGAGTATTAATTTAACAAAAGAAAGAAAGCTCCAAGGAAGTTACTCACTTCCGGAGAGCATAAGCAGAAGAAAAAGTTTTTTTGTTTTTTCAGCACACCCTCTGCTGCTCAATGAAGTTCGAGACCGTATGATTGTCTTGGGATGTCAGGAGCGGGTGTCTGTTTAAACTGAAAAGAAACAAAAGTTCAAAGCTGATAGTTTCAAGCTAAAGATGGAAGGTTTCGACGACCTCTAGGAGAGCGTCGAAGATTCATCACCTTGTCTGCGTGTATTATCGGGTGGGCATAACTGTCTATGTATAACTAGTGTATATAAGGTATACGTGTTTCTGTAATTGATGCTTGTGTATCATTTAGTAGTTAGAATTATAAGGACAGTTACTTTTCTTTGTATATCTGTTGTGTCTGTACGTGTCGATATGTTACGTGTATATTTAATAGTTTTTCTATGTGTATGTGGGTGTTTTCACATATTCACGACAATAACAAACGGGACAATAAAATGGACAGTAACGCCCTTGTCTGCTTCACAATCGACAGGTCACCTACCCTATTCATTCTATTTCTCTCCTCTAGCAGCAGGTACCTGGAATGAAGGCATATTCTGAATGGAACAACCAAAACGCCAAGTTATCATTTCCGATCCGTATTTTCAAAATGTGCCACGTCTCGAAGTTTGCAGTTTCTCCCTCATATTTTCCTTCGTTGGTTCATAAATGTTTCCATCTGACCATAGAGATAATTCCTGTTCGCTAAGTCAGTGCCTAGTTAACTACCAACTGGTCTCTCCAACTTCCCGTTATAGACTAACTTCTAATTCTGATTTCTCCTAGCGTATGTGTCTCTTACGTCAGCCAGAATGGACAATCTTGTTTGCACGTAAGCCACATCGTTATTACTTAAACCAAATTCCAAACTAGCATTGTTTATGCTGTTCCTCTATTCATAAGGTTTCCTTGAGCTAAAATTCCCCAGTTAAATATTTAACATATATATTTTAACTAATACTCTTTTCTTTTAAAACATTTTTCTGAATATTTTTAACCTAGATAATTTAATAATTAATCATAATAAAGAAAGTGACATATTCATCAACGTCTATCAGTAGGTATCAGTTGCAAGAATTTGAAGGTAATGGTCCTTTGAAGTCCACATCTATTCTTTCAAATGGCTGACTTGCTTTTACAAAAAAAAGTGAGGCGCTACCTTAATAACCCTGGGTTTTACTTTGGAACAGACCCGGCAGGCCTTCGTAACTTGTGAGGTATATGGTTAGAAAAGAAAAAAAAAAAAAAAGAAGCGTATCTGCATCGCTCTTTCAGAAAGAAGAAGGAAAGGATGGCCAGTGCATTTGTATATGCGAAGGCATCTTGGGAAGGCAGAGCATGATGGGAGAAGCTATTTTTTCCTGCCCCTTACTTTTTTTCTAGATAGGAGGATATAAAAGCAGGGAAAGATTCCCTGGCGAGGGGAGAGAGAAAAGAGTCGTGAACATCTTCTCTTGAAAAGAATTTCGTATTGCTGACGTTCAGATTGTGCGGTGTGACATTGGTGGCAAGAGGCCAGGTGTTGTCGATTGGAAAAGAAGAGGGCAGAAACGTTCTGTTGTCGAGAGAGTGACTCACTCCTTCCCAAACCCCAGAACCGAATCCTGATTATAACCCTAGAAGCTATTTTGGCAAGTCAAGCAGGTTAACATGACTGACTGGAGACTCTCAACTCAGATGTTGAGACCCTTCACTGGGGAGGGTGACCTAATTAAATGGCTGGAAAAATTAAAGATGGTGGCAAGGTTGCAAAAAATCGAAGACGTGGTCACCCTGCTACCACTCTACTTAGAGGGGGAAGCCCTCACTATTTACCAGCAGATGCCCGATGAAGATAAGGGAGACCTTGCCTCAGTGGAGCAAAGACTGAAATTGGCTTTCGCCAAGAGTCCATTTGAAGCACTCGGCAAGCTTGCAAGTTTGAGGTGGACAGGCGAGTCTGTTGACGTCTTTGCTGTGGAGATCAGAAGACTAGCAGGATTGGCT
This sequence comes from Euprymna scolopes, assembly GCF_053919585.1. Lineage (NCBI taxonomy): Eukaryota > Metazoa > Mollusca > Cephalopoda > Sepiida > Sepiolidae > Euprymna > Euprymna scolopes. Next base: position 524,952 of record NC_136505.1, read on the forward strand.
GTTTACGTGGGGAGATGACGGTAAAGCTATATCTAGTGAATGGCTTCCCAGAAGGAATCTCCGCGAACATGCAGAGAATCACTGAGATCAATTCGATGGAAGTGGACAATCTCTTGGTCCACGCCAGAGTCCTAGGCAAGAATGTCAAGGGCCTAATCGTAGCTGCAGCTGTGTGGAAATAAGTGCATGAGGCCCCACTTGAATGACGAGAGACAGGCAACGAGGCGACAGGAGGGGAGGCTTGTCATCAAGTGCTTCTGGTGCCAGGGTCCTCACCTGCTTAAGGACTGCAAAGAGCTGAGACCGGGGGGTCATCTGCTACCGATGTGGACGAGTGGGGCACATTAGCTGCTATTGCGCTGCTGCATGGGACCAGGGAAACGAGTGAAGGGCAGCCATTGCACCAGTGGTTCCCCCTTCTATGTGGAAATGGCGCACAATGAAACGTTGCCTCAGTTACCGGTAGTGGTCAATGGGAAGAGAGCCATGGCCCTTGTTGGCTCAGGCTGCACCACGACGTTGGTAACGAAGAATGTCGCTAGATCATGGAGCGGAACCAGGAGTATTAAGACCGTGGATGGTAGGGAGGTGAAATGGCTGGGAGAGACAACAGCGGAAGTACTGGTGCAAGGTGTGCCTATTGGACTACGAGCCCTGGTGTTGAATCGTCTGGTTGGTGATGTTGATGTGGTTTTAGGTGTAAGTGCGATCAACCAACTGGGGGGCGCTATGTTGAGAGGGGCCAAGTAACTTTTGGACGCCTCAGCGCAGTAGGAATGGCAGGAGTGGAAGGTGATAGAAATATCAGAATACAAAAACCAGAGGCTTGCTGCATCGAGGACGAGGATTTCCTGGCGAGGTTCGATGGTGAGAGGTGGACAGTGGAATGGAAATGGATCTCCGGGCCTCAGGAACTACGAAACAAAGTAAGCTGCTACGAGAAAACAATGTGAGGAGAAATAAGAAAAGGATTCGAGGAAGAAGTGGAGAGGTGGATAGAGGAGGGAATTCTGAAACCGTGGACAGGGGAAGAAAAGGAGTGCTACCATTTCTGGCGGTTGTTCAACCCACAAAGAATAAAGTTAGACTGGTACTGGATTTCAGAGAATTAAACAGATACGTAGCCTGCCACACTGGAAAGGGGATTGATATATGCGAAGAGGTGAAGAGGAAGTGGAGGAGAATGAAGCAGGCCACTAAGATTGTCGACCTGAAGTCGGCTTATCTCCAGATTCATGTAGATGAAAAACTCTGGAAACATCAATTGGTCCGGTACAAGGGGAAGTTGTATTGCCTGACTGCCGTGCTGAAGGCGGTGCTGAGTAAAGACTGTAAAGTGGACAAGGCCACTAGTTCGTACATTGACGACATTCTCGTGGAGGAAGCAGAGGTGACAGCAGAAAAAGTGAGAGGCCATGTCGCGAGGTATGGGTTGACTGCAAAACCGGCGGAGTCCCTGGATGGAGGAGCGGCGTTAACACTATAATTGGGATGCCATCATGGCCAGTTGCTTTACTGGAATCTAGGTTCTTGATTAGCTTGGCGACCTCATGCACAGATATTTGTATGTTACCTAGCTTGTTCTGTGCTATAGGAGGAAATATGGGGAGTTGATGGCCTTCGTCGCATAGGGTAGAATTAGCTGCAAAGTTCTTTGCAAATAGTTTGGCCTCGTCTGACGCTGACGAGATGACCGCTGGTCCATTGATAATGGTTGGGATAGAACGCACACTTCTGTTCAGGATCCTATTTGTTATTTGCCGAAACTGGTGGGAACCAAGCTGCTGATCAGCTACCTTGGATTTAGCAGACTGGGCATATAGCCATTTCCCCATCAACTTTGACATTGGTGTGACGGGCGGAAGAAATAGCACTCAAGTTATTGAATTATAGTTCAGTCAGTACTGTAATCTGTTTACCAAATGTGTATTGGTGAAAACGTTCACAAGCGTTCACCACTGTCAATAGTTGTTTCTCAATCTGTGCATATCGGGTTTCTGTGTCTGTAAGTGCTCGGCTAAGGGTTGAACTTCTTGTAGCAATGCAGCCCCCATTCCTTTCTCATTTGCATCACATTGAACGACCAATGATTTGTTGGGGTCATAGTATCTCAATACTGGTGCTTCACTCGCCAATTTTCTGATTTTCTCAAAAGCTTCTTCATGGATTTGAGATCACGTCCATGGCACATCCGCCTTTGTTAAGTTGCGAATTGGAGCCATCACATCAGAGATGTAAGGCAGAAACTTTGCCAAATAATTCACAAATCCTTCCAATCGTTGCAGTCGTTGCACTCCCTTAATGTCTGTTGGCCGTGGCATATCTTTCATGGCTTTTATTTTCTTAGGATCTGGAAGTAAATCCTCACTGGTTATCCTGTAACCCAGGAATGATACAGATGTTTGCCGTAAATTCATTTTCTCAGCATTCAATCGCATCCCACGATCACGACATCTTTGCAAAAGTCTTCTGGGTTTTCTATCATGGTCCTCTGTTGCTTCTTCCATCGTTTTACCAATCTCGACCACCAGAAGATCGTCTGCTTTGTTGATGATTCCTTTCAAATCGGCCACATTATTATATAGTTCTCTTTGAAATGTTTCCGGGGCTGGAGCAATTCCAAATGGTAAAAACCTTCCATCGAAACCGACCATATGGAGCGGCAAAAGTGGCCAAGCGACTGCTGGCTTCATCTAACTTCAGGTGCCAAAATCCATCCCTTAGATCAAGAGTTGAGAACACTTTGCTATTAGCAAGTTCTGTGAGGAGATCGTCCAGTACCGGTAACTGGAAATGCTCGCATTAAAGAGCCTTATTTAATGGTATGGGGTCAATACATATCCGTCACTTTCCATTTTTTTATTACCAGTTTACCTCCAGATGAACCTCTCCAGGTAACGTACCCAATTCCTGAAATTCGGATATGATGCTCTCCGGGTGCTGTCTTTTTGAGATATGTTTGCAACCCTCTTAAATTTGTCATTGTTCACATTAATGAATGCCATTTGTTGGATGGCATTCGCTCCAAGTAATGGATGGAAGTCTTCCTTTACAATGACAAACTTCTCTGCATACTTGAGTCCGGTTTATCACTTTTATCCGACGTTCTCCTAAGGGTTTCATTTGTGACCCGTTCCACATGACAAAGGTCTTATTGGACTGCTCAAGTGTTTTTCCCGCCACATGTTTCTCTTTCAGGATGTTCACTGAGGCTCCACTATCTAGCTGAAAAACAACCGGCTTTCCTTTGACCATCATTTCTGCCTTCATCACTTCAGGTCTGATGGAATTGATTCCTTCTTTCGTGGTCACACTGTCCACGTGTCCATAGTCTGAACTATCACTACTGCTATCGCTATCAGCTTGTTTTCCAACAAACCGAATATTCTTTTTTCTTGATTTTCATCTTTTTGCAAAGTGCTGCTTTCCATTGCATTTGAAACACATCTTACCAAAAGCTGGACAAAACTCTTTTACGGGTTCATGTTGCAATGCACACGCCCTACACCCTCTGTTACTTTCTGTGATTGTTGGTCTTCCCTTAGGTTTCAAGTCCACTCTATTAACTGCCTCGGGTCTCAGAATTCTAGACTGTAGCGTTGCATTTTCCGATAGTTTGTATATGTCTATGCATCTCTGTAAGTCCAACTGTCTCATTTTAAGCAGTTCCTCTTGGGTGTGGGGTTTGTGTACTCCAAGAATTATCTGATCACGTAGTATGGAAGAGACGCAATTCTCACAGAAATTGCATGTCTTTATCAACGTACGGAGTGCCGTGATAAATGCTTCCACTGTTTCACCTCCCTGTTTTCTTGTGTGGAAGATATATCGTTCGTATGTCTCATTAATTTCTCCAATGGTATACTTATCGAACGCTTGGAGAATTTCATTGGGTATTCTCTCTTCTTCCGGAGTCAGAAATTTAAACCCATAATATACCTTTAACGCTTCGTCTCCAAGTGTATGCAGCAACATCGCCGTTTGGTATGGTACTGACTGTCTTGCTAGATACATGATAATAGCTTAGTTATTCCGTCTTAATTTAAACAGCTTCCAGTTCACTGACAGATTATTTTCCATACACAGGAGTTGTGAGGGTCATATCCCCACCACTGGTCTACTTATCCTTTCCATGTTAAGTTCGGACACTTTTTTTTCTCAATACAATCTTGTGTTTTACGGCCGATTAAATTGGTTTAAACTTTTTTCATATTATTTAAACGCAAATAGATCACAAGCAGAACAAACTTTTTGTGTGTGTGTGTGTGTGTGTGTGTGTGTGTGTGTGTGCAATGTAACACAATAAATCAAACATTACTTATCTCCATTTATTTTTCTTACAATATATTTTCCATTTTGTATTCTTCCTTGGAACTCTGTTCATCCCACCGCCGACCGCTGCCAACATGTTTCATTATCTTTGCATGCGGATTCCCATTAATGAAAACAACACAACGCGTACACTTGGTTTACCAGCATCTTATTTTATTCTCGTGCCATTCTCTACAATACAATTTTGTCGCTGGCAAGGGACGTTACTCTAGCAGTGTAACCTGAGATTAATTCCTCATGCAACAGTCCTTTCTAATGCTTTTATATCCTCAGGGTTGTGGAGTCAGATGGTAAAAGTCCGACTCCGACTCTGACTCATTTGATATCTCCGACTCCCGACTCTTTGACCCCCATGTGGAAATCTATTCTGCAGATCCATATACCAGCCTCCCACGCCTATTCAGCAAGCATTTTACAAATACTTTTCATGTATATTATTTTTTACGTTTAACATTGTATGATAAATATGCTCATATATACACTCAACCAGCTTTATAGAATAAGTTGATAACAAAAAGATAAAAAGTTTACAATCAAATTTTAATATGCTATCAGTTCAAAGGGGATACAATATTTACGGATAGGGAAACCTCTTAGATCCATCCCTCTTTTTACTTCTCGTAAAATCGATTCTGTCTATCGCCATAAACACTTTCTTATACCTAAGACTATTCTTCATCTCTACTACTCTATTATCAAACCAAGTATGGAGTGCTTTTGTCATATTTGGGTTGGTTAATATTTATTCCATTCGAGGATTCTTAATAAGGTGCATAACCCTATTGGTAATGTGATTGGCCTCGCCCTTTCTTCTTTACTGCAGCCTCTCTTACAGATGTGATGTTACTCGTCTCGATCTTTACTGTAAATTCCTCCTGGCTTAGATGTCCAAAATAAAAAAATTAAACCGTTTCCATCACTCTTCTGTCTAATTTCTTTCAACTGCAAAAACAGAACTCTCTGCTCACAAGACTCGCTCCTTGTCACCAAATTCTAAATTGTTGAATCTCTATAAAAGTCAGGCTTTTCTACTACAATCAACAGCATCTCATTTGCATAAAGCGATTAGTTGGATTAACAGAAAACCGGAAAGGCAGCTATTTTTAAAATTTTATTTTGTTTGTATGGGACTGCACAAGAAACAGTTGTGTACTGATTTTTAATGCCTTTTAATTAAACGCCTCTTGATCTTTAAGATTAAGAATCGGTCTCGTAGTCCACCATCCATGCCCAACGTTTTCATTCATAATGCAACGATTGCACCGGTTTTTCTTGCAGAACTTCTTCAACCTCCTCATGCTCTGTCAGCAAAGAAACTCTTCATAATACAAGATGTGACGTGGCACTCCGTCTACTGCCACCGTGTTTTTGGAAAATACCTCAATTTTAGTACCTCTTCCCCATTGTGTTGTACAACAGGGATTGGGTGGTTTCATCCACATTTCTTCACCAACTACAATTTCTGCTTTTGCCTGTTTCACTTTTTCTGTTACAGCTAATGGATGTCTCCATTCATACGTGAAAATGGATCGATGTGGCACTGACATTTCATCTTGGCCAGATTTTGGTGCCATGTTATACCAAAATACCGCCCCTTGGGGCGAAATTCAACTTCTTGTTGCAACAGCTTTTATAGTACGATGATGCTTCGGCCGGTACACAGCTTGAAAATAATGCCTACGTTCCACTTTGCACATAGCTCTCTAAAAACTTCTGAGCAAAAGGACATACCATTATCAATTAGCACTTTTTCTACCTGTCCTCTTTCCATAAACACCTTAACAATTTTCTTAACTTCTACCACTTCCATTCTCATTCTTCGCCATATTGCCGACTGCACAGACCCACAGTCAATCATCGTCAGATATGGTTCGTGTTGATAATGAGTGATGTCAATAGTCAGTCGCTTCCAATTTTCTGCACATGTAATTTCTCTTTTTCATGTTTAGCCGGTGCAGGTGCAATAGATTGGCATTGTAACTGTAACAGCATTCAAAAAGTGTTATATTCGACCATTGTTGTTTCACTGAATTTACCTGATTTTGGTTCGAGTTGATTACATCTGTATAACTTTTTGTCAAAATTGCCTTTCAAGTATAATACTTTTAATCTCTAGTTAAAATAAACTAAAATCTAGTAAAATACAAAAGTTACTAAATTTGTAAAGCTCATGGTTTTTCTGTGTGATTTTTTTGCATATGTTTTCTCAAAAGAGAATTCCGTGAAAATGCAGATTCACACATATGACAAGAATATGGTTTCTCTCCACTGTGCTTTAACTTATGTCGCACCAGATGTGTGTTCTGAGTAAAAGAGAAGCCACACACCTCACATGAATAAGGTCTCTCTCCCGTATGTGTTCGGGTGTGTTTTACTAAATGTGACTTTCTTTTAAAAGAAGATCCACATATTTCACAAGAGAATGGTTTCTCTCCAGTATGAACCCGCATATGCTGCACTAGATGTGTTCGCAGTGCAAAAGCTGACTCGCATACTGTGCAGACGTGTGGCTTCTCTTTAGTGTGTGTCTTTATGTGTTGCAGCAGATGTGACTTCAATGTAAAAGCTGCGCTACACACTTCACAACTAAATGGTTTTTCGCCAGTGTGTATTCGAACATGTAAGGCTAAGTAGGATTGCGATGTAAAAAACGAGCCACACACTTCACAAGAATATGGTTTCTCACCAGTGTGTGACCGCATGTGTAACTTAAGATATGTACTTTTGGCAAAACTAGATCCACACACTTCACAAGAATGTGGTTTTTCCACGCCATGTTTCCGCATATGACGGATCAAATTTGACTTTACAGAAAATGGAGACTCACACAGATTACAAAAATATTTTTCATCTCCTGTGTGTATTCGCTCATGTTTTACGAGAATTGATTTTCTAGAGAAAGAAAATTCGCATATTTTGCAAGAAAATGGTCTCTCTCCAGTATGTGTCTGCATATGTCGGGAAAGATTTGATTTTGCAGAAAACCTAGCGCCACACACTTCACATGAATATGGCTTTTCTCCAGTATGTATTCGTACATGTTTAACTAAAAGAAAATTTTTAGGAAATGAAGAACCACAAACTTCACAAGTATACATCTCTTCAGAGTGCTTCTACGGATGTTCTGCTAAAATAGATTTCTCAGAAAATGAAGATGAATACACTTCACGTGAAAATGGTCTGCCTTTCTCTTCATGCATGTTAATGTGATCGGTTAAATCAGAGCCGTTTAAAATCGAAGATCCATACATTTGCAAAATCTAGCTTTCTCTATGAAAGGTGGATCAGTCTGATCCAATACATGTAGTTTATCTGCTAAAATAGATGCATTTACTGTCGCCTTCCGTGATTTCTTTGAAGAGGCAAGTTCATCTGATTTATGGTGATGTGGTTCTACTTCAGTATCATTTATAGATTATTGGTTCAGAATTGGATTCATCAGAAATGCAGGTTCATAAGAGAAAGAGGTGAGGATGCTTGCAACCTGAACCAGCTCAAATTGAAGTCCGACAGCTTCACAAAAAATTGCACCGAAGTATTAATAATGCATAGGTTTCCTCTCCATTTCAAATGATCTGTAATAAAAAGGTTCAAAATCAGCAAAAGGATAACCAAGTAAACCGTTGAAAAAAGAGGATTTTGTTAAACAAAATAAGAAACCAACAGCAAGGGTTTTGAGCAAATTTAAGTTACAGTTTAAGAAGTAATCCTGGTAATTGTGCAGTATAGTTAACAAAAAGAACAGGTGTGAAAAAAAAACAAATAATTGTTACCAGCGGTAAAAAAATTGTTATGATCCTGGTTAAGGAGTCAAAAGAAAAACAGAACACAGAGTAAGAAAATGTATTGACAAAAATATACAAAAATGAGCGTTCTTCATTCAGCTAATGAACAACCCTGGTTGATCCAACGGATATCGGTTCCCACTATATGGCTTTGTCATTCGGTATTTATTGTGTACTAGTGGGGTTATCCGGCGTTGCTCAGGAGAAGGATAGTAGCACAAGGATGAAGCGATGTTAAGAATGGCTTCCACGTGGTTAAAATAAAAAAGTAGAAGGAGAAGTGGATAATTAGTTTTCCACGCTAAACATTAGGCCAAAGAGGATAGTGAATTGAAATAAAACAATTTAAAAAAGATAGAGAGAGAGAGAGAGGGGTGGAATGTTAAAATTAGGTAAAGTCAATCTAATCGATACGATGACTTGCAAAAATAGCTCACAAGATGGGACCTCTCCTTGTAGAAAACTGCCCAGTTGAGGGCGAAGAAATTAATGTTTTGGGCCAATTTTTTAATATTTGTCATCCAAGACGTCGAGCTTCAAAATGATACTGAATCCTGAAAATCCGCCGCCTCTGCCGAAAGTTTTAGGCAGGCATACATACATACATATACATACATACAGACAGATGAGATTTATGTTATAGATGAATCAATTCATACATAGATAACACAGGTAGTCTACCACAACACCCTCTCCAAAGCTGATTGATACAAAAAGGTGTATCAGCATTTGTTTTAATTTCAATGTGTTGTAGACTGTTCCAACAGCGTCTACTTATTGGAGGATTAATTGTAAAGGGTGGATTTCTTTCTTTTGACCAGCAAGAAAAATGTTTTTTTCCATAATTTAAATTCATCTAGTCTGAACCCAGTGCATTCATGGTCTTTCTTAGTACATAATTTTTTAACTGTTTAGTTTTTCCCAATCATGTCACATTGCTTAATCATTCTCCTCCAAATTGGATACTTTCATTGAAAGAGTACAAGTGCAATAAATTCATTGGAGCAAAATAAGCAGTGACGCAACACTGCAGTGTTTTGACCAGGGCTGAAGCTTTACAGTGAGAGATCTATTATATTAGAAAATTTTCTTTGTACACTGTCAGCTCTCTACTAATATTCATTATGTTGATAACACCAACTTATTGCTGCTGTCTGGTATGAGTTGAAATTCTCTAATTCTGGCCTTGAAGCCTCTTGCAAGAATGAGAGAAGAAAGTGGACTCAAGCAAATGCCAAATGTTTTTATTTCTTCTAGATATTTCTGTGCATGTCTGTCTGTTAGTATATTCTACATTTACTCTGAAACTACTCGGCTGATCTAACTGAAATCTTTTATGGATATTTGTCATGATAAGGTGCAATAAACTAAGAATTATCACAATTGTTCGATCCACAGTTAGGGCTTAATAGAAATTATTCAGTCAATCTGACTGAGATTTTGTATGGACTTTTTATGAAAAGGTGTAGAAAACTTAGTATTATGGAATCTATTCAATACACAGTAAGGGATTAATAAGAATATGGATTAGTATTTAATGCAAAAATGAGCACAAATATTCAACTATCAATTTAGCATAAGTTTTTAATATTCAATCATCAATTTTTCATAAAGCACTCATTCTAGTTCAATGAGTTATAACTTTTGCCCATTTTTAACAGGCTTAAAAATCTAGTGTGGATAAGATATTTCAATAGATAACAAAACGTTCGATAAAATGAAGATTCTATTTCTGGACCTTATGGTTCCAGGGTCCTAATTTGACATTAGCAGAATGATAGGGATAATAATTTCTGTATTTTGGACATCTGAAAAAATATATATGGATCAAGAAAGATACATCAATGCCTTTGAAATTAAAACTTGATATCACATGAATAGTTTCTATTGGTGTATATACAAGTGAAAGATGGACTATATCGGCAGAACATGATAGGAAGCTTAATTTCTTTGAAAATAAATGCTTACGATTTATTCTTGCAGCAACTGTGAGATAAGGCAAAGAAATGCAAATATTAAAAAGTTTACTTCAGATCTTATATTTTCTCTACCGTTTTCCCTTAAGCCAAGACTATACCCTATTCAACCACATCTCTGGCAGCATAGGTGCAGCACTTTCCCTAGATGCTAGCGCCCAAGTACATGCTTTTAATGTCCACAACAGTAATTGGCTTGGCTTCTATAATTACACAGACACACCTGGTAGCATCTTACATATATTTTCAATATCCTACTCTCTGACACAAACTGTTATGTTCCTGACCCATCTCCCAGATCGTCATGATCAGTAAGCTTCACTTCTGGACCTATTTCTATCCACAATTCCAGGGAACTGTATGACATAGCCTACTCGGGAATGCTGATCACGTTATGATAATGGTAAATATAACATTAAACTCTAAACCCGAAATTGAAAATTTAAATAGTAGCCCTTTACATCCAAGTGGCACTGTGCCTTGTTTGAGGTGAAAAGCTATATATCAAAAAGATCCATCAAGGATATCATTTGAAAACCGACATTAGGCATGTTTCTCAGTTATGTATAAAAATATATTTATACAGGGTGGAACGATAAAATTGTCGCCCTAGAAAAGACGACATGACTCAATTTCCTTTTTATGAAAACCGGTTTTCTTTTGTCGTTGTAGTTGGCCATTTGTGTACCAATCCAAAGAGCGATAGGAGTCTTTTATCATATCTGAAAGTGACACAATGTTCAACGAGCGAGATAAGAGATGTACCATTGTACAACTCATACTCTCTATCGATCCCAGTTATGACAACAGGACTATATTTATATACTATAAATATAAATATCATACAAAGAAGATTTATATATAAAAAAAAAGATCAAGATACAATGAGCCAAGTACGTTAATAGTTGAAACTGGTATGCTGCGCTTGACAGCTGAAAGACTAGCCTAAGATCATTGGAGAATTTTGTTTAGAAGAATGCAGAGAAAAACTCTGGAATATGTAAAGAATCTAAACTAAACTTTTAGTGGTTTCATATAAAAAGGGTAAAAAGAAAAATAGTCAAAAGATAACTGTTACCAAAGGCAATATTAGTTACTACATAATGTTTTTTTTATGTTTTTCAGTTTTTGAAAGTGTTTTTATTTTTCAATTAAAACGTTTGATCGAGTATATTATGTTAGGCAAAAAATCAAAGACGGTAAAAAATAACGAATGTGCAGATATCTAAAACAATATCTGAAAACTTAAAAAATGACTCCCAATCTGTAATGAAATTGGAATGTAAATGAATGGTAACATTTAATGCTGCTAAGACTAAGCTTCTTTCCTTTAATAATTATAAGAAATCTGCTCAACCACCGATTGCCATAACCAACAATATGCTACCAGAGCTATTTTTTCAAATTCCTTAACTTAACATTCATAGGCAATGTGAGTGGGAACAAATACATTGAAGACATTATCAAGGTTGCTGCAAAAAAAGACGGGTTCTTCCTACTGTTCTAACAAGTCACTCACACCTGACAATAATCTGTATCTTTGCAAAGCGAAAATTCGCCCATGAATGGAGTATTGCTGTTACATTTGGGCTAGTGCCTCTACCACTAGTCTCCCCCTCTTCAACAGGATCCAAAAAAGAGTCAGAAACGTATTTGGTCCAGCACTATCACCTAAACTCCAACCTCTGTTCTATTTCTGCAATATTGCATCTGTGCTTGTTTTGCAAGTAGTTTAATGAAATGTGCACTGACGAACTCGTATCACTTGTATATCCTCCATGTAAATATCTCCAATTAACACAACAAGCATCAAAATCGCAACCTTTTTCTGCCGAGATCTCTACATGCTGAAAAAGCTTCTACTCTTATAGTTTATTCACTCAAACTGCTAGACTTTAGAATTCTCTGTCAGTCTCTTGCTTCCCTGACTGTACTAACATGCAAAAGTTCAAATGTAATGTGAACGGACATTTTGCTACTCAACTCCCTACTTAGTGTCTCTTTAGATATGATCCCAAATAGTAACCCTTTACGTCAAAGTCGCACTGTTTAGAGTGAATAAGAGTAAAATAATAAGAAAGACGATTCGCCAAACATTCCCAATCATGCTACTTTTTTCGCCATTTTTCTCTTTTCAATTAGATATTGCATTCGAAACAATTAGTTGCATTTTTTTTTTTTTTACTTCAAAAATCGGAAACCCAAACTTTGGGGTGCTGCTCCGTTCTGATGAAAATGTAAATCTAACATAGTCGTATTTAAACGAAATATTAAAATGCAATAAAAAGAAAACTTTGAAATACTCTAAAACACAAAATTAAAGCGATACTGAAAGTGCTTGTTTTGTTTCCTATAATGTTAAGTCAGTTTCCTTTATACATACACTACTTCGGGGGCAGTAAGACACCGTTTTTTTAAATGTCGATAATTCTAACATATTTACACATTTCAAACATAATTCTATGCGTAATTCTAAAAGGATTTTAATTTGAAATAGTTTCGTATGGAATATTAAAAAAAAATACTATTTCATCATCTATACACATTTTTGTGCTTGTGCAGTTTATGGCCAGTGTTACGTTTTAGATTTTCAAGTTACTGAATTTCATTTGAAAATAATGGCCAGGCGATCGCGTTTGGTCCACTTTGAATGCTTAATTGCTTGCCTTCATCCTTTCATTGGTTGATTGGAGTCACATTAAAACTTTCAAAGTTTTGTTTTTCGTAAAAAATATTGAAAAAAAATTAACCTGAAAAACTTTAAATTCCTCCTGGCTTCCGTGTCCAAAATGAAAAAAAATTAAACAAATAAATAAAAACGTTCCCACCACTCTGCTGTCTAATTTCTTCCAACTGCAAATACACAACTCCCTGCTTACAATACTCGCTTCTTCTGTCACCAAATCTTAAATCTCCGAGTCTCTATAAAGGTCAGGGTTTTATACCACTATCAGCAGCATCTCATTTGCATAAAACGATCAGTTAGATTAGCATAAAACTGGAAAGGCAGTATTTTTTTTTTCTTTTCTTTTCTTTTTGTTTGCATGGGACTGCACAAGAAACATGTGTGTACTGATTTTTTAATGCCTTTTAATTGCTTAATTATGTAATAACATATTAAATGAATTTCACAATTCAAAACACAAAAGGTGATAAAAATAAACATTCAAAATTCGAGTTTTCATTCTCAGAATTTGAAGGCTTGCTCATTTTTTGCAAAATTTTTCCTCATTCTCCCCATAAAAGAAGTATATGTCCAGGTCTGGGTTTTTACTTTAAGGGCAACAATGACCAAAAATGAAGAAGGGGGTTTATGTATGCAAAAATGTACATATACTTATCGAATATGAAAATTATACAACTTTATAAACTTCATTCTTTACTTAATGTTCGGTGAACATTTCATATTGATTAGATGATTACCTGATTTTTAGTACATTTTTAAAGAGACTCCATCAAAACAATCTTACAACCCACCTCCATTTTGTCCGTCGCTAATTTAAACATAAAATAATTAAACAGCCTCCCTCCCTATATTAAGAATGGGTGTTTAAATAATATTATTTCAGCACAGTTTGTAAACTGCACAAATACTGAAATACTTGTAGACATAAAATAACAATCCAAGTAGGTAGAAACGTAACTCTGTTGTCTTTCATACTTTAGAAACTGTGCTGGAACATTAATGATGTAAATTAGAAAGACATTCTTACCATGGAAAGTGAGGGGCTTTGTTAACTATTCTGTACTTTCAGCTTACATTTAATAAATAATTTAATTCAACAATATACTGGTGTGATAAGAATTGTGGACCCGGACAATGTCGGACTGTCTTGCTGTTGGGTCAGGAAGATATCTGGGTGGTCCTTTTGACATGAGTTTAAATTTCACATAGGAATTCAGTTTTATTCGAGGCGGGGGACCACCTGAAAAGCAAGTCAATTAGATAAGTGTTCAAATGCCATTAATTATTAAATTGTCCCTTGAGAAAAAGGGTTATCTAGATAACCGATTTCCTTATTGTGCCTTACGCAGGTGGCCTTCGAGAAAACCATCCTATGAGTGATGGTAAGAGGTACAGATTGAGAGAGAGGGAGGGAGAGAAGGGGGAAGAAAAACAAAGTCTCAAATAGAAGGGGAACATAAATTAGAAGTTGCAGAGATAATAAAAAGTGTTTGTGATTTTGGGCCAGTTGTAGAAGGTTCGTTGGTGAAGTAAGTTCGTTGGAGTGTGTTGAGGTTTTGAGACCTGGCTGTCAGACGTGTTTTTGCATCCGGCTGCCTGGATGAAAAACTTAATTTCCACCATTATAATCCTGCACCCAGAAGTCAGTCTGATTCGCCAAGTTTAGAAAGTCTCCGAGGTCATGTTCTTACATGAGACTATACCTGTAACAACTTTGAATAACTTCTGAATAATTATTGGTTACTAAAAAGACTAACTTTGTGATTTTTGTTGTTTGTCGGCGGTTGTAAAATGAATTTTCCCCAGATTGACGTTCAAGTTGCAGCCAAGGAGAGCGATGCACCTGCATGTGAAAGCAGACCTCGTCCCCAACGTCCAACAACATGCAGTTAGCCAAAAGACCCCCGTGGTAGGGTTACTGACCAGCCATCATGAGAGCAGAACTGTCACATGCACTTAGGGTTATGCGCAAGTTGTGTGTTCGAGTAGAAAATCAATGAGTTCCAGCAACCATTAGGGTCTTAACTACTTGATGAAGAAAAGATGAAGACAAGGATAAAAACTAGATGAAGATGAAAAAAAGCAAAGACAAAAAGAAAACGCAGGTAAAGACTATAGATAGCCACTAGACGAACAAAAGAAGTTTTAATAAGTTATGAAAGGGTTTAACAATATTATAAAGACAAGATAAACACTAGATAACGAGATGGAGTATGAAGAAGTCTTCGCTAGTCTTTGCTAGTTTAAAGACTTTTAATTCTTAAAGAGTTTGACAGTTTTAAAGCTCTCAGAAGTTTTTGAAAAGTTTTAAAGAAGATAAAAGGCCTTTGGAGACTTGAAAGGTCCAAATGCAAAGTTATTGAGTTTATTTGAAAACTTTATTTTATTTTATTTTATGATTTTTTTTTAAATGTAACCCTGAGTCGAGAGTGGGATTACCTTTAAGGTGCGGCCCAACTTTATTGGTAGAAGATTATAGTTTCACACGATTAGTGACATTTATTGGATTTAATTTAATAAACAATTTAATTAAACAAAAAAAAACTGATAAAACTTTACATTTTCGAACGATTGGTGACATTAATTGCATGGTTTATACCAATATTTCGTTTCAAAATCGCTTATTAAACAATTATCTAGGCTTGAGATGGCAGCAAGGAAACTGTCGATTTTGTGTGCTGATGCAACAACCTTGAAACTATTTTTGTTTTCAAGTAAAAAACACATTTAAATAAGTTAAAACACACACAAAAAGTATCCAGGTAAATATATTTTACCTTTAATAACCTTTATTAAAATTGCATATTTATTATTTTTTCATCTTGACTGTAAGAATTTGACTTCAAAAGGGACTTTCCCTTAAAGGTAGAGTAGATGTGCTACTTACGTTTTTCCAATCATCCTTTACTAATTGGCTGTACTGCCCCTGTCTACAGGCTGCCTGCTCCTCTCCCTTTTGTGGAACCTAGTGGCCGTTAGTCCAGAGACAGATCTGTACTCAATGTCTGCTTAATGTAGACTTGGGGACGCCAAACTTGATGAATCACAAATGTGCCGAGAGGTTGGCGTTTCTGAGCAGATCCCTGATGGAGGAGTCTGCATGGGGTCCTGGAAGAACCTTTCCCAACCTCGTCTCTGATCACTTGGTCGAATGTAGATGTAGACTAAAGAATCAACTGCAGTTCTATGACAAATGCTGAGATGCACTTAGTATGTTGCCGGGATCCATTGCTAATACCTAGTTTGCTTATTAGGTACCTTTAAGTTTAAATCTAATAATCCAAAATATACACAAAACGGTTTATAGATGTGAGTGATTCCTTTAACCTCATATGTTGCTGTTATTTTAAACATCATACAAACATATTACGTAATTTTAAGTAAAGTTACAATAAAGTGTTTGTGTAATATGATTGCTATGAGATGTTCCTTCCAAAGATTTGTTATGGTCATATATAGCGGTCGCTGCATATCATGTGATATGTTATTGAAGCTATATTTGGTTTAGGTAGCCCTAAAAAAGGCTGTTTGAGCTACTCCTGTTACTGCTACTGAATCCTTTGAGCTGCTGGGCCTGTTGACTCGCCTGGCCTGGAAGCATTTTACATGGAAATTAGTGGTGGAGATCGCTTCAGAGCCACTAGGAGAGTGGTCACAGCTGTCAGAAGGGGAGGTTCACTCTCTGTGGAATTGGGGACTTGGCTAGGGTTACCTCAGAGTTTACCCTGACCTGGCGACTGGTTAGGAATGTGCTTGTCCTTAATGATAGGCGTCACCGTATTAATGCAGACATCGACCTATTAAACTGTGGAACATGTATTTTTCAACTGTTTCAAGCTCCGGGAATACTGGGCATGTCAGCGAGGTCATGACTCACATCGTCCATTACCAGGTGACATGCCTGGAGTTAGCATCTGTTGTCTACAATGCTGACCCAGTGTGGCCTAAGGAGGGACGAATGGTGTTCCCTAGCGATCTTAGGCATAGCTAGACTTGGAGTGTGGGCTTTTTGTATAGAAATAGGGCGTGGGGGGAATCAACTATAGAAGCAGTCAATTCTATCATGGTGGATTAGTCCTTTAGCTAATTATTATAAATGAGTTTCATGTCCCCACTGTTTATTTTTAGGTGTTAGAATACCTCCAAGAAGCC
Source organism: Euprymna scolopes (assembly GCF_053919585.1). NCBI lineage: Eukaryota > Metazoa > Mollusca > Cephalopoda > Sepiida > Sepiolidae > Euprymna > Euprymna scolopes. The sequence continues at coordinate 541,883 of NC_136505.1, forward strand.
TTCTCACTAGAATTTATTTTTGGCCCTGGTCAATCCCCATGGTACATATCTTGGAGCTCACTGAACATCCCTACAAGCCCCACCCATCTGTTTTGTCCGTAAATTACCCACTCCTATTTAGGGAATGTCTCCCTTGTTTTCGTTGAAGAGCCGAAAAACAGAAAGCAGTTTGAAACTAGACAGGGTCCTCACTACCATATCATCATTAGCATTTTATTTGGTTTCTTTATTTTTATTTCTGTTATTTTTCTTTATTTTGGGTTGTTTTTAAGGCTTTCATTATCATCCCCCATCATTTCATATATCATACACTAGGTATATCAGAATTTTTGGGGAATGTTTGACAACCCTAACACGAAACTGTGAATAAAATATGAAAAAACTCGTAATTTCTCTTTTAAAAGTGGGTTATTTATATTCTTTATGGATTATGCTTCCAAAATAAACTTTTTTCTTTTTTTACACAGTGATCACCACTTATCAAGGCACGGAAGCCACTCAGGGATAAGGGTTATTGCAAGTACATTACGTTAGTGTGGAGATTTGATGGAGTGTTTACTTAAGGGGGCGGTTCATTAGGAATTTGTTAACGATGGACTTGAAGACATCCAATTTGTAGTCCGGTGGAAAGCAGGAAGACGGAACAGAGTTCCACAGGCGTGCAGTTCTAAGAAAGAAGCTTTGTTCATGGAATCCACGTTTTGACTTAGGCACAGATAAAGAGTGGGGGAAATTTTTCACAGTGGATTCAGCTAGACGGGTGTTTTTCATGAAAGATTGGCGAGGGGGGACCAGAGATTGAAGTTCAGACGAGCACCTGCCATGGAAATAACGATAAAACAAGGATAGGCTCGCAATGTCTCTTCTGTGGGAGAGAGGTTGCAGGGTAGAGAAAAGGGCATCCCTCACTAAGCCACGGAGTCTATTTTGTACTCTGTCAAGGCAGGATAGGCTGTTTTTAGCAGCTCCTGCCCAGATATGGCAGCAGTATTTCATCCTTGGACGTACTTGGCTTTTATATAGATAGAGAATTGCATCAGTAGTGAGATATCTTCTGGAGCGGTAGAAGGATCCCACCATCTTTCCAGCGACCTTGGCAATAGACTTGATGTACGTGTTCCGTTTCAGATCAGGAGTAAAGGTCAAACCCAGAAGCTTGTCAAAACAAGGGGCCTCACCCAGACGAGAGCCATCCATCCCAATTGATGCCAGCTGGGGATCAGAGCGTTGATGATGTAAGGATAGGAGTTTGGTTTTGGATGCATTAAAGGTAATCACGTCTTCCCCCACTGAACCACGCGCTCAAGATCAGAGGAGAGAGAATCAGAGAGAACTGTCATTTACAGTCTTTGATGTGTTGCCGTAGATGGTCGTGTCAACAGCAAAGATGTCAACGAATGATTTAAGTATGTGTTTAGGGAGGTCATTGATGTAGATCAGGAAGAGAGTTGGGCCCAGGATTGACCCCTGAGGCATTTATATTGCAGGCCTCCGATTTTTGTCCATCTACCACTACTCTTATGAGCCTATCGGAGAGAAATGATTTAATGATTGAGAAAACATTTCCAGTTATACCGTAGCTGGAAATCTTGTGAAGTAGACACTTATGCCATACCTTGTTGAAGGCCTTTGATATGTCAAGAGCAATTGCCCTAGAAAGGAAGCCTTTGTCAAGAGATTCACTAATCCTGTGGGATATAACCGTCAGCACATCTGCGGTAGATCTTGCAGAACGGAAACCATATTGTGTGTTACTAAGAAGGTTGTTCCTGCTGAGATGGTTGACTATTTCTCTATTTAATATGGATTCCAGCAACTTACTCATAGCACACACGAGACTTACTGGCCTGTACTGAGAGGGAGATGACTTATCACCTGAATTCTTAAATACAGGGCAAACTGATGAGGTCTTCCAGGGAGTCGGAAAGCACTTCTCCTTAAGGCAGCGCTTAAATAGTATCGTAAGTATGGGAGCAAGTTCTGGTTGAAGCTTTTTTAACACTATAATTGGGATGCCATCAGGGCCAGTTGCTTTACTGGAATCTAGGTGCTTGATTAGCTTGGCGACCTCATGCACGGATATTTGTATGTTACCTAGCTTGTTCTGTGTTATAGGAGGAAATATGGGGAGTTGATGGCCTTTGTCGCATAGGGTAGAATTAGCTGCAAAGTTCTTTGCAAATAGTTTGGCCTTGTCTGACGCTGACGAGATGACCTCTGATCCACTGATAATGGTTGGGATAGAACGCACACTTCTGTTCAGGATTCTATTTGTTATTTGCCAAAACTGGTGGGAACCAAGCCGCTGATCAGCTATCTTGGATTTAAGAGACTGGGCATATAGCTCTCTTGCATTTTTTATTACTCTTTTACAGTGGTTGCTGGCAGTCCTGAAAGCAGCTTTAGTCTCAGTGCATCTATTATGTTGGTAGCTATGGAAAAAGTGATTTCTGTGCGCAATAGCAGCAGCACATTCTGGGGAGAACGATGGCTGGCTGTTAGGTTTTTGTTGAAATTTTTTAGATGGTATGAATTGGTCTATCCCTACAATTAACCATTCGGTCAGATCTGATACTATAGAGGACACTTCCTTTTTAAACATGGAGTGCAGAGGTAAATCAGATATGAATGTACAGAAGCTATCCCAGTCAGCCATAGAGTATCGGTATACAGTACGGTGGAGGGGTACGTCTGATGGCTTCTTACATTTCGTTTTTATCTTAACTGATACGACGGAGTGGTCGGAGGATCCTAGAGGAGAATGAACGGTACATGAACATAGCTCAGGGGAAGTTGAGAGAAAAAGGTCTAAGAGGCTTGCATATCGACCGGGTGTATCGGGCACACGGGTGAGTTCGCGAACAATCTGAGTGAGGTCATAAGCAATGGCAAAATCATGACAAAACCTCCCCTCATCGTCTGTCTTATTTAATGGGTCAGCCATTCCACGTTATGGACGTTGAAGTCACCACAGATGTGGATGTTAGCCGAGAGATGTGCAGACAGTATGTGGTCTATTTTCTCAGATATGCTCTTAAAGATAGTAACTCCGCTGTTGTGGGGCCCATAGAGGGCAAATATAAATGCAGTGGTGTTAGCAAGTGCAACCCTGAAGCACATATAGGGTAAATTAGGATCTTCTCTAGAGATATCTCTGCCACACGGGAAGCCATCCTTAATGTAGGTACATATTCCATGCCCATGGCGATCTTGGGGGTCAGATTTAGCTGTTAAGTTAGAGTATCCATTAATTATGAACTCATCTTCGACCCCTTGAGCTTTGTGCCTCATCATAAAATTTCATGCAGTTTTTTATATAAATTCTGCCTACTGACAGTTGTATATCAGAAATGTATATCAAATTTTCATGCTAAATAAAGCCCAAACTTGGCTAAGAATTTTTATCCCAGCCCCCCCCCCCCCAAAGCAGCAGAGATTTAGATCATTCCCGTAATGATCTGGTCGCTGTTAATTTAGTGGTGGGAGTTTAGTTTTGTGCAATTTTAGGAGGTTCACCCTCCTAAGCTTTGCCTTCTCTCTTTGAAAAGGGGTTAGTTTATTGCTAATTGCCTGACGCCCTTGCCTGGGAATGCTGAGATGGCTATTCAGGCACTTTTTACAGGTCAGAGTGACCTTCCTCTGAGGCGCTGACTTCTCAATCCCACTTTCCGACCCTGGTGTCTAAGTTCTTACAGTGGGAGCGAACTAAACACCACCATCCCGACACCTGAACTTGGCTAAGGAGCATAAAGCCCCCTGAAATGCGACTTTGGTGCTTCCAGTCAAGTTAATGAGTCCAGCAGCTCAAAGGACTCAGTAACAGTAACAGGAGTAGTTTAAACCACCTTCTTTAGGTCTAACTAAATCAAATATAGCTTCAATAACATATCACACGATATATAGTGACTGTTATATACAACCGGAATAAATCTTCGGCAGGAACATCTCAAAGCAATCATAGTTTTCAATATGGCTAGACTAGACTGTAGATTACACCGGCCTGTCTAATCTATGAGGGATTTGAATCCAATTACATAGACACTTTATTGTAAATTTACTTAAAATTACGTAATATGTTTATTTTTGTTTGATGTTTCATGGAGAGTAGATAATACAGTGGATGTGTTATCGGCAGCTCCAGTAACTCTCGCTTCTCCTATTTTGTCATTCAGTCCTCATTCAATGAGTGATGTTTCTGACAAAGGGTGAAGAAAAAGCTGCTTAAAGGTCGGTACTACTTGGTGACCAGTAGTCTGAGATGTCGGATATTTTTCTGTCTTTGTCTGTCCTTGTTGCCATGTCACTAGTAAGGGTGCTGGAGGTAAACGTTTTGTCTGGGCTGACGTTATCCGCCTGATAGTCAGGGACCCGAACCTTGGATTAACCACTAAGGAGGCTGTCCTATCAGCAGGCGCAAAGTACTGGGACTGCTGTATTGCCATTTGGTGAGTGGATCTGGACCATGCAGTAGTCTCTGGTGGGGCCTCTCGATGCCATACTAGTGGGTAATTGTTACTGCTTTACCTTTTCGTGTGCTACAAATAAAAAAAGAATTTCCTGTCTTTTTCTCTCTTACTTTCCCTCTCTGTACTGCTCTAACCAAGTATGCCGACCTATTCCACAAATCCCAAAAGCTCAACATGAAATATCTCCAGAATAAAAACTCGATTAAACCTAGAACCCCATCTTCCAGCGTAGACCCCTACTACCAGGTCTCCTTCTCCAATATCAGGGGTCTACGTTCCAACCTTCCAGAGGTTGAAACCCAATTACAGGAGACGAAACCGGACATATTATTTCTATGTGAAACTGGAATAGGGCCGACTACTTCCCTAGATGAGTTCATAATTAATGGATACTCCAATTTAACAGCTAAATCTGACTCCCAAGATCGCCATGGGCATGGAATATGTGCCTACATTAAGGATGGCTTCCAATGTGGCAGGGATATCTCTAGAGAAGATCCTAATTTACCCTATATGTGCTTCAGGGTTGCACTTGCTAACACCACTGCATTTATATTTGCCCTCTATAGGCCCCACAACAGCGGAGTTACTATCTTTAAGAGCATATCTGAGAAAATAGACCACATACTGTCTTCACATCCCTCGGCTAACATCCACATCTGTGGTGACTTCAACGTCCATAACGTGGAATGGCTGACCCATTCAAATAAGACAGATGATGAGGGGAGGTTTTGTCATGATTTTGCCATTGCTTATGACCTCACTCAGATTGTTCGCGAACCCACCCGTGTGCCCAATACACCCAATCAATAAGCAAGCCTCTTAGACCTTTTTCTCTCAACTTCCCCTGAGCTATGTTCATGTACCGTTCATTCTCCTCTAGGATCCTCCGACCACTCCGTCGTATCAGTTAAGATAAAAACGAGATGTAAGAAGCCATCAGACGTACCCCTCCACCGTACTGTATACCGATACTCTATGGCTGACTGGGATAGCTTCCGTACATTCATATCTGATTTACCTCTGCACTCCATGTTTAAAAAGGAAGTGTCCTCTATAGTATCAGATCTGACCGAATGGTTAATTGTAGGCATAGACCAATTCATACCATCTAAAAAATTTCAACAAAAACCTAACAGCCAGCCATCGTTCTCCCCAGAATGTGCTGCTGCTATAGCGCACAGAAATCACTTTTTCCATAGCTACCAAAGTAATAGATGCACTGAGACTAAAGCTGCTTTCAGGACTGCCAGCAACCACTGTAAAAGAGTAATAAAAAATGCAAGAGAGCTATATGCCCAGTCTGCTAAATCCAAGGTAGCTGATCAGCGGCTTGGTTCCCACCAGTTTTGGCAAATAACAAATAGGATCCTGAACAGAAGTGTGCGTTCTATCCCAACCATTATCAATGGACCAGAGGTTATCTCGTCAGCGTCAGACAAGGCCAAACTATTTGCAAAGAACTTTGCAGCTAATTCTACCCTATGCGACAAAGGCCATCAACTCCCCATATTTCCTCCTATAATACAGAACAAGCTAGGTAACATACAAATATCCGTGCATGAGGTCGCCAAACTAATAAAAAACCTAGATTCCAGTAAAGCAACTGGCCCTGATGGCATCCCAATTATAGTGTTAAAAAAGCTTCAACCAGAACTTGCTCCCATACTTACGATACTATTTAAGCGCTGCCTTAAGGAGAAGTGCTTTCCGACCTCCTGGAAGACCTCATCAGTTTGCCCTGTATTTAAGAATTCAGGTGATAAGTCATCTCCCTCTCAGTACAGACCAACAAGTCTTCTCTGTGTTATGAGTAAGTTGCTGGAATCAATATTAAATAGTGAAATAGTCAACCACCTCAGCAGGAATAACCTTCTTAGTGACACACAATATGGTTTCCGCTCTGCAAGATCTACTGCAGATGTGCTGACGATTATATCCCACAGGATTAGTGAATCTCTTGACAAAGGCTTCCTTTCTAGGGCAATTGCTCTTGACATATCAAAGGCCTTTGACAAAGTATGGCATAAGGGTCTACTTCACAAGATTTCCAGCTACGGTATAACTGGAAATGTTTTCTCAATCATTAAATCATTTCTCTCCGATAGGCTCATAAGAGTAGTGGTAGATGGACAAAAATCGGAGGCCTGCAATATAAATGCTGGAGTCCCTCAGGGGTCAATACTGGGCCCAACTCTCTTCCTGATCTACATCAATGACCTCCCTAAACACATACTTAAATCATTCGTTGACATCTATGCTGATGACACGACCATCTACGGCAACACATCAAAGGCTGTAAATGACGAAGTTCTCTCGGATTCTCTCTCCTCTGATCTCGAGCGCGTGGTTCAGTGGGGGAAGATGTGGCTAGTTACCTTTAATGCATCCAAAACCAAACTCCTATCCTTACATCATCAACGCTCTGATCCCCAGCTGGCATCAATTGGGATGGATGGCTCTCGTCTGGGTGAGGCCCCGTGTTTTGACAAGCTTCTGGGTTTGACCTTTACTCCTGATCTGAAATGGAACACGTACGTCAAGTCTGTTGCCAAGGTCGCTGGAAAGATGGTGGGATCCTTCTACCGCTCCAGAAGATATCTCACTACTGATGCAATTCTCTATCTATATAAAAGCCAAGTACATCCAAGGATGGAATACTGTTGCCATATCTGGGCAGGAGCTGCCAAAAACAGCCTATCATGCCTTGACAGAGTACAAAATAGACTTTGTGGCTTAGTGGGGGATGCCCTTTTCTCTACCCTGCAACCCCTCTCCCACAGAAGAGACGTTGCGAGCCTATCCTTGTTTTATCGTTATTTTCATGGCAGGTGCTCGTCTGAACTCCAATCCCTGGTCCCCCCTCGCCAATCTTTCATGAAAAACACCCGTCTAGCTGAATCCACTGTGAAAAATTTTCCCCACTCTATATCTGTGCCTAAATCAAAACGCGGATTTCATGAGCAAAGCTTCTTTCTTAGAACTGCACGCCTGTGGAACTCTGTTCCGTCTGCCTGCTTCCCTCTGGACTACAACTTGGATGTCTTCAAGTCTAATGTTAACAAATTCCTAATGAACCGCCCCCCTAATTAAACACTTCATAAAATCTCCTCACTAACGTAATGTACTTGCAATAACCCTTATCCCTGAGTGGCTTCCGGGCCTTGATAAGTGGTGATCACTGTGTAAAAAAAAAAAAAAAAAAAAAATGTTTAAAATAATATATGGGATTTAAGATATTACTAACATCTCCAAACCGTTTTGTATATATTGTGAGTTATTAGATTGAAACTTAAGGCACGTTAGGCACTGCCAATCGAATGTGATAAAAAGAAAGCATGATTCCGTGACGTCAGATTTGTGTTAACTATACGAACTATGGAAAAGCAGAAGCGACTTAATGATTTTTTAAAACCTTTGTTTATCTTCTTTAAACCGCAATTAATAATTAATCTTTGTTATAATTCTGTTAGGTTTTAAGATGCACACAGTTTAATAATTAATAATATTATAAAAATTTGTATATTAAATATGAAATACAGTTTGACTGAATGTTCATTTGGTTAACTACCGGCTTCCATATTTTTGTTTGGTAAAAAGGGACAAACAAAATATGAGGGGGGCCACAAAATGTTTAATATTTGTGCAATAATATTTTCAAATCGGTTTTAATATGACGATAAAATAGCTAACAAGAGCCATGTTTTAGAATTTTTTTCTTTTTTTGTTTCAGAATGTTTTGTGAATTTTTGACACCCCTAACACAAAACTGCAAATAAACTATAAAAAACTCGTAATTTTTCTTTTTAAAGTGGGTTGTTTATTTTCTTTATGGAATATACTTCCAAAATAAACTATTAAAGTTGTTTAAAAAATAATAGAAATATTATTTTTATTTTTTAAAAAACAGTGTTTACAAAGTGCCTGCACGCGTTCATGCAGCCATTTTTTTACGTAATGAAATCAATTGAATTTTACAAGTTAAATTTTTTTCAATTTTTAAACTTTAAAAATCTATCAAACTTTTTCTATTGGTTCAATTTTTACGATATTTTCAGGTTCGATGTGAAATTTTATGTTCTTTCCATTAAACTGAATATAATATTCTAGGCAAGCGTTTTTTTTTAATTCACCCCTTCCCATTTTGAAATGTCTATTAAAATGAAAATAATGAGTTTTCTCACCTCAAATTTATATATCACAAATTGAAGATAAAAGATCAATAAATAAAATAAGCTAATTTAAACAAACAAAAAAGAAGTTATTTGCAAATTTACCTGTAAAGTACAAAGTTTTAAACCTTTTTAAAAACCACGTTGAATTTTTTTTTTAAGTGAAACCTTATAATCTTGTTATATTGTTCAGAAAATTTCGTATAATTAAGACAATTTTTTCTATTTCATTCAAAGAAAAAATTCACTCTATAAAGGAGAAATAAAATATATTAAATCAAAAACTCATGTATTTCTTTAAGAGAATAAAAAATCAAAAATCAGTAGACTGGTTTTCTTTTTAACGGCAAAAACTGATAAGTGAAATGGGATCATTTTTCACCTACGGTGGCCCATATTTATTATTATCCTTTTTTTACAGCACGCAATAGAAAGAGACATTAATTCTGTCGCTTAAAGCCACTGGAGATTTATACTCGAAGAAAAGCAGACATTTGTCTCCCTTTATTCCAACTGTGAAAAACATCTGTGTCGCGTTTTTTTTTTTATCCTTGCTTAAAAAAGTATTTTATTTAAAAAGGACATGGAAAATAAAATATAAATATGGATTAATTCTTAACAATGAAGAATGGAAGTACCCATTGATTAGTATTTTTTATAGGTAAGTAATTTTTGGAATGTATATATATTATTATCAAATTAAGATAAAATTTGTTGAGTTTCTTTAAATCTTTTTTAAAGAAAACCGATTTTAAAAAAACACAAATATTGCATAATTTGCTATTAAACCTGTTATTTTTTTTTTTAATTTGGTCTTTGCTCCTTTAATTGAAAAAAAATTAGGGCTTGAATTACATTTTTCAAGTAGTTATAAGTTTCGCATTTTTAATGGCGATTTCTAACACTGCCAGCCATGTTTATATTACAACTTTATAGTTAAAAATATTTTTCATACAATAAACTAAAAATCTATGCTGTAGCAGACATTTTGAAATAATGGAATTTTAATCGTTTAATCTTTTAAAAATCAGTTAATTTTTAAGAAGTTACTTTTTCTTGGCAATTCAACTGATTATAATATATATTAATTAAAAAAAACGCTATTTAAAAAAAAACAATATAGTATTAAATTTATATCACTTTTTAAAATTGCAACTTCAAGGTAAGTTTTTGTTCAATACGTGTATTTAAACTTAAAAAAATTAATATTTTTACTTATTAGAACTCCTATGTTTTATAATAAATAGAAATTTCGATAGATTTAAATATATTTTGTTCAAATTTTGAAAAAATAAATAGGGGGGGGGGGCATGCACTAAAAAATATTTCCCCTCATATATTTTACGGAAATTGCATTTTATATGTAATTTCATTCTAAAATGGATAAGTATCGAAAATTTCACGAAAATCATATTTTCACGTACGGAATGTCTACTACATAGGAACGTTATTTTAACGTCAATTATGTAAACAAGATTTTTAGGGACTGACAAACGATTGTGAAGATTGGACCGCATGTTTCCATGACGTCAGATTTGTATTAACTATACGAACTATGGAAAAGCAGAAGCGACTTAATGATTTTTTAAAACCTTTGTTCATCTTCTTCAAACTGCAATTAATAATTAACCTTTGTTATAATTGTGTTAGGTTTTAAGATTTACACAGTTTAATGATTAATAATATTATAAATATTTGTATTAAATATTAAATACGGTTTTACTGAATGTTCATTTGGTTACCTATTTCCATACTTTGTTCGGTAAAAAAAGAGACAGACAAAATATGAGGGGGGGGCTACAAAACGTTTAATATTGTGCAATAATATTTTCAAATTGGTTTTAATCTGGCGATAAGATAGCTGACAAGAGTCATGTTTATATTAAAACTTAATATTTAAAAAAAATTAAACACAATTTAAAAGCTATGTTGTAACGGAATATTTTGAAATAATGGAATTTTAATCGTTTTAATCTTTTAAAAATTAATTAATGTTTATGAAGCTTCTTCTTCTTGGCAATTCAACTGATTATAGTATATATTAATTCGAAAAAACGCTATTAAAAAAACAATAATATTAAGTTCATATCAATTTTTTAATTGCAACTTCAAGGTAAATTTTTGTTCAATACGTGTATTTAAATTAAAAAAAATAAATATTTTTAACTTATTTGAACTCTTATGTTTCATAATAAATAGAAATTTCGATAGATTTAAACATATTTTGTTCGAATTTCGAAAAAAAATAAATAGGGGGGGGGGCACGCACAAAAAATATATTTCCCCTCGTATTTCATATGTAATTTCATTCTAAAATGGGTAAGTATCGAAATTTCACGAAAATTTGACCATTAGTTGATTTTTGGGTACTAGTGTAGAGAGTGATCCAGACGTAAATAATAACGTTATTATTTAAAAAGTCATTCTTAACATGGGGAGGGGGGTGTTTTGTACCTTATTCTGTACTTCAACCTTACAATTGAATAATAAAACTTTAATTAAACTTGGAAATACGATTTAAAAAATAGCGCACTCGCACTAGCACCGATTTTTGTTAGATTTATTAAATACGGGTATGTTTTCACGTTTGGAATGTCTACTACATGGGAACGTTATTTTAAAGCGCCAATTATGTAAACACGATTTTCGTCTCCAATTTCATTATTTTCGTTCGATGAAAAAAATTTTTTTTAATTATTACTGGTTTATTTTGCTCTTCTTTTAAATGGTACAAAAGTTATACTGATAATATAATGTTATAATAAAGTTACATTGTGTTACATATGGAGGGGGGGTAATTTTGTGGTGAATTTTGGCAGTCCCTAAGGTATGTAATAAGCAAACTACGTATTAGCAATGGGTTCCAATGTCAACATCGTTTCCAGGGTACTCGTAAACAAAACGAAAATATTTTTCAAAGATCGATTGGAGACGACAGTATAAAATGACCGGTCTTTGTTTACACGCAAACTTCAAAAGTTCACTCATTTCTATATAAAAAATAAAGGTAATCACAATGGTTTGGAGAAGCTCTTGTAGGAAAAAAGAACACACAAAAGCAATTAAATTCAATACTCACCTTTTGACTGATAAATTGCTTCCAAGAATTAAACGATTATAAGATGTCTTAATTGAAACGAGATGAGGTGGAAGTCTAAATTTAAAATGACAACTAGAAAAGCAGGTTCGCAGAAAATTAAAGTCAGCTAAATTCAAGATTAGTTCTCCTCCCCGCTCCCCAAAACGAAGACTTTCTGCGGCCCTATCGGTTGGCCGGTGAAGACTCTGAAAAATCTCTTCCTATTAAATATAGTAAAGTCCTAAGATATTGAATTAAATAAAATAAAAATAAATTTAAAAAAACAAAAAAACACCTTGTTTGTACAAAAAAAAAAAATACAAAAGATAGCTTAATTAGCTCCCAAAAGCGAGAGATTTTCGCTTCGTTCAACCGAAAGAAAACAAAGTCCTCATCAGTTTAATTGTTACAATTTACGATGAATTATTTTCATAAAATAAATAAATTCGTAAATATTTTTTTTCACTGGAAACCAGTCATAACTTTAGTAAAGGTACTTTTGCTCAAACAAAATAATACATTTCCACAAATATTTAACTTAAAAAAAATAATGTGTTCGTTATATTCCGTGAAATACTGAAAAATTAATTAAAATTTGGTTGATTTTCTGATTTTTTGTGAATTTTTATGGGAGAGGTAAAAATGTTAATGAGCATCTTCAACCGGCGATTGTACACAGAAAAAAAAGTAATTACTTGTAAAAATGCCCCAATATATACGAAAACACCGAGATCGCCAATGTTGTCGACGTTTTTCTCTGTGTTATCAATGTCCTTAATTTTCTGCGAAGCTAATTTATCAAGAAGACATTTGATTTTTGACTGCGAGACTTTCATAAATCGTTTCAAAACCTTGGCAAATCCTTCTTTCGTTGGGCTATTTAGAACGAACCAAAATGAAACAAGATTCGATAAAAGTAAGTACAATGTAACTTTAATTAGTTTGCTTATATATATAGTGTGTGTGTATGTTTTATTAACTCTCAAAAATGATTATGTTTATTTTATTAATAAATTAAATCTCTTGGAAGATATTTTAGTACTCATGCAGAGAGTGATCCGCCGTGCTGAAATAATAACGTTATTATTTAAAAAGCCATTCTTAACATGGAGAGGGGAGGGTGTTTTGTACCTATTCTGTCCTTTAACCTTACAATTGAATAAAAAATATATATATATAAAACTTTAATTAAACGTGGAAATACGATTTAAAAAATAGCGCGGATCTGCATTACCACCGATATTTTAAGATGGATTTTTAGATCATGGCATTACTTTATTTCCGTATTCACGACTTATTTAATTTCAAGTGAATTAATACGCGAAATACAAATAGTGTCGAAAATCAGATCACTGAATAAGAATATGCATCTTAAAATAGCAACACTTTCCAACTTTTATAATATGTAATTACTAATTATTATCAAACATTTTATTTTATTAACATGATACGAGATCGGATGAATATCTAACAAACAATAGTGATATAATCGCTTTAGAAATGTAAACAATTTGATCACATGTAAGAGTTTTAGCTAAACTATTTAAAGTGATAATTAATGTTTAAAATATGTTCATTTGTGATTTAATTTTATCTTTAATTGGTTTGTAATAGCAAAATGTTATCTACAAATGTTTTATTTCAAGTTTTCTGAACGACTTTAATTTACTTATATTATTTGTTGCACCAATTACTAGGCCACAAAATATAATAAAATCATCCCAAAGTTGCCAAATATTGAGATTAAATAAATATTTTTGTTTTTCCCGAATTCCGCGAGTTTATTTATTCTTATTTTTACTTCCGTTTTTTGCTAACCGTTCTTTTTCACGGTGAATAATGGCATGAAATAGTCCCTTCTAATTAATGTTTGCCAGTTTAAAAATATTTTGTTATTCTGAGAATAGGAACGGGCAAAATGAATGCCAATGCTCAAATTGTATAAACATTTTGACCCTTCCTTTACTTAAAAATTCACCAAAAATCGGGAAATTAACCAATTTTGATTAAATGTTCAGTATTTATAAAATAATGATTACGGAATATAATGAACCCATTATTTTTATTTAACTCTTCGTGGAAATGTATTATTTTGTTTAAACAAAAAATATTTTACTAAAGTTATGGCTTTCAGTAATAAAAAAAAATATTAAAGGAATTTATTTTTGCTTTTTTTATGAAAATAAAGCATCGTTAATTATAAGAATTTAAAAAAAAGTTATTTAATTCCGTATTAAAGTCCGTATTAATGAATTCGATATAACTCGAAGAAAATTTAATTTCTCGAACTACCAATATTACCATTGAATTAAGCATTGTTTATTTAATATGTTCACACAAAAAATTATAATAGTAAAAATATGGTACTTGTAACAGTTTAGTCAAGACATTAAAAAATGAAAATATCGAAAAAAGTTTATTTTGTACGTATCCGTTTTGGACTGAAGATGATCTCCGAAAAAAATTAATTTAATTTGATCGAGTAGTTTTTGTTTTTTTTTACAGCAGAAAAACACGTTTTTATGAGTGCGTGTTGGAGGTGGACATCTTGGAATTTTTCTTAATTTTGTTTGGAGTTTACAAAGACCACGGGAGATAACTCCAGTTAAAGCGCCGATACTCCCTCCCCATTTTTAATACTAGCTTTGCTTCCTAAAAATCGAACCTTTTGCTCGATATCATAAAAAATTGTTTTTTCGCTGTAAAACAAAAACTACTTGATGAAATTAAGTGATTTTTTTTCGGAGAACTTCGTTCCATAACCGATACGTGCAATATAACCTTCCCCCCCCCCCCCCGATATTTTCATTTTTTCATGTCTTGGCTAAACTGTACAAGTACCAAAAATGTTTCTACTTTTTTTTTTTTATATTACAGATTTCGCATAATTTTTATATGCAAGATTTTGATAGTTTCTTTGCTTGCATGAATGTGAAACTTTCGACGTAACACAATTTTTATATAATCTTGAACAATAATTTTTTAAAATTTCATTTAAAAACAGTTTTAGGCACCGCCAAAACTGGGGGGGGGCAGGTCAGTACTTTTTGACGGACCGTCTTTTTAAAAATCTACCAAAAATCAGGTAATTATCCGATCAATACGAAATTTTCAGCGATTATTAGGAGAAGAATGAACTTTATAACAGTGTACTTATTTTTCATAAACGATATTTATATATATATATTTTTTTGCTTACAAAACCCCCCCTTGTTTTGAAGTGGGAACAAATATGCTTAAAATAATCATCTGAAACTGAACAAAACATATTGTGTTGTTGTAAGGGACAGAATTATAGATTAAAAAAAAAAATTGTTTGCATACCTTATTTTGACGTCTGAATATCAGAACTTCGATTGTGTTTAATTATCCCGCTTTTGAGTTTTGAAGTGTGACATTTGGTGAATATGTTAAGTAAAATAATTAATTTAAGTTAAGCAAAACAAAAAAAAAAATTTTTTTATATTTATACGAAAAAAGCCATTTTAAAATTTTTGATAAATAAATTAACAATTTTTTTTTAGCGAGCCGAATAATGCATGACCATTATTAAACAGAGCATGCTTTGAATAATCGATAAAAAAAAAAAAATTCGATAAATATTGTGCCCTTTGTGTTAAAAATAGCATCATTTTTTTCGATCTCGTTTGAAAACGTTTGCCGCCTTTTGACTACGGTGGACCAAACGCGCTGAAATAATTTTTTTTTATACTGCTTTAAATTGCCCCCTCCCCCATTTTGAGGAGCCTGACCCCCACACACATACACATTAAAAACCAAACTCATACAAATGGTCACCCATCTGGTACTGGCCAGCCTCAGCTTAATAATACATTGAAATTTTCGTCACTGAAAAATAAGTTTTTTTGGCCTGTTTGGTCTTCCATAGTTTTCGTCTCATCAAAAGAAAACGTAAACAGAGTCGATCTGAACTCTACGGCGACGCGAAATATCTGGTTACCTATATGAATAAGTGGAATTATTTGAAATTCAGGTACTTATAATATTTTTGCATATTCTCTTAGAAATGCATCCTAAATCTTAGTTAGACAATAAATGAATGAATAAATTATTTCAAAAACCCTTTTTTTTAAATATTTAAGTACGTTTTTTGTGCAAGACAAAAAATATCAATTGTTAACTTTTTGGGAAAATTTAACATTTAAAATTGAATTAAAAATAGTAGAAAAAGTTTTACATTATTCTGTTTTCTATATGATAAAATTCAGGGTTTTATCTTTCTGGAAAAAAAAAAGTTACTCAGAAATAATGGATTTTAATAAATGTAATTTAGTTTTAAAAAACAACAACAACTTGATTTTGCGGCCATTTTTGGCGGTGCCTATAAAAACAGGAACATAAAAAAGTAATTAAATTAAAAAATGATAAAAATGATACAAATGTTCAGGATAGGAATTATGAATGCACGTCTGGAGGGAAAAAAGAGAAAACTGACACCCCTACCTCCTTTTAATATCATGACTTCATTTTGAAACAGCGTTTCGATTGGCTGTAATTTTGGGCTTCCATATTTGTAGTGTTTACAAAACTCCCGTTAGTTGAGTTTGAGCGAACGCCAGAATTACTCGCTTTTTGGGGACTAATTTAAGCTAATTTTGTACAAACAAGGTGTCTTTTTTCTTTTTATTTAATTCAATATCTTAAGACTTTACTTATTACTTATCTTTGAAATAGACCCAGAAAACTAGTATTTATCTTTTAAAGAATTTTTACAATGAATTTATTTGACTTCAAAAATTTAGCTGAATTGGTTAGCTCGCCGTGAAAACATTTTTCATAACATTTTTTGTTTTCACGTATACAAATATTTTTTCCTTTAGGAAATTAACTTTAGTCTCTAATCTTTCAAATACAATCAAAAAGTAGTCAGAAACCTACAAAAAATATGATAAATCGGCTTTCAAAACTAGGTCCCGCTATCTTTGTCCGCCAATTTTTGGCCGTACTTATCTGAGAAGCAAAGCATCTAATTTGGCTTGTTTTATTTTAAAACTGATTAGCATTAATCATAATAAACCTTTCCAGGGTATTCACTAAGCAGAGCGGCCAGCAGAACAGGAAGTAAAGAAAAAAAAAGGCGGAAATTTAATTTTAAATGATTTGTAGATAACAGTAGAATTTTATTTATGTATTTACAATTTATTTAAATTCAAGAAGAATTTACATAACGTCGAATGAAGAAAATAAATTGATTTATAACAAAATTAGCTATATTGATGCAAATGGCTCACAAAGATGCTGTCATTAGCATTACAAGCATATGCTGTATTTTCGTGGGCATCAGCAATATTACATACCTAATGTGCTTCAACAAGTCATATCGTTTTTATTTGTCGGTCAATTTTTTCAAGAATTACATTGATGGAAAGAGAATAGAATAAGCATTCCAATGATGTACATTTATTTTTCTTTCATGCGTTATGTTACTTTTATGCTCCAAGTTAAAAATGAAAAAACGGTAAAAAAAATGACGACAGCAAAAAGAGAAACTGTTTTTTCAATGTTTACATTTCATTTTTTTTTTTTTTTTTACACAGTGATCACCACTTATCAAGGCCCGGAAGCCACTCAGGGATAAGGGTTATTGCAAGTACATTAAGTTAGTGAGGAGATTTGCTGATGTGTTTACTTAAGGGGGCGGTTCATTAGGAATTTGTTAACATTGGACTTGAAGACATCCAAATTGTAGTCCGGAGGGAAGCAGGCAGACGGAACAGAGTTCCACAGGCGTGCAGTTCTAAGAAAGAAGCTTTGTTCATGGAATCCGCGTTTTGATTTAGGCATAGATATAGAGTGGGGGAAATTTTTCACAGTGGATTCAGCTAGACAGGTGTTTCTCGTGAAAGATTGGCGAGGGGGGGACCAGAGATTGGAGTTCAGACGAGCATCTGCCATGGAAATAACGATAAAACAAGGACAGGCTCGCAACGTCTCTTCTGTGGAAGAGAGGTTGCAGGGTAGAGAAAAGGGCATCCCCCACTAAGCCACGAAGTCTATTTTGTACTCTGTCAAGGCAGGATAGGCTGTTTTTAGCAGCTCCTGCCCAGATATGGCAGCAGTATTCCATCCTTGGACGTACTTGGCTTTTATATAGATAGAGAATTGCATCAGTAGTGAGATATCTTCTGGAGCGGTAGAAGGATCCCACCATCTTTCCAGCGACCTTGGCAACAGACTTGATGTACGTGTTCCATTTCAGATCAGGAGTAAAGGTTAAACCCAGAAGCTTGTCAAAACACGGAGCCTCACCCAGACGAGAGCCATCCATCACAATTGATGCCAGCTTGGGATCAGAGCGTTGATGATGTAAGGATAGGAGTTTGGTTTTGGATGCATTAAAGGTAACCAGCCACATCTTCCCCCACTGAACCACGCGCTCAAGATCAGAGGAGAGAGAATCAGAGAGAACTTTGTCATTTACAGCCTTTGATGTGTTGCCGTAGATGGTCGTGTCATCAGCATAGATGTCAATGAATGATTTAACGATTTCATACATTAACGATTTCATACATTACGATACGCTGGATCAAATTTTACTGGGTATGGCTGAATTTTACAGGCTATATAAACATCTCCACTGGACTTTGATTTATATTTTTATGACCACAGGAAGCAAAGTTATGACCGAGAAGAGTTGACGAAGAATATTTCAAAATTGATAAGATAAATCGGTATATATCATCCATTTTCATATAGATAATAGTTTCAAAATTATTTTCATATACAATATGTAAATATTTTATAATTATTGTGCGGAAACTTCTTTAAAATGTTATATTTTATAGAAATTACAGAATATAGAATTTAATAGGAAAATGGCTCACTATGCGCTAATGCATTGACCAGTGCTGAGCTGTCTACAGTCAGCGTATTAACGAGTTTTGTTTGTATTCTCTTAAAAATAAGAAACTTTTTTTCTACTTTCAAAATGAAAGCAGACAAAGCAGATTCATTTTTTATTCTGAGTTTGTCAAATTAAAAAAATTAAGTTCAATTTTTTCAAATTTTATTTCCAAACAATATCGAGCCAAAACTATTTTGTTGTTTTTAACGCTTTTAGTACAATGTACTAAAAGTGTTAAAAAAGCAACAAAATGTACTAAGTACATGCGTTTCTGTTATGGTATTCATAACTTCTTGCTTGTACTTAAGGTAGAATTGTGTTTTTTAGTGATAAAAAAAAAATATATATATATAACAAATAAAATGTACTTGTGCACTTATGCTACCATGCTGAAATAATAACGTTATTATTTAGAAACCCATTCTTAACATGGAGAGGGAAAGGTGTTTTGTTAACTATTCTGTACTTTCACCTTACCATTGAATAAAAAAGTTATTGTCAAACTTGAATTTCACTTGAAAATACTATTTGAAAAAAAATAGCACGGTAACATAAGTGCATAAGCATACAAATAAATATTACCAAAGGCAAAATAAGTTACTCTTCTACCTAGTTGGATAAGTTTTTAGTATATTTATTAAATGTAAAATATTTGTTTATTTCGACAATTAGTGTCGAGCATTACACAAGCACAAGAAAAATAGCCGTGTGGTATCTCATGTCTTTGAAATTTCGACAATGACTTAAAAATATACAAAATATTGTTAGAAACCCAACCAATAAATGTCCTCATGACATGGTTTCTGCAGGGGCCCGACAATAGTTTTTGGACACTTTAGTATTCGACTTTCCGAGTACCATAGAGTGCCGAAATTCCTTAAATAGAATAGCATAAACATATAGAGATAATACCGTTAATAAAAATGGAAGAAAATCGATTAGTTAAGGAAAAATATTTAATTTTCATCATTTTTTACAAAACACAAGCGACATTATTTTTCGGACATCGTTGAAAAACTGTTAATAGTCTGTAATATCACCTTACTTCTCAATAACTTTTATCAATCTTTTTTTTTTTTTTACATAGGCATCACAACATTATCAAGGCCAAGAGGCCACTCAAGGATAAGGGTTAAAGAGTGTACAGTAGAAATTGGACAATATAGTAATCATTAGTAATGAAAATTTGTTAAATTTGATAACTTATATGGAACGGCTCATCAAGAACTTATTTACGTTAGACTTGAAGACAACCATATTGTAGTCAGCCGGAAAGCAGGAAAACGGAAGACAATTCCACAGGCGTGCAGTTCTAAGAAAGAAGCTTTGTTCATGGAATCTACGTTTAGGTTTAGGCACAGATAAAGAGTGGGGGGAATTATTGATAGTTTTACAGCTAGACGAGTGTTTCTTGTGAAAGTTTGGCGAGGGGGGACCATAGATAGAAGCTCAGTCGAACACTTTCCATGAAAATAACGATACATCAGAGACAAACTCGCAACATCTCTTCTGTGAGATAGAGGTTGCAAGGAAGAGAAAAGGACATCTCCTCATAATGATCAAACATATGCACAATAACATCTCTACATGTTTCTATTAGTTGTTTTTTGGCATCTAGTATCCGTTCCCATAGTTGAGCCTCTTTCGTTATTTCAGGTCTATCATTGACAAGTTGTGCAAGCATTTCCCAAACATTTTCTATTAAATTTAGATGTAGGCTTTTTACAGGCCATTTAAAAGTAATCATATAAGCTTCATTTTCCCTCCTATAATTTTATCATGAAATATACCGCTTTCTTATCCATAATAATAGTTAAGTGTTTCTCAGCAATGATATCTTTTCATTTATGAATACATTCCACTATGGTATACACTTATTTTTTTACTGTAGTAAGTCGCATTTCAGAAAGGTTTAACCACTGAGAAAAGAATGTCACAGGTCTCCCAGCTTGTAAGAGAGTCCTTCCAATAGCTTTCTCTGAAACATCAAACAAACAGTAATTCATTGTCAATAACTTTTAAAGATTCAGCAATGTCTTTCTTGAGTCCTTCAAAAGAGTTTAAAACCATGAGAGGAATCAAAAACTGTTGCTTTCAACCAGTAGAAGAATTTTGGATTAATAATTAGGTATCCATTTTTCATAGTAGACAAACATACCAAGACACCTTTTTAAAGATGTAAAGTTGGAAAGGGGAGACATTTGTAAAGAGGTCCCAAATGTTCAGGGTTTGGTTGAAAAGTTCCATTAAAAATTTTATAATCAAATACTTAATGGTTATTTCAAGGTTGTATGTTGACGCAGCTTTTAAGAAACATTCCAAGTCATTCTCCCTTGTGTTTTTTCCGCAAATAGTTATGTTATCTAAATATGAAAATGTTCCAGATAATTTGTTATAGAAGATAAAAGAATTCATAAATGTTGAAATGCAGAAACACTCATAGACACCCATAGATATTCATTTAAATTGATATAAACGATTTCCAGCTTGAAAGGCTGTATAGATGTGATCTTGCAAATTTCAGTCTTGTAGTATGTTTTTTATAAGTCAATTATGATAAAGATAGGATATTGAGCTATTTAATTTACAAGATCTTCAATTCGTGGTAAGGGATATGCATCAAGCAAGTGAAAAATTTAATAGTTTGGGAGAAATTAATTACCAATCCTTTCTTTATCCAGTTAAGAAATCACAATGATTTAAGCACACAACAGAGAATGACTTATTACAATTATATCATCTGCAAACACTTGTAGAATTTCTTTTTCAACGAATTAAGTATCATGTAATTCTGAGACTTTATAGCAATCGATTTGCAATTAGGTGTCAAGTTTTGGAATAATTTAACGGGAGCATGATTGATTTTAGTTAAAGCTCTGATTTTTAGAATATCCTGAGACCTACCAAATGAAATAGTAATGCCCCAGTGCATTTTTAAGTTGGTTACTCCGAGTATAGTATCTATACAGAAATCAGA
The DNA here is from genome assembly GCF_053919585.1 of Euprymna scolopes. Lineage (NCBI taxonomy): Eukaryota > Metazoa > Mollusca > Cephalopoda > Sepiida > Sepiolidae > Euprymna > Euprymna scolopes. The sequence continues at coordinate 563,442 of NC_136505.1, forward strand.
AAATATGATGAAGTTTTTATACTCATAGTCATTGAAGGTAATGTTCTCAGTACAATATTCAGATAGCTTGAGGGAAATGCAGATGATGCCATGGAAATTACGGAATCCCATTTCAAAATAGGCAGGTTCATTGTTTTAACAATACAAGCACTGATAAAGTTATCAGATCTGCTTGTGTCTATAAGGGCGGTTTGTTGTTTACCCTTTAATTTTACAATTTTAGTTACTTATCAACATCTTTAACATGGGTTACTATAACAGCTGAGGTTTAAATGTGAATGTGTCGGTTTAGTAAAATGGCAAACTTTGGCAAAATGGCTGAGTTTGCTACAGTTTTAAGATATCACAAGCAGGACAATGGTGGTGATTATCCTTAGGATGACGTTTGCCTCCATAATTGTAGCACCTGTCATGAGTAAGAAGGGCAGCAGATAATTCTACAGAATCACATTCAATATGCGGTTCAGCAAGTACAATTTTAGTACTACTAGTAGTCATAACAGCATTGGCAGAATTAGTAAACACATAGTCGTTATAGTAGCAGTGACAGATTCAATCTGAGAGGTATACAACTTGGCATGTAAGTGAGCTTGTTCCAAAGCTTTAGAACATTTTGTAGTCTCCTGGAGATTTGACATATCATTTTCATGCAGTCTGGCATGTATCACAGAAGACTGAATGCTATGTATACATGCTTCGTGGACAGATTCATCTCTGTAAATAGCAGCAGTAACATTTCTGAAGCAATAGTCAGCAGCAAGGCGACTCAATGCCTGCCTATACTGGTCTGTTGATTCAGTTACCTGTTGTAGGTGTGTAGAAAGTAAATGCCTAGCATGAATAATGTTTGAGGATTTATCATAAACAGCTGTTAGTGATTCAATAGCATGTTTGAAATCAGAACAACCATCGATAATATCAACAACGGTAGCACTAAACATAAAGTTGAATAAATTTTAGTGTAACAAAGACAAAAGAAGAAACAATTTATCAAGATTTAATTCAACTGAATTCTACAGTGATAATTAATCAAGGCAGCAGGCAAATACATATAAGAATAAAAAGGACGCATTTAAATAGGAAAATTATAAAAAAGTTTTCTTTTGTGTGGAACTATAACACAAATAAAAAGAAAGTTTTTAAAAATCAAAATATAATATTAATAATAATAAATTTGGAAAATCAGGAAAAACTTAATAATTGCAAAAGAAAACATGTTTAACTAATCTGTAAAGGCAGTTTTTATATGTATGGAAGACTAATTCGATCTGTCATCATAAAGAAAGCAGATAAGAATATCTATAAAATGTGGCAACCTCTTTGAAAGTTAACCGCTATCGCCTGCTATTTGTACAATGATTTTCATGGCTTAATCATGTGTGATATGGATTACTTGAATAATAATACTAACATTCATTCAAATACAAAATTATTTTTGTTTTAGCTTTGTTCAAATTAAGTATTATTTCATTTTTGCTCATTTTTGTTTGTGTAAAATAGAGCTTTCTTGCAGGTTTGTATCACTAGTTAACATTTTGATACCTTAATTGGAGGTTAGTTACAAAATGAAACAACAAAATGATACCTTTACAATTTAACAATGGGTTTCTTCATACATAAAGATATTATCGCTTTTTTTTCTGAAAAAAATATTTGTCAGGTTCATGAAATGAACAATACAGTTTAATACCAAAACAGACTGATAATGCATCTGCGTTTTTAGCCTTGAATTGTTTACAACTCTCTGAAACAAATCACAAAATAATGAAAGCTTAAAAATGAAAGTGATAAACTATATTTTCCTGCTCTCTAAAATGTAAACAGTACACTAAACAATGTACAAATAAAAAGATAATCTTTCAACATACAATTTTCACTCCACTGTTTTTTGCAATGTTGATGTAAATAATGTTGGTTATGTAATACAATCCAGCAGAGATAAAATGTTAGAAAATTTGAATTGATATTTTTCTTTGCTGCGATCTATTTTTATGCTATTTTGATTTTCATCTCTAAGAAGAAAACATAAACATGTATGATTATTATTGATAATTATAGAAAAACATTTCCTCTGTTTTTGAAGTAAAAAAATGAATGCATTTCATCATATTGTTTTACATTGTTAATGTAAAAATTTGTTGTTGCTATTGTACATTTTATTAACTATAATCACTAATTCTTTTACAGGACATTGGATCAAAACCAAAGCATATAGTTAGCTAGATACCAAATCGAAAAAATAAATGATAAAAAATATATGATATTATAATTTACAAGAAATAATTTAAATAAATAAGAAAGAGAAGTTAAAAAACGCATGCAAAAAAGCACTGGAAATGGAACATTTATTGTGATGTATTTAGTAGAGTTAAAATTAAAACAGAAGCATGGAAACAGAGATTGAAGCATCTTATCCTTGTAAAAAGTGTGCTTCAACATTTTCAACTAAATTCAATTTAAAAGTCCACATGTTAACACACACTGGCAAAAGCAAGAAACCATATTCTTGTCAAGTTTGTGGATCTTCATTTTCAGAGAAATCAACGTTAAAAACTCACATACGAACACATACTGGTGAAAAACCATATTCTTGTCAAATATGTGACTTATCATTTGCAGATAGATCAAATTTACGAAGGCATATGCAAATACACAGTGGATTAAAACCATACTCTTGTCAAGTATGTGGCTCATCATTTACACAGAAATCAAGTGTAACAAAACATATGCGAATCCACACTGGAGAAAAACCATATTCTTGTGAAGTGTGTGGTCGATCATTTACACAAAAATCGAAAGTAAAAACCCACATGTTAACACATACTGGAGAGAAACCTTATTCTTGTGAAGTGTGTGGCGCCTCATCCTCTGACAAATACAAATTAAAAAGACATATGCTTACACACACTGGAGAAAAACCTTATTCTTGTCAAGTGTGTGGCTTATCTTTTTCACAAACATCAAGCTTACAAAAACATATGCGAACACACACTGGTGAAAAACCTTATTCTTGTGAACGATGTGGATCGGTATTTTCACAAAACTCAAGTTTGAGAAAACACATCATGAGAATCCACACTGCAGAAAAACCTTATTCCTGTCAAGTGTGTGATTCGTCATTTTCAGATACAACAGGTTTGACAACACACATACGGACACACACTGGAGAAAAACCTTATGCTTGTGAAAGATGTGGAGCTTCATTTGCAGTTAGTTGTGCTTTAAAAGCACATATCAAGCGAATACACAAATGAGATATGCCTGAAATCCAGCAGGATGTCCCATAGTCAGCAAAAACTGAAAAAAGTGTATGCTCATCATTTTCCGTAAGAATCAACTTTAAAAATATGCATGCAAAATAACTGATGAACTAAGTCTAATGGCGACACAAACCACTGCACTTAGAGACGCTTAGAATTTAAAAAGACCTCTTGGTTGATGTATTAATGCCTACCGACTATAAAAAGCTTTGGTTATTTAAGGATTTCAAGGTCGTTCTATTAAAATAGTCATATTTTAATAACCACAACAAGTACTACCATTTTATTCAGAAATTAATATTCTTTTCCTATGCTTTAATAAATATTAATTTAATTGCTATGATATTTTTGAAGAGTTTTTAGTACAGCAATGATAAAAATGTTGACATTATGAAACAGCCATTTACCATCAGAATTTTTAAAACCCTGTGATGTTTAGAATCTCGGTACAATTCCACTATGACGAATGTCAACAAAAGAATAAGAAAATATGGAAAACAATTAGAAAAACACCAATTTCACTTATTGTCTGGATATAAAATAAACTAGTCCATCCATTTATTTTTTGTTGTCTTAAAAATAAATCTTCAACATGATGTGTCTTGAACACTTTAAAATATTTTTGTAGCCCAAGTACTGAATAAAGTAATTTTTTATTTTAAATCGTTGAAATGATAATACTATTTTGATTTTTCTTTTTTGTGCGATCAGTTTTTACATAGCTATTCCCCTATAATTTCAAACAGTCTTCAGCGAAAGTAAACAATTCACTAGTAAGACTGATAATTAAAAACTAGTACCTAGCAGCAGCAGCAGCAGCTGTTGACGGCTCTTGACTGTTATGTTGAAATCAATGAGTTTTGCAAATTACAGAAATTTTTTACAACCTTTTTATTTAAAATTAGTGCAGTTCGTGATTCTTAAAAATACCTTCCTTCATAAAATATTTGTTTTTAAATATACCTAACTTTCAAACTTTATTTGTAGTTATAAATGACTTTATAGCTACCAATTTTAAAAACTAAATAAAATTCTGTTCTGTTAGGCGATTATTTGTGAATACCTTAAAAACCATAGTGTTAAAAACAAATCAAAATGGTAGCAAAAATAATTTAGAGTAGAAATGGGATCATTTTTGCATATAAGTTTAATGTATAATGGTCCCTCATTTCCCGGTTATTATTGTCTTTTAGAGTCATTAGTACCGTAATCTGGAGTGACTTTGGTCCAAATTAGGCACAGTATGCTTGTAATCGTTCTTTTTTTAAGGTACACACAAATTTGTGCTGGTGTTGAATTATAAAGAAAGTGGAAAGGAACACGTAGAACAAAGGATATTTTGTCAAATAGTCCATACTTAGTAATTGTTAGCAGATATTCTAGGTGGTTAATGTCACCCTGGCATGGGGTGACTTTGGTTTATCCAACATTAAAATAAGAGTGTACACATTGATTTTAGTATATATTTTGAAATGACTAGAACTCTCCATAACTTGATATTTATTAACAAACCACAAGCATTATTGATTCTGCACAAATTTGACACGTGGTATATACTGATACAGTACCAGCCATTTTTCACTCACAAATGTCGAAAATGTTTTTGTAAGAGTATCTTGTGTAGGAGACGGTGAGACTCGTCGTGGGCGACGAAGCGTTTCACTGAAGAACCACGGCAACACACAGCAAACCAACAAACAATGACAGCCACGGCGCGAAGGCAACTAACAAAGCTCAGCTGACTGCACGAATAGAAACGGAACCCAACGGTCACTGTACTGATCGCCACAAACGTCAGAACCCGACTGCCTCGCACCTCCAATGGACCGATTTTTATTACTCAAGATGGCCTAGCTAATTTGCATCCCCGCGAGATCTCGCACGATCCTACAAGATTCCGTCTCTAATAAAAGCAGGCAGGCGCCATCTTGAAACTCTTTCTTCCGCTGCCCCGACCACAGGATCAGCCACCACCCCACACGCCAGGCACACACGGACCCTCTTGCGCCGAGGGCTACGGTTAGTCTCACACTCCCCCCTGGTCTCCAGATCACATACGTGACACGGCGGACGTGGCCGTTTGATTCGAGCACTCCTGCGGAGGGGTATTGCCGGGACTTCCTCATCGGAGCTCTCAGAAGTGGCATCGGAAGCATCAGCATCAGCATTAGAGCTCGCAGTTGAGTCATCAGGTCCATGGGGCACAGGTTGGATCCATCGCTCATCGTCGGATGACTCGCTCCTTCCACTGCTCGCAGTTGAGTCACCAGGTTCGTGGGGCACGGGTTGGATCCATCGCTCATCGTCGGATGACTCGCTACTTCCACTGCTTGCCGATTGGTCAGCGCTTAGAGCGGGCCGGACATCCCTTACGTGGCGCGGAGTATCATTGACTAGTATGGCCTGTTCACTGATGACGCCGGTGACCCGCCCCCTCCAAAAGCTGCTGGTGCACCGGCCGCCGGGTGGCTTCACCCAGACGGTGTCTCCCACTTGGTACGTCCCCTGGGGTTCTCGTTGGTCGGGTAGACACACTTCAACGTCCTTGACGCGCACGTGGTAGTGATGAATCGCATCAGCGGGCGCACTGCCGCCAGTCACGGTGTCCTTAGGCGTTGTGTTGTATCTGTAAACCGCCTCCGCGATCGTACACTTCTTCCTGGCCGCGATCCTCTTCACGGTTCGGTGGCATCGCTCCGCTATGCCGTTGCCGCTCGGCACATACGCGCATCGGTGTCGAAGGCGGATCCCCCAGTTGTCCATAAAATTCCTAAATTCCCTGCTGCAGAACGCCGTGTCATTATCCGTGAGGATCTCCTCAGGCGGCCCCCTTTCGTAGAATATGGATTCCAATTCGTGGATGACACTGGTGGAATCCTGCCTTGCCAATTGGCGCCAAATCGCGAACCTCGTTGGCCCGCAGTCTATCAGCGTGAGGAAGTGTTGGCTGCCGTAGTGGGTTATATCCATACCCAACCGACTCCAAGTCGCGTCCACTCCCAGCTGTCCTTTCCGCCATCTGGCTGGGGCGGGGTCGATGGACTGGCACGTTTGGCACTCCCTGACCACTGCTCTTACTGCGCTTTTTGGTATTGATGGTCTAGCCAACTTCACAAAGTAGTAGGTCCGTTGCACTCCGGGGTGCCCACTGTCGTGATGTATCTTCCTGACTTCGTCCTCCTCGACGGAGGCAGCACACAGAGGCAATGGCTTAGCTTCTTTCTTCATAGCCTCATACCATCTCCGTGGTACCCGAGTGAGCTTGTCGGCGAGGTTGTAGTCCGAGGTGACGAGCACTACGTCTACGGACAGGTTGTACTCCGTCACCAGTTTTTTCACAGTCTCGAGCCTCCGTCTTATCAGCATTTCGATGGCTGCCTTGGTGCGTGCCCTGGCCTTGCTCGTGAGTGTGTCCGACACCCAGTGGTGCACGCAAAGTGAGTCAGTGTGCACACGCAGTTTCTTCACTTCCCATTGAAGTGCCAGGTTAATGCCCTTTATTACAGCGTCGAGTTCTGCCAGGTTGATATGGGCAGCATCATTCGCCGGTCGCAGCCAGCAGGCATCCTCAACTACGGCCCCATCTTTCTCCAAAACTACACCGATCGCTAGAGAACTTGCGTCCACCCACACGCTCAGTTCGTCTCCCTGCACGCACCAGTCCCCTGTGGCGGGGTCATTCTTTTTCACACTAGCGACGGTCTCCTTTAACATTCGAACCAATAGTTCGTCGGTTATCTCATCATCCCAGCCTTTGCTGACCGCATTTGCCCTCCTTTTTATGACGCCTGTCGCTGCACGAACCCATCCGCATACTGGAAGGTGCCCCACAAGTTTCCTGCACAGGGAGAACACGGCACGTCTTGTGTAAACGTCGGGTACGTCGGGAACTGCGGTTCCACGCCTCCACTTCAGGATCCCTCGCTCCTCTTGAACGCTCAAGCCAAATACGCGGGCACCATCCTCAAGCCGCTCAGAGTCCTTGCAGTTTAGACCAAACTCGGCAAGTTTGGATCTTACGCGCGAAGAGGACACGATAGCTTCGTTCACGTATATATCGTCAATATACGCCGATGTTCCCTTTCTGATCCATTCTTCTTGTGACAACACGGCATTGACGATAGCCTTCATTATCTGGGGTGCTACGTTTAGCCCAAATCCGAGTCGCGTAAGACAGTATCTCTTCCCGGAAAACATCACTGTCTGGAAAGGCCACATCGCCTCGCCGATCCGGACCTGCAAGTATGCTTTTCTCAAGTCCAGTAGGGACATATTGGACCCCTGCCGGCGCCACTCTCGCAGCTTGCTGGCACAGACGTCGGCGTCCGCTGTGAACGCATCAACGTGCGCATTCAACTCACGGTAGTCCATTACCGGCCTCACCTTTCACTTGTTAGGTTGGGCAACTGCCATCAGCAGTATCAGGCCCTTGGGGGGTCCAAGTTTGTCGTAGGGGTATGGAATCAGCCAACCGTTCTTAATCCATTCATGGAGCTCGCTTTCGTATGCAGGCCTTATCTGGTCGGGCATACGGTACTCTGCCACTTTGTTTTGTAGTTTGGCCGGTTCCTTGTCTTCTGACCACCTCCAAGTGGCGGTCCACGCCTTCTTTTGGTCGTCGAATTCCGCACTGAAGTCCGGCTGGTCGACTCTTAGTGCTGCGCACACCGGGGGCCTATCCTGAAACTCTACAACGCCAGCGTGCGTTATGCGCACGCCGCCCAGGGCTTTGATGGCATCGTAGCCTAGCAACAGGTCGAAACTCAGCGGCTTTTCGCGTGTCACCAGCGCTTCGACGTTGGCCGAGTTCCCAGTTCTTGTGCGAATGTGTACCACACCCACGCCGCAACACATTCGTATTTTTCCAGTGATGGTAGTTATCCTGACGTTCTTCTTTTTCCACGCCCGACAGAAGTCCGCACACACTATGGTGCGGGAGCAACCGGAATCAAGGAGGGCTGAACATAACGTGTCATTAATTCGGACCTGAATGACAGGGAGCGCCTTGTTTATTTTCTGTTCGGGGAAGAGGTCGGCACTGGCACCTTGTCCCCGTCCCCGTTTCCCGCACAGTCTCGGGCCATGTGCCCAGTCTTGTTACAGCGGTAGCAGCGAACAGCCGTCGACCGCCTTCTACAATTTCTTGCCATGTGGCCCCGCCCGTTGCATCTGTAGCAGATGACATCACCTTGCGGGCTGGGTCCCTGAGACGGTCCTTCGCCACTTGGTGGGGCCTGTGCGACGGCGACTACCGGTTCCTGCACCGTCGAGTCATCCTTCATTATTGTCCTGGCTCTGTCCACTAGGTCACTCAGCGGTAGTGAGGACATGGTAGAGGTTGCTTGCAGGAGCTGCTTTGCTCCAGCGGGGAGTCCTGACAGGAATTTGTAGGCTAGGGCCCTCTCGGGAAGACCGCCGAACAACACCGTCAGCTTCTTAAGTTCGGCGAGATACACGTCCACAGTTTCGCCCAAGCGTATAGACCTCGTCTCAAACTGCTCCCATGCAGTGGCAGGGTCAGTGGCGAACGCCCTGTACAACGCCGCCTTGATACTCGAGTAGTCACACTTTCCCTCAGCGCTGAGTTGCTGATATACAGCGAAGGCCCCGCCGGTCAGCCGCAGAGGAATCACGCGCTTGACATTTTTCACGCCGGACAACTGACAATGTAACTCGACCTTCTCAACCCAGCTGAGTACCGGGTCGGATCCGTCGAATTCCAGTATCAACTTTAGATCGAACCTATCCGCCATTGAAGAAAAGAAAACCAAGTTCGGAGTGGGGAGGCCGAAATAGCTTGTAAGAGTATCTTGTGTAGGAGATGGTGAGACTCGTCGTGGGCGACGAAGCGTTTCACTGAAGAACCACAGCAACACACAGCAAACCAACAAACAATGACAGCCACGGCGCGAAGGCAACTAACAAAGCTCAGCTGACTGCACGAATAGAAACGGAACCCAACGGTCACTGTACTGATCGCCACAAACGTCAGAACCCGACTGCCTCGCACCTCCAATGGACCGATTTTTATTACTCAAGATGGCCTAGCTAATTTGCATCCCCGCGAGATCTCGCACGATCCTACAAGATTCCGTCTCTAATAAAAGCAGGCAGGCGCCATCTTGAAACTCTTTCTTCCGCTGCCCCGACCACAGGATCAGCCACCACCCCACACGCCAGGCACACACGGACCCTCTTGCGCCGAGGGCTACGGTTAGTCTGTTTCAGCATTCTTAGATGGTGTCCATTCGTCTTCGTTTGACTCTGTATAACTGGTAACAGTATCTGTGCCAGCATCTAAAGAGGAAGCAACCATATTGGATCCGCTGCTGGAGAACTAGGAGCTGGCACTATTTTGACCCCCAAAGGACCTGGGCATGGCGACTTGCTGTTGTGGAGGATGTCTTGAGAGTATCTCCACTATTCCCTGGTGTTGCTACAGGGCTTGTTGAAATGCTCTTTTCTGGAACAATTTTCAGTTTATTCACTTGGCATTGGTTGTTCCAAATTTTTCTCCATATCGAAGTCTTTTGAGCTCCGAAATAAAGATCTAATTGGTTGACTCCGACATATTAGATGGTATTTGTGAAAGCTGTTTCAGAACTTGACGCTCATCACGAGGAAATATTCCAAATTTCTTGCATTACAAGATCTTTTTGGTTTTTAGTTCTTCCAGGAGGTTCTTTCAAAAGTTTTGGTAACAATACTTTTGAGATAGTGCTTTGAGTTTTTTTGGGTACATTCATGATCCTGGAGTCATTCATGATCCAGTCGCCTTCTTTGATGCAAAGAAGCAACATCCAGTAGCTGACAAAAGTGTTGCATTTGGTGGAAGGCAAATGAATTGACTGTCATTCTCTTGACTTTGCCTTAGAATGTCTTCACTTAAGTGTGATAGTAAGTGGTCCCAAATTAGGACCATTTTTTTCCTTGTAGCTTCATACAGTATGGAAGTGCCACCGAGTTAAACCACGTATGGCACAATCACATTGACACACCGGTTCTCGCCAGATCACCGAAGTTAAGCAACGTTGAGCCTGGCCAGTACCAGATGGGTGACCATTTGGGAAGGCTAGGTGTTGTCTGTACCTTCCGGGAAGGTTGGGTGTGGGGCCAGCACCCTCACCCTGTAAAAAGAACTCCTCCCTACAAAAAGTATCTACAAAGTTGTAGATGGCCTATGCCCATCCAGAGTCTCAAGGGCTATGGATGGACCGAGTTAAACCAATCTTTGAAAGTGATGTGGTCGAACCCTACAGATTTGGAACGATTATAGCGAACTTTGTCTGGCCTATCTTCATGTTTACCAGAGAAGTTTTGCTTTGTACACAACATACAATGGCAGTGTTTGTCCTGTTACTGTTCCTGCAAGTATAAGGCTTGTAGAATTTTTTTGTACTATTCATAATTCTTTCTGGATACCAAACACCCTTCTTGAAGAGTTTAGTTGAGTTATAGCGTCTCTCTCCTTGTACTGGTCAATGTAATCTTGGCATTTTGTATGAAATGGAAACAAGAAAACAAAAACTGGTAGTGTCAAACTGTTCTCTTGTTAATATAAGGCACGAAAGTCTTTTTCCTTTCTTTCCTCAACTTTAGAATTCCTCCCATGTAACAATTACCAATTGTGTACAAATGCAAATTAATGCCATACGTTTACCAATGAACGACCTACAAAATTATGCTTATCTTTTCTTTTCTGCATTTTCGACTGGCATTTAAACAAACACAGGGTTGTTTGCGAGAGTGATGATTTCTATTACACTCCTTCCTGATATTACTATCACATAAATAGCAGGGAGATTGTGATCGCCTTCGACATGTGCTTCTACATAGAATTGGAGGTGTCACTTCCTCATTCCCATCTTCCTCATCACTATCGTCATCGCCTCCAAAACATTCCAGAATTTCTTCTTCTGATTCCGTATACAGCATTTCTAAGCTCATCTGATGGGGTAGTAAAGGATCAGGATCATCCTCGAATTGTATGTTTTCTTCCTCATCGTCCTTCGAGGTAGAGGAGGCATTCGAGATAGAGGAGGCATAACAGGGGCGGACATCTTTCACATGACGTGGGACACAATCGACCAACATAGTCTGAGGAGATTATTTTTTTACCTTCAGGAAAATATGTACATTGGTAACACATTCTAACCTCTCATTCGGTTGTGAATTTCTGAAATTCTTGACATCGAAATATAGAGGCATTATTAGTCAACATTTAAAAATGATGGATCTTAATTGTCGCACAATGCTCGATAGATCCTGTCGTGTCAACAGACGCCATATTGTGAAACGTGTTGGGCCACAGTCTGTTAAGGTCAAGAAATGTTTTCTATCATAATGGGTTATACTCATACCTATCCGACACCAGTTTTTCTCCACCTCAAGCTTCCCTTTTTGCCATCGGGATTCTGCTGGATCAATTTGCTGACACTCTTTGCATGGGTGTATTGCTGCCTTGATAGATGCCTTCTTGTTGAAGACCACACTGTTTGACAAAATATGTGGTTCGACGAATTCCAGGATGTCCACTCTTCTGATGTATTTTACGGGTCTGATCTGCTGTTAATTGATCTGTTAAGCCTGTGCATGTCAATGGCGGAGAATAAGATCCCTGCTTCATTATATCCAGCCATCTCTTTGGCAGTCGAGTCAGCTTATCAGCTAAATTCTACTCCAATAAAACTAAGGTAATGTCAACCTGCAAACTTTATGCATCAACTAGACCCTTTATTATCGCTAGTCTCTTCCATATCAACCTTTCACTTGTAGCTTTAGTCTTAACTCGTGCCTTTCCAGTTAGTGTCAGTCAACTAGTGGTAAACAAATAATGAGTCAATGTGGAGTGTATGACTTGGGCCTGCCACTGTAGTGCAAGATTAAGCCCTTTCAGCGTGGCATCAAGTTCTGCCAAATTGATATGCTGGCCATGATTTTTTGGATGAAGCAAGCACGCAAGTCTGAAATTTTCTTTCCTTTAAGAACTTATGTGACCAATTTAATGCGTGTGTCACCAACAATCTTCAAGATATCTGCAATAACATTTGATGGTCTAGACTCAACAACTTTGTTATCTTCCAGCTTTGTTATACCATTATTTTCTCAATTCTCATAGTGTGACCAGATAACAACATGCTCTATAACGTACATGAGGGTAATTCTACGAGGGGCGTGCAATAAGTAATGCCCCTGACCCACTTCCAGTTGTCTGATCTAGCTGAAATTTTGCATGTGAAATGATTTATATCTCTACAAGTTATGTGGCAAATTACAGCTCTGAACTAATTGTGGTTTCTGTTTTACAGGTGTTTGAACTGAGTCAGGTGTGAAATGGAGCCTGTTGAATGTCGAGCAGTGATCCGTTTTTTGTATTTGAAAGGACGCACACCACAGGAGACTTTTGATGAAATGAAAGAAACTTATGGTGATAATGCCCCATCATATGACCTTGTAAAACGCTGGCATCATGAATTTAAACATGGCCGGAAGTCTGTGGAAACAGCTCCCAGACCTGGTCGCCCCTCTCCTGCATTGATGAGGCATCTGTCCGTCAAGTTGAGGCTGCCATTTTGGAAGATCGGCACATTACTATTTGACAAATAGCCCAAGATGTCAAGATTAGTACAGAGTCTGTGGAAACTATCATTCGTGACCATTTACATATGTGTAAGGTGTCTGCCAGATGGATTCTCAGGTTGCTCACATCATTCCAGAAGCGAGAACGCATCAAGTGCTCGAGGATGAATTTGGAGATGTGCCAAGAATATGAGTCAAAATTTTTCAAAAGACTAATTACACAGGATGAAACCTGGGTCCATCACTATGATACAGAGACCAAAGCCCAGTCAATGCAGTGGAAGCACTTGGACTCACCACCTCCAAAGAAGGCAAGCATGCAGCTATCCGCTGGCAAGGTCATGCTCACAGTCTTCTGGGACCAGGACAGAGTAGTGATGACAGATTTCCTGGCAAAGGGTACCACAATTCCAGGAGCCTATTATGCTTCAATGTTGAGGAAATTAAGGGAAGCTATCAAAATCAAGAGGCGGGGTAAGATCAGCAAAGGTACCCTCCTCCTGCAGGACAATGCTCCGGTCCACAACTCGCATGTCACCCTTGATGCAGCCTTGATTTCTGAAGTCACGTCGTGGTTGGAAGACCAACCTGGGGTGTTCTACAAAAATGGTCTCCAGAGTTGCATCAAACGATGGAAGAAATGCATAACTCTGGGTGGTTCCTACGTAGAGAAAGACTAATAACTGTGCTAAGTCTCGTTGCTCTACTGCTATGGAAAGTGGGTCAGGAGCATTACTTATTGCACGCCCCTCGTATCTCAAATCATCCTGACCATGATACCCTTACCTCTCAGATTTTTTCCAATCTCATATGTTGGTATCATAAAAAGTAGGGAATCCTGAAAATTTGAGCTTTTAACTCTAAGTGGTTCTGGAAATATCGCAATTTTGGTATTTTTGTTGCAGGGGCCGTTCGTCCGGAGACAATCGACTCAACAACTAACAGGGTAGACACAGGCAGAAAAACAGTGAATAGGCAAAGAAGAATGACAGACACAGGATGTTCGTTTAAAGGACGAAAGATCGCCTTTTTATTTGTCAGAAATAAATATGGTAGGAACTGGTCTGCTGGACGTTGGTTTGAGCTAGAGGTGTTGATCAGGTCTGGAGTAGTCAGTTGACCGTACAGGTAGTCTGGATTCGGGAATCAGGAATGAAGACCTAGGTGTTAGAGTGGTCTCAGGTCCTCGTCCTGGTCTGGATTGATCAGCTGGATGTCATAAACTAGAGACTAGACGTTAGGATGGTCTAGAGTCTCAACATGGTCTGGATTGGTCAGGAACCGGGGGCCTAGGCACTGGAGTGGTCTAGGAATGGAGTCCAGGACTGGAACAGGGAGGCAGCAGACTGCAAGGCAGAACAGAGCTGCACCAAAGGAAGGCTGAGTGCTGCAGGCAAGAGATGCAGTAGGCTGAGTGCTGCAGGCAGGAGATGCAGGAAGCTGAAAGCTGCAGGAAGCTGAGGCTGTAGACAGAAGGTGCCAGAAGCTGAAGGCTGCAGGATCGCTGGAAGTTGCAGGAGGCGACAGACAGTAAAACAAAGGTGAAGGTCTTTCGTAGGAACTTAGCCCTACAAAGGGTTCTTTGAATTACTGCTGTCGCTGGTACTGGAGCCAAAGCTGCTGCTGTTGCTGCTGGAATCCTTCGCCGCTGGTAGATTTATTCGCCATGACTGGTAGTGTCAGTCGTCGTTCGGGAGCTTCCTCCTACTCCCCCCCCCCTGACCTGGGCTAGCGCCAGGCCGAAACTGCCCTTTATTTATCATAAAAGTGTGTGTACATTTCTTAAGGCATACAACAAGTTTCAGGCAGGTGTTATATAACAAAAAATGCTACAATTCCATGATTAGGCATGAAGCACGAAGGGAATGGGGGGAGGGGTCGTCCACTTGGTCTATCCCCTAAAACTAGTTGCAATCACCACAATACCGCATTCACTCTATGAACCTAAGCTATTTGAAATCTACCCAGATAACAATAAAAATGGTACAATAACTCATTTGTGTCAAGGGCGGAGGGCAGAAAAAAAAAGTGATTAGTAGGACCCTCCTAACCCCGTCTAGTTGATAGACTGCCCGTTCCACTAGGTTTGTAAAAGGAACCTCGCTTCTGCAGGTCAGTCTCTAGGTGGGGATGCCCTCTAGATGGGGGTGAATGGAGAAAAGAAAATTTTGTGGGTAAGGGATGGGGATTAGTTTGTATTTCTTTCTCTCCAAGATGGGTGAAAATTAGAGAAAGGGGTTAAAACAAAAATTGCAAGGAGGGGGTGGGGATCTTGTAGGACAAACACACAAGGGATATTATTTTTTTTTATTTTATTATTTCCCCAGGTGGCCAGTGAACGTGCTACTGATGTACTTATTAGAAGGTGTTTTTACAGCACGCGCTGACTGGTTTCCGAGAGAGAAAACAAATAAACAGAATTAATTCTTCGCCGAATCAAATAAAACCAAAAGAATTCCATGTGTAAATTGATTGTGTTTATGTTCGATTTAGCTCAGAATCAAAGGCTCTGCTATCTATTTTCATGGAGAAAAAGTTGAAATTAAGTTTACTTTGCCTCAGTTTGACTTGAGAAGACGGTTATTTGCCGCTAGGCGGTGTATATGAGATTGTTCACCGATGAAAATAATGGCCGGCATGGCAAAACATAAACTACGATGTGAGCTCACCGGCGCACCGCACCGCACCGCTACATTTTACATATATCGTGTCTACAGGTGTATCAGAATTTTTTCTTGGGGGGGGGGGGGGATTTTTGACAGCCCCAACACTAAACTGCGAATAAAATATTAAAAAAACATGTAATTTCTCTTTTAAAAGTGGGTTGTTTATTTTCTTTATGGAATATACTTCCAAAAATAAACTATTAAAAATTGTTTAAAAAATAATAGAAATATTATTTTTTTTATTTAAAAAAAAAAAAAACAGTGTTTACAAAGTGTCGGCACGTCTTCAATGCAGCCATTTTTTTTTTTTTTTTTTTACGTAATGAAATCAATTGAACTTTACGAGTTATTTTTTTTCAATTTTTAAACTTTAAAAATCTATCAAAATTTTTCTATTGGTTAAATTTTTACAATATTTTCAGAGTCAATCTGAAATTTTATGCTCTGTCCAATAAACTCAATATAATATTTTAGACAAACGTTTTTTTTTTAATTCCCTCCCCCATTTTGAAATGTCTATTAAAATTTTAATAATTCATTTATGTACCGAAGTTTTATATAGGCACCGCCAAAACTGGGGGGGGGGGGCAGGTAAGTATTTTTGACGGACCGTCTTTTTAAAAATCTACCAAAAATCAGGTAATTATCCAATCAATACGAAATTTTCAGCGATTATTAAGAGAAGAATGAACTTTATAACAGTGTACTTATTTTTCATAAACGATATATATATATATATATATATATATATATATATATATATATATATATATATATATTTGCTTACACTCCCACCCCCCTTGTTTTGAGGGGGTTCCAAATATGCTTAAAATAATCATCTGAAACTGAACAAAACATATTGTGTTGTTGTAAGGGACAGGATTATAGATTTAAAAAAAAAAATTGTTTGCATACCTTATTTTGACGTCTGAATATCAGAACTTCGATTGTGTTTAATTATCCCGCTTTTGAGTTTTGAAGTGTGAAATTCGGTGAATATGTTAAGTAAAATAATTAATTTAAGTTAAGCAAACCAAAAAAAAAATTTTGTTAATATTAATACGAAAAAAGCCATTTTAAAATCTTTGATAAATAAATTTAAAAAAATTTTTAGCGAGCCGAATAATGCATGAGTTGCATGACCATTATTAAACAGGGAATGTTTTGAAGAATCGATACAAAAAAAAAATTCGATAAATATTGTGCCCTTTGTGTTAAAAATAGCATCATTTTTTTTTATCCCGTTTGAAAACATTTGCCGCTTTTCGACTACGGTGGACCAAAACGCGCTGAAATAATTTTTTTTATTCTGCTTTAAATTGTCCCCCCCCCATTTTGGGGAGCCTGGCCCCCACACACATACACATTAAAAACCAAACTCATACAAATGGTCACCCATCTGCTACTTGCCAGCCTCAGAGTTAATAATACATTGAAATTTTCGTCACTGAAAAATAAGTTTTTTTGGCCTGTTTGGTCTTCCATAGTTTGCTTTTTATCAAGTACAAATGTAAACATTGTCTAGATCGACGCGAAGTAACTGGTTGCCTACATGAATAAGTGGAATTATTTGAAATCCAGGTACTTATATTATAATATTTTTGCATATTCTCATAGAAAATCACCCTAAATCTTAGTTAGACAACAAATAAATAAATTAATTATTTCAAAAACCTCTTTTTTCAACTATTTATATACGTTTTTTGTGCAAGACAAAAAATGTCAATTGTTAACTTTTGGGGAAAATTTTACATTTAAAATTTAATTAAAAATAGTAGAAAAAGTTTTACATTATTCTGTTTTCTATATGATAAAATTCAGGGTTTTATCTTTCTGGAAAAAAAAAGTTACTCAGAAATAATGGATTTTAATAAATGTAATTTCGTTTTAATAAACAACAACAACTTGATTTTTCGGCCATTTTTGGCAGTGTCTAGTTTTATATATCACAAATTGAAAATAAAAGATCAATAAATAATATACTGTAAATTAAAACAAAAGAAAAAAGTAGTGTTTTTTGGAAATTTACCTGTAAAGTCGAAAGTGTAAAATCTTTTCTTTTTAAAACCACGTTGATTTTTTTTAATTGGAAGCCTATGTTCTGCTTAAGTATGTTCTGCTTAAGTATGTTCAATAAGTAATGGACGATGACGACATTTTTTTCTATTTCATTCAATGTTTTCTTCTTTTAGATATTTAAAAAAAAATTCACTCGACAAAAAAGAATTAAAATATAATAAATCAAAAATTTATGTATTTCTTTGAGAAAAGAAAAATAAATTCCTCGAGTGTCTTTTTTCTTTATAAAGGAAAAATCTTATAAGTAAAATTTGACTATTTTTAAACTATGGAAACACATATTTCTTCACGGACAAGGTTAGATGACTAACGCGAATGTGTGGTTTTTACTTCCTTCTGTCCATCCGTAGTTCAAAACAATATAAAAAACTACTTCCGGTTTGCGATAAAAACGTAAAATTCTTGCGTCATGGCACCTTTTTCAAATAGGCGTTTAAAAAATTCTTTTATTTAAAAAATAAATGGATTTTAAAATATAAATATGGATAAATTCTTAACAATGAAAAATGGAACTACACATTGATTACTAATTTTTATAAGTAAGTGATTTTTTGGAATTTATATCGATTTTATAATCGACGTAAGTTTATTTTCTTCAAATCTTTTTTAAAGAAAACCGATTTAAAAAAAACAAATATTGCATAATTTGATATTGAACCAGTTATTTTTTTTTTTTTTTTAATTTAGTCTTTGTTCCTTTAATTGAAAAAAATTAGGGTTTAAATTACATTTTTCAAGTAGTTATAAGCTTGGAAAGATAGGAGGTCGAATTATTCAATATTGTTTCACGCATTCGTAAGGTCTGTTTCTGACACACCAATCGCGTCGAGGTACAAATTCGTGAAATTTTAAAATTACACTTTTGGGCATAAATCAATTTCTAGACTAGGTAGAACATTGAAAATTTGCATGAACAGGGTTTTCCACACGAGGAATCCAACAATCACGTTTAAAACCTCTGAAATGAACTGTTTCTGAGTTATTGAACTTTTAACCTGAGATTTGGGTATTGGTCTAAGGCGATCAAAAAACTTGTGACACTATTGGAAATTGAATTTTTTTTTCCTAGACATTCTTGATAGTCTGAAGTTAAATTCCTCAATAAAAAAATGTTTGGTTTTTTCCTCGTTAGTTCACAATCGAACCTCAAAGATGGGCAGTTTTATGGGCCTCACTTCTAGACAGAGCGTGTACAAGGAGTCATTTGGGATTGTCCACTGCGATTGGCTAATTTTTGAGGTTCGATTGTGAGCTATCCAGTTACTTGGCTTTACCTGCTACTTGCATCCTTGCATCAAACAGAAAAACAAATAAAATAGTTTCAGCCAACTTAAAGAAACACCAGAAAGCAGCAATACCACTTCTTAAATGAACAGGAAGTCAAAATAAAATTCAGGAATTCAAGTGACTCCTTGTACACTGGTCTGTCTAGAAGTGAGGCCCGTAAAACTGCCCATCTTTGAGGTTCGATTGTGAGCTAACGAGGAAAAAACCAAACACTTTTTTGGATGAATTTAACTTCAAACTATCAAGCATGTCTAGGAACAAAAACATTCAATTTCCAATAGTGCCACATGTTTTTTGGGGGTCGCCAAATCTCGGTTTAAAAGTTCATTAACTCAGAAACAGTTCAGTTTCAGAAGTTTTAAACGTGATTGTTGGATTCCTCGTGTGGTAAGCCTTGTCCATGCAAATTTTCAATGTTCTACCTAGTCTAGAAATTGATTTATGCCAAAAAACGTAATTTCATAATTTTTCTTTTTGGATGATTTGAGATGGAATTACCCATGAGGAAAAGACGAATGTATACAGATCCAAGGTAATTGCAAAAACTTTGGAAAATGACCTCCAGTTTGGGGAATGAGGCCGTAACTGGGTGTTAACATTTAATGATAATAACACTAAACTTCTTTCCTTTTAACAATTACCAGAACCCTTCTCAATTTTTCATTGCCATGACTTATAACATTCTACATGAAAGCTTATCGTTCAAACCTCCTGGCTTAACAATGCAGGTGACACAAATTTGAACAAATACACTGAAAACATTTTCAGGGTTACTGCGAAGGTGGCCTTCCTCTATCATGCTAGAAAACTACTCACCGCTGCCAGTATCCTGTATTTCTATAAATGCATCATTTGCTCATGCTTTGCGTGTTGTTGCCACATCTGGGCTGGTACATCAACCCTCTTAGACAGGTCTTAACAAGTCTCTGATCTAATAGGCCCCGCACTGTTAAGCTCCAACCCTGTGCCATCGGCAATTTTACATTTCTGTGTTTATTCTAAAAGGACTTTAACGGTATATGCTCTGATAAAGTCGTAGCTATTATACCTCCTCCCCGACGTAAATACAACCGACTAACACAAGAAGATGCAAAATCCCGCCCCTTCACTGTATAGATCTTTTTTCTGGAGTGCGTTCAACTCTAATAGTTGTTTGTCCTTTAAACTAATAAATTTTGGAATTCCCTACTTGTTTCCTGTTTCTCCGACTGTATTATCATGCAGAAGTTTAAATATGTGAACAGACATCTTTCTGCTCAACTCATAAGGTTGTGAAAGAATAGTAAACAGAGACAAAGGAAGAAAGAAACAAGGAGAAAAATGAGAATAAACGTCACACGTATGAAACATACAAGATATTTCATGTGAAGATTGTGCTTTGATGCATTAATTTGTGCGAGAAGCTGTGGAAAACAATAAACAGGATGCAAAGCAAAGAAAAATTATTGAACATAAATCGATACCATTTGGCATCGTCAGTTCGATCAATAAATTAAATAAGAATTTCGCATGGATGCTGGATATTCTGAAAGGAAGAGAAGCAAAACCTTTTTTCTTCAAATCTTCTATTTGGTGAAGTATGTTGACTTGACGTCCGAACAGAGTATTTCTTAGATTTTTACATGTATTTCAGATTTTGTAAATGCAAGATAAAATAGATCACTGCCAACATCTGATGTTTTTATTTTATGACAGAAAAGAAAAAGATACAGACACCCACTTAATTATATGCCATGTGTATGATGAGGTGAATGCCGTTACAGAATGAATGTGCCAAGAATAGTTTGCTCTATGCTGAAAGAGGTTTTCCATTGAGATACATTCTTCATTCTGGTTGGCCAAAGATGACTGGCCGTTACAAAGTGAAAGATTTTGTTGAACAAGGTTACTATTTGAAAACTATACAAAGTGTAGACATTTATGGCGATTGCCGGGAGCTGGTGTCTTGTTAAAGTAGGAAGTGGGAAATACAGAAATAAAGATTGCTGAACTCACACAAGAATTGGAGAAAATTATGTATATTAAATTGAAAATATTACAAAGAAAAGGTTCTTGCAAAACTAATTGTGTTTGCGGCTTTAGAAGTCCAATAAAAAGTTCTTTATCGTCCAAAAGTCTTGGACGGCTCCCTGAAAAAGTTCAATCAAAGTTCGGCGGCAAATTTAGGAGAGATTTTCCATAGTTGTCTATAGGCCGACGATTGATTCAAAAAGAGAGCGAATCTGTTTTTCCAGAATTCTGCTTATATTAAATGTTTGTTGATTGGCCAAGGAGCTTCATCCTAGCCAATCAAAATAGGGCTTTCAGAAAGGAGAAGTGGTCGATATAATTAGTTTGAACAAAGGGAGGTAACTACTTTTTTTTATACTCTCCCAACAACAACAAATAATGCGACGATTGAAATCGTTGCATGCTATATAAAGGCAATCAGTTACAATATTTGTGATTGCTACGTAAAGTGTTTAAATCAAATTGTACAGAATATTCTGTTTAATAGAAATATTTAACAGGTAGAATATACCTTAATGTGTTGGGCATTATTATGGCCCATTTACAATGGAAATTTTTTTTTTTTCTTTAATAATAAATGTATTCAGGATTAGATGTGGATTTCTTGATCCTTTTAGGCCTGTAATTGGCCATTTCTTCTGAAGGTTCCGATGGGTCCCTACATTCTTCTATAGGGTGGGATGCAAATTCATCAGATTCCTCATCTGCTGGGGTGTCAGGAAAGTGGTTATGAGTGAGTGATAACTCCAACGGATATAAATGTTTGAGGCTATGTGTTTCCACTGCACCATCACCTCTTTTTATTCGAGCAGAACGAACCTTGCCATCGTTGCCACTAAATAGCTCAATAACTCTGCCCAGCTTCCAGAAGGGCCTGGACTTGGCCGGATTCTTGACGAGTATTACGTCGTTGATATTTATTTTATTGTGAAATTCGATTTCGTGTAAATCCTTGCAACTCTCCCTCAGACTTAGCAAATATTCATCGTGCCACATCTCTTTGAATTTAGATATTAATTCCTCTCTGCTTTCCAAGGTACTCACAAGGAGAGACCTAGTTATTGGTTCTGTCTCAACCAAACTGGGTGTGTCAGATTGGAAGGAGAGCTCACAGTTTATATTTGGATGAGTGAAGCAGTTGGGTGTTAAGGGAAGCAGATCAATATCGGTAGAGCATCTGTAGGTCAGAGGTCGAGAGTTCACGGCTCTTTTGATGTCTGATAGAAGGGTTAGAAGGTTAAAATAACTGATTTTAGATCAGCCAAGTGTTTTGAATAGGCATGGCTTTATCACTCTGATCATTCTTTCCCAAGTACTTCCAACCCAAGGGGAGTATAAGGGTATTTTTATGTGTTTAATGCCAGCGCTTGAATATGAGTTACAGAACTCATTACTGTTTATGTGATGTTTAATTACATCACCACCTAAGGCTGCATTAAAGGAACGTGCATTGTCACTGTATATGTGACTGGGAACTCCATAGGTATTTGAAAACCGAATCAAGGCTTGAATGAAGGCTTGTGTGCTCATATCAGGTACAAGTTCAATGTGCACAGCCCTCACGTTCATACATTTGAAAATTAATAAATACATTTTATGAGACTTTCCATCTCTTTGTACCCAGATGTGACCTGTGTAGTCTATGCCTGTGTGTTGGAAAGGATTGATTAATCTAACACGGTGTTTTGGCAAATTTGTCAATTTGGGGTATTTGAAGGCTAGGCTGTTGAATTTCCTACAGGTATTGCAGTTAGAAATCACAGTCTTCACAGACTGTCTTGCCTGTGGGACCCAGTATCCGGATAACCGCAATTTGGTCACTGTCGTACCAATACCCAAATGCCTGCATCGATTATGGCTATCCATAATCAGTAATTTTGTAAGAGAGTGATGTTTTGCAAGCAATATTGGATAGATTAAATTGTAGTCATATCTTGTCGAATTGGCAATTCTACCATCCACTCTCAAAATCCCATCAGAATCGATGAAAACGTTAAGATTCTTCACTAGCACTGGGATTTCCCTGTCAAGAGGATTCTTCAAATAAGCAATTTCCTTTTCAAACGATTGCAATTGCATCATCTTTATCAGGTAATTCGTGGCTGTCTGTTTTGGATCTGAATGTTCCTTCACTTTTCTGCATCGATGCACAAACTTGAATACGAAAGCAGTTGATCGACACAACTTGTTGAAGTCCGAGAACTTGTCAAATGGAATCAGTGGTTCCCTAACAGCTTCACTCAATGTATTATGGAAAACACTTTCCACATGACACTTATTTTCCGGGCTCAGACAGCTCAAAGTACTCGTAGGCCACTTCTCAGGTTGCTCAACAAGCCACGCAGGTCCGCATGTCCAGTAGTCCAATCCCTGTTTAAACTTTTCCAGAGTGATACCAAGAGAGAGAAGGTCAGCCGGGTTGTCGGCAGAAGGAACATATTTGTAATGAATGCCCAACCCAAATTCATCACTCAACTTCTCCTTCATTTCTCGAATATCTTTAATTCTGTTTCTGGTATACAGACTCTTTGCCTTTATATTCTCGGTGAGCAACCATGACAAAACAACTTGCGCATCCACAGAAACAAAAACGTCCTCTATGTTGACACCAGAGAAGGATCTCAGTATCATAGTTAAAGCCTTGAATGCAATATATACTGCAAGCAACTCCATCATAGGTAATGTCTTTGTCCTCATCGGGGCCACTTTAACCTTGGAAAATATTATGTGAGACTTCCCATTTTGCACGCCATATATGACAAATCCATATGCCTGTGGTGACGCATCACAGAACAAATATAATTTCAGTTGGCTACCAGTGTCTATAGCATGTCTTGTAAAAAATAGATCACCTAGACCAGAAAGGTCCTCGGCCAAATTCGACCAGGTCGTCATTATGTCAGTAGGAACCTTTCATCCCAACCCAACTTGAGCAACCACAATCTTCGGAGAAGTATTTTTGCCCTAATTATAACCGGGGCACATAGTGACAGTGGGTCAAATATTTTTGCTGTCTGGGCCAAAATATCCCTTTTTGAGAGTATGTTCCTCTGAACCATAGTGTTAACAATGCTAATAGTATCCAATTCAGGGTGATATTTATATCCCAAGACCTTTTCGTACTCGCAACCATGCTGCACGATTCTGTCATCCTCCGTTATAATGTCTCGAAGAGGCTCATAGTTGGAGTTACACGATCTCAACTGGAAATTTCCCGTCTGCAGACGAGGCACGGCACTCTTATAGAGACTGATTATTTCCTCAGAAGAATTGCTGGTCATACATAAATTGTCGACATAAAATCGATTTTTCAGCATCTCAGTACATGCATCATTCGGAAACGGTTGACATGGTGTTTGAGAACGTAATTTAAAATGAATGGGCTGGCATTGAAGCCAAATATCAATGTACAATATCGGAAGCAAAGCAAATTGTCTCCATCTTTTACGAAAAAACAAAATCTGTTTTTGTCCTCAACCGACCGGAGTTTGATCATAAGAAATGCCTTTCTTATGTCTCCCAATAATACATATTTGTTAGTAAGAAATAAGAGCAACAGTTCAAGCATGTTATTCATCATGTTCACACCCGGATAAAATGCTTCATTGAGGGAGTAACCACCCCCGGTCTTCAACGAACAGTTAAAAACAGGCCTGATTTTAGTGGTTACCTGTTGATCCGACTTAAAGACCGGTCGATGGGGTATCCAAATGTATTTGCAGAAATCTTGTGGGGCGACTTCAGTTCTCTCGATAATCCCTTCGCTCTCTTGCTGAAGAAAAATATCAGTATAGGTCTTATCCAAGTCCCTTTTCTCCAATGAAAGCATTGTTCTGTCAAGCACTTTAAGAGCGACTTGATAGTTAGAGGGAACGGAATCGATTTTGTCTTTATGCCAAGGTAGATCCATGAAATAAGAATTGTCCCTGAATTCGATAGACTTCCTGAAGTTTTCAATCCTATTTCTGTCATAATCACCAATTAGTTCTTCGTCATGGGAAGCAGCAGCTGAGTCCACAGCAAACATTTTTTCCAAATTCCGTTCCACGTTGGAATTCTCAAATACATCTGGAAACGGATCCGGGTAGGAAGACTTGGGTTCCAATATGGAATTCAACTGTCGTTCAGGGCAATGGGCATATTTGGATATTGTAGTATGATAATTGACAATTGTTTTGGAAATTCCACATCTCATAGGACTGACTTGATGAGGATACAAAAAGTGTTGTACATTACCAAATGGGGCAATCCCTTGAGGCAAATCCCAGGCCTGTCCATTAATACATTTAATGATTCTGGAACCCTCCATGAACTGAAATATGTCAACTCCCAGGATACCCTGAATTGTTATGGAATCACCCTGTTTTTCATTTGAAAATGCCAATCTGTGTTTCAACTCATTCAGGTTGGACTTCACTTGGCCAAAGCTGGCGAACTCAAACTGCATACTGAATCCATCATCGATTAAAACAGGAATAGGGAGTTGTTTCCCCTTTCCCACGGTAACGTTCAAGACAACCTGTTCAAATCGCTTCATAGTCACACCCGCATAGGTCTTCATTTGATAATCGGTTGAATCAGAATTTCCATCAGGATACTTCAGCTCCTTTAATATTTTCTTAGAAAAATATGAACGCTGACTCCCTGTGTCCAATAGGCAGTTAATAGTAGCTTTCTCAGATCCATAATTTAAAGAAATAGCTACAACAGGCAATATGATTTCGTTTTCATAAACGTGAGAGAATAGAGAAACCACTCTCTTAGTGTTGCACAGGGGTGCAATATGCGCCTTTGAAAGGCATAAGCTGCACGTGAGGGGTGATTTGCTCTGGAGTCCAGGACAATTCTCACTTTTATGTTTTAAGCTGGAACATCCTGTACACAGTTTCAGCTGCTTGCACCTCTCAACTCTGGCTTCATAAGATGCAAACTTGGTGCATTTTAGCATAGTGTGGCCACGTGATGTGCAAAGTTTGCAATATGCCTCAGAAGAGCTTGTAGTAAAATTCTGTAGAGCAGCATCACCATTCTTTTTTTCATAGGTCTTGACCTGCCCTTTATCATTCTTCGAGGGGTTTTCCGTAACCCGAAAAAGTTTTTTATTTCGAGACAGAGCACGAACTGCCTCATTGTAATTTTCAAAAATTTGTGTTAGAGACGGGTAACTCGTGCCCACTCTGTGGTTAATTTCCCTTCTCAAGGCAACTGGCAACTTTTCGTATATAATATGGCTGACCAGCAAAAATCCGGGGGAGTTCTCCTCAAAAAAATCTATCAGATATGAAGTCCTCAATTCGGATAAATCCGCTCTCACCTCAGCAAGGTATCGCTTCACAGCCACAAATTCAGGATCATATTGAGGAGAAGTAGAAATGATCTGCTTGAAGATCTCCCTTATTATAAAGGGGACATCCAGGAATTCCTTGGTCAGCAAATCCACCGCTACATCGTAATTACCATCCTCCAAGGTCAGATGGGAAACCAATTGCAAGGCATAGTCACTCAAATACCCTTTCAATAAGGCTAATTTTGCCCTGCCGGAATCAATAGACTCAGTACAGTTTTTGAATTGAGCAATAAAATTTTTATATTCAAATTTGGAAGGATTGATTCCACTAAAGGTGGCACACTGCAACTTGGGGACAGAAAGCAAAGGTACAGAGGTAGGTTCATTTTTCCGTGATGTGGTGGGGTTTTCAATAGAGTTTTCAATGTCGGCAAGGCGATCATTAATATTAGCTCGAAAGCCAATTTCCCTCCTTTGCTCCTCAACAAATCCACACTCCCTTAAATCAAGTTCTGCTTTTATACACAGCCCTTTAATTTTATCATTTAAGGAGCGGACCTCAATCTGCAACTCCTTAATTATAGCTTCTTCCTCCTGGAAGGTTTTTTTTCTCAAACCTTCGCGTTCTTCCAACATGTCCGTGTTAAGGGAAATATCTTCCTTTAACACGTTTCTGGAGTCCATGAGCGCCCTAACACCCTTCAAGGTCCGGAAATCATCCATTTTACAGTTGTTTTGTTTTGGGAAAGGATGATGGTTTTAAGTTTTTTTTTTTTTTAAACAAGTTAAATTTTGTGGGAGTATTGTTGATAATGTCTGTGGATAGGCCGAGAAGAGTTATGGCCCTTGGACGGAACTTAGCATAAATGGAGTTATGGCCCCTGGACAGAAGTTTGCATAAGTGGAGTTATCGCCCTTATATATGTACGTATGTACGACGCCACGCTCTTGAACGAATGATGCCTGCTTTACGCGAACTTCAGTCGGTAGAAAGTTTCAAACTTTTAATAATACAACAGGAAATATTATATTATTTGTTCGTTTTTTTGTTTTTTTTTTGGAAGCGAAATAAATTTTTTTTTTCCTTTAAAATGTTCATTGAATTTTAAACCTTTAACAAAGGCAGAAATACTATTTGTTCGTTTTTTTTTGGAAACAAAATAAATGTTTTTTTTCTTTAAAATGTTCATTGAATTTTAAACCTTTAACAAAGGCAGAAATACTATTTGTTCGTTTTTTTTTTTGGAAACGAAATAAATTTTTTTTTTCCTTTAAAATGTTCATTGAATTTTAAACCTTTAACAAAGGCAGAAATACTATTTGTTCGTTTTTTTTTTGGAAACGAAATAAATTTTTTTTTTCTTTTAAAATGTTCATTGAATTTTAAACCTTTAACAAAGGCAGAATTACTATTTATTCGTTTTTTGGGGGGGAAACGAAATAAAAAATTTTTTTTTCTTTTAAAATGTTCATTGAATTTTAAACCTTTAACAAAGGCAGAATTACTATTTATTCGTTTTTTTTTTTTTTTTGGAAACGAAATATTTTTTTTTTTTTTAAGAGGGACTTCTCAAATTGGTATTCCTTTTTCCATTTTCCTTGCAAATATCCTCAGGAGTTCAAATCTTCTCTTCCCTTTTATTTTTTTTTTCTTCACAACAAGCTGCTAAACGTTATTTAGTTTTGCAAAATATGGCGATTGCCGGGAGCTGGTGTCTTGTTGAAGTAGGAAGTAGGAAATATAGAAATAAAGATTGCTGAACTCACACAAGAATTGGAGAAAATTATGTATATTAAATTGAAAATATTACAAAGAAAAGGTTCTTGCAAAACTAATTGTGTTTGCGGCTTTAGAAGTCCAATAAAAAGTTCTTTATCGTCCAAAAGTCTTGGACGGCTCCCTGAAAAAGTTCAATCAAAATTCGGCGGCAAATTTAGGAGAGATTTTCCATAGTTGTCTATAGGCCGACGATTGATTCAAAAAGAGAGCGAATCTGTTTTTCCAGAATTCTGCTTATATTAAATGTTTGTTGATTGGCCAAGGAGCTTCATCCTAGCCAATCAAAATAGGGCTTTCAGAAAGGAGAAGTGGTCGATATAATTAGTTTGAACAAAGGGAGGTAACTACTTTTTTTTTATACATTATCAAGATTTCGAAATTGAGCATCAAAAAGGAATCGCATGAACTCGGCTATGTTTGTAAACTTTATGTTTGAGATATTATTTCCTAAAACCGAAAAAACTTTTGGCCAACCCAATATTAAACCTACTCCAAATGATCGCCATGTTGTTTGTGTGTCTACTTCCTGTAATGGCGGTCAGTTAGCTTTTTAGATTCCGAATAACTTTTTTCCATAGGATACAAAAGTATGAGAACCAAATTTGCAAGCTATCTCTTCTAATTAGTTCTTTATAAAGTCTTTACATTTTGAATAACTTATTTTTATATATGCTTATTTTATTTGATATTAAACTGTATTTTGATGCAAAAGAAAATCATAATTATCACTGGTATGGCTAGTTAGTTAATGGCAGTTACTTTTGTTTGTGAGCTGTGTTTTGCGCATTTTTTCTTACACAATGTAAATATTTTCGGACAATTTTTCTCCCGTATTGGCATATTAAATTAAATAGCTTCCTTTTATGCTAGGATATTTGTATTATTCCTGCTTATCTAGGTCTTTGATATCAGTGTCTTTACAGAGCTGTATGTCTTCTATTTGGATTTTCTCCCAGCTGAGGAAGAACTTGGCACATATGTCCAAGCGAAACTTTATTCCAATATCTTTAGAGAAGGTAGATACAACCTGCAAGTGTCGACTTAAGTCAGCCTCTGAGCTGGAATCCAGCTTGAGAGTATCCGTACAGAGCAATATGGTTGATTCTTTTATTTCGATTTTGTTGGAAGCCCAGCTACATGTTGTAGGCATGTCAGCTTTTATTCAGTATCTTATTTTTAGATCTTGCACTTCAATTTTCTTATGTTGTTTTTTGCTGAGGATGGAGCATCGCACTGGATGCCAGACAGTCATCTGCTACTTTATATATTCCAAAGGAGCTGTATGAATTGCATATATATTCGTTTGTAACTAACCATATCAGCTTTTCTGTAAAGGTAGATACACATATTTCACAAACATCTCATTTCTTTTTTTTTTTTCATTTTCCTTCAATGTAAGTTTTTATAATTCAAGGAGCCCTACTTTGAGCTAACACACGATCTGCATGACACATCGATATCTGTGTGTTCAACAAAAATTCTGCTTCAGTACATAAACGGTGATTTAGTAAAGAAGTGAAGAACAATGTTTTTCCTTTTCCCAATTGATTAATTAATTGTGTTATAGAATATTTTTCCTGAGGTTGTTTGTTCTTACCAGATCCCAATCCAAGAATTCATCTGGTCTGGTGCAGTATCCAGTTAAGTGCTGTTACTTGAGGTAATACTCAAGAGCTGACATATAACCATGGCAAGGGCATCTTATTTGGTTTTTGAATGTTAATTTGAATATTTGTTTAGGGTTTATTTGTATAGCGAAATATTCTTACACCAGTTTGAAGTAGAAACTATACTCAAGCATCTTTAGTATCTCCATACAATGGTTCGTCAGGACAACATGACATAAGGATATTTCTCCATACAAATTAACTCTAAACAAATATTCAAATTAACATATTATTCAAAAGTGTCTTTGGTATTTTTTTTACCAATATCCAATATCCTTACACCAGGTTGTCCTGACAAACTATTGTATGGAGATAAAAAAAACACTCGAGTATAGTTTCTACTTCAAACTTGGTAATGTATTCGCCTGTGCATTAACATTATAAGCGGGTGTATAACCATGGCAAGAGCATCTTATTTGGGTTTTGAATAATATGTTAACTTGAATATTTGTTTAGGGTTTATTTGTATGGAAAAATATCCTTACCATGGTTCATACAGATTTTAATGTCTATTTTCAAGAACTTTTCAAGGACGTCTCAAAGTTTTTGAAGACCTTTTCCAGACAAAATTCAAGTTTTCAAAACAAAATGTGGGATTTGTTTTACAATTCACGGCAATTCAAAAAAGTGGCAAAAAAAAATCAAATATACTTTTTTTTTTTTTTTTTTTACAAGGAGGTCACCACTTATCAAGGCCCGGAAGCCACTCAGGGATAAGGGTTATTGCATGTACAGTATGTTGTGCGTTAGTGTTGAGATTTCATAAAGCGTCTACTTAAGGGGGCTTATTTATGTTGGACTTATTTATGTTGGACTTGAAGACATCTAAGTTGTAGTCAGGTGGGAAACAGGCAGATGGAACAGAGTTCCACTGGCGTGCTGTTCTAAGAAAGAAGCTGTGTTCATGGAATCTACGTTTTGATTTAGGCACAGATAGAGAGTGGGGAAAATTTTTGACAGTGGCTTCAGCATCTATGAGAACTCAATCATAGCCTCTGACAATGAACTGCCAATCAACCAATTAAAGGTATTGCCAGACTTAGGGTTGTGCACATTATATGTGCTCTGAGCATCTAAACAGCAGTTCCAGCTACATTTCGAAGGTTCCATTACTAGACAAAGAGTGTAGCCATGGGGACTTAGAGTTACCCCCTGCATTGGAGATGGCCTGATGACATTAATTGGTCTCGTGAGGCAAGATTACAACAAAACAATACCCTCCCCCATATGGTTATAAATAACGAAATTTAAGTTATGGACTTGACTAAGATAATCTACCTGTTAGAAAAACAATTTGACATTTTTAAATTTAAGAAAAATCAGAAACCAGACTGTGATATAATTTTGCAGTCTACATAAATCCTAACAGAAAACATATATTATTTGATTTATTTCCCTTGCAGTATAATTTCAAGTGTATCTTTTATTAAAGTTGTGAAAATTACTCTCTAGATAAGTTTTCACATGAAGAAATATTTAGTAATTTAATGACACGTTTGAGATTTCCAATCAAACTATTTTATGTGAATATCCTTTCATCTTTAGTGATGAACTGGCAGTTTCTTAAGAACTTCAGCACTTTGCTTATACATGTATATAAAATGTTGATAGTTAATATCATTGCTTCTAATATCATTTAGTAAAAAAATATGGGTTTATATTAAAGATGCACCTGCATTTAGAATGTGTACTTGCATTATGTCAAAAACAACTTGCATTATGTTAAAAACAACTTATTTCCAATACAACTGACTCAAAAGTTTGATAGTTATTCTTGCAAATATAAGGTTATCTTGGTGTTACTATGACAACATTAATTTGAAGCTGATAGCATAGTTTAGTGGATCGAGCCTGAGTCATCAATTATTGAATAGATTGAAGAAAGCTGTGTTCGCGTGTCAACTGTTCTTTCCAAAAGAGTGGAACGATTGATGTTCATGCATGTTAAGGTTTATGTGTTAACAGTCTACCAACAGTTTGAGGAAAAAAGGGAGATTTTTTTCTTATTCCCAACATTCGACATGTGCCATTCGATCATGTGACAAAAAGATATTGCAGTCAAATTCTCTATGACTGCCAGACAAAATCCGACAAGGTATGTATTTTTCAGCTTCTTGATCGAGCAACAGATATCTTGAAAAATAACCCTATCGTTTGTCTTCTCAGTTAACAGTGTCAAGGTATTCAACATATACCACACCTCAATGGTTAGGGGCCACAAGTTCTTTGTTTTTTATGCTATACAGTAGTTATGCTATACAGTAGTATAGCATAAAAAACAAAGAACTTGTGGCCCCTAACCATTGAGGTGTGGTATATGTTGAATACCTTGACACTGTTAACTGAGA
Source organism: Euprymna scolopes (assembly GCF_053919585.1). Taxonomy (NCBI): domain Eukaryota; kingdom Metazoa; phylum Mollusca; class Cephalopoda; order Sepiida; family Sepiolidae; genus Euprymna; species Euprymna scolopes. Next base: position 595,405 of record NC_136505.1, read on the forward strand.
AAAATGCAATGCTAATAGGCCTTTTTTCTGTTTTCAAGCTATTTCAGTCATTATTATGGCAAAGGTACAAATCAAGACTGATATGAAGTTGTTTAGCGGTAAAGGAGATGTGGTGGTATGGTTGAAGAAATTAAGCTTGGTAGCAAAACTTCAGAAGGTGAATGTTGTGGCAAGCCTGCACCCATTGTATCTGGAGGGGGGATGCATTATCCTTCGATTTCAAAATGGGCAAGAGTGACCAAATAGACATAGAGAAGATAGAGTTCTCATTCAAAGAGTCATTCATGGATGGTGCATTCACAGCCTATAGGAAGTTAGATGTGCTGGCGAGCTGGTGGATGTTTATGCAAACAACATCAGGTGGTTGACCAGATTGGCTGACTTTGAGGGAGTTGGTCTCGAAAGGTTTGCAAAACAGGTTTTGTCACGGGATTTCCTAATGCCATCTCCATCAAATTCCAGTAGGCACCAAAAATTGAGACTTTCATCATGGGAGATCTAATGAGAACAAGGGTTCTAACATCTACTAGAGACCAAAGCTACCATGCGATTGCAGCCGTGAGTCCATCCAGTAATAAATCTTGTTCATACCAGGAGCAGCCCTAGCATCAGTGTAGACTGTTACAGATGTGGTCACAAGAATCACATAGCAAGAGATGCTGGAGGTTTGGAACTTAGAACTGTTCGGAAAATGAACAAGGAAACAAGGCATCACCACTAGACTACTCTTCCATAAAGATGTATATGCGGTGCTCCTAGAGATTATCATCTGCACTGATTGAATGTGGTGTTTGACGTTAGTAAACACAAGATGCTTGCATACAATAGTAAATTTGAATCAATGTTTAAAACAGGACGGGTGAACATCATAACGATTGGAGGCACATCATGCAATATCAGCCTATATCAATGATATCTTTGCTGATGAAGACGTCATGCCAAAATTTCAAGTCAAGTAACATTTGCCTCAATTTGGACTAAAATGTAAGGATTTGGAACAGCTTGGGGACAGCACATGTGCTAACATTGACGGTCTCAAGAGAGCATGATGTCCTGTAGTGGAAGTGATGACACATGGTCCTAGAAGTCCCTAGTATCATCACATGATGAACCATATTTTTCTTGTGTGGAAGGTTTGCTGAGTAGCTCCCGGTATGTGCGTGGCTCTGTGTGGCTTGCGGGATTATGCGGAGGAGAGTTTGATCACAAATGGTTAGGATGACAAGGTGACAGACTCCCTACTTCAGCATATGCTGAAGTAGGGAGTCTGTCACCTTGTCATCCTGGGATGGGAGACTTTAGCAGAATGGCCCAATTTGTGGGGAAGTGCTAACGTCTTCTGATGTGTTTAGAATATTATATTAAAGTGTTCATACATATATGAGTGCTTTTCTTGATAGAAATGTTCAATAATGAAGGATTTGAGGAGTATGTGAGAATAGCACAAGACTTGAAATTACTGATTTTTACGATAGGAATGCCACACGAGGGCGTGGAATCAATATTGCTTATTTCTGGTGAGAACAGTCTATAATCCATACAAACGAATATGGATGTGTGTGTGTGTGATAAGAACAATGGTTTGAAATAAAAATATTTAAAAGGAGATTTCAGTTCTTGTTGAATGTGATGAATTTCCACGATGGGTATTGGTTTGTCTGCAGCACATGTGAAATCATGACAGGTGTTTTTAACGTGTTCCACAGTGTTGCACTAGTGAAATTGAAGAGAAACTTTCGCTGTTCTGAGGCATTCTTTGTGAAACTGTTTTATGTCTAACTAGATAAAGTCTCCTTGAGCACATGCTGTTGTTGAGAATTTGGAGGGAAAACTGATTTCATTCATACGTGTTATACTTTATAAAAAAGAATGTAAACAAACAATATTAACAGGGAGCAATAATTTATTGTCAACATGATGTACAACTGATTGGATATATTTATACCATCTTCTAAATAATACATTGAAACAAGTTTGACTAGTTCAGTATTTATGTAAATAGTGCCCAACACATTAGTAGAGCTTTATTATAATAATAAAATATGTTAATTACATTGTCTGATGAGATCTAGGATGTAAACTTTCTTGAATTTGCATAGTCATTCCTCATAGTAAGTATAAATATATATGCAAGTATATAAATTATATAAATAATTTCATTTACACTCAATTAGAAAGACTCACTTAGAGTTATCTAGACACTTTTTGAAATTCCAACCTGCAAAAACAAGAAGCTCAATATCAAATACACAAATCTTCCTTTCCGAGCCTTTATTTAAATGGATTTGAAAATCCATAAATATTAATTTATATATATATATTATGCCATATATCTACATAAAACTTTGTAGACATTTTTAGTATTTACTTCAACAGTGTTCAATATGTGAGTAGAGCTAGTTAGTAAGTTTTGAAAATATATATGGCTGTTAAGCCTGACGAATCATCACGAGGATGAAACATGGAAAATCTGTGTAGCTTAATAGTCATATTTTCAATATATATATATATATATATATATATATATATATATATATAATCGAGATAAGACACTGATTAGAAATCATTTCTTCATACATCTTTAACATCTGATACACTGTGCCAACACCTAAAAAGATTTTGGAGTACATCTACCAAAACAGACTCAACCCACCAACGAATACGGCTGCCCCGTATACCTTTCGGAAAATCAATAAGGAGCAACCACGCTTTTTGTTATATGGGACTACTGCCTTCTCCCCTGGACCAATACTCTGCCTACCTGGATTTATAACCCCGGACATTGTACTCCTTCCGATAATGGACTGCCCAGGTTGTATCAAATTCCTTTTCCTATAATTATTTCCATATAATTATCATTCCCCACTCAAAAAACTATTTTCAATATTTGTGCTGAAAAGCAAAATAAGTTTCTATTCACAGCTGAACATTTTGCTAACCGCATTTCATTTCCTCTGATGATATAAGCCTTTATTGAAAATCCATGGATTAAGGAAATCAACATAACCCCTTCTATATATTCCTTTTGTCAAACAATAAATTCTTAATTCGAACATATGTGTCTATATGTTATTTTTTCAGAATAGAACTCAGGGTTTACATCAGAGGTTTCCTTCTAAATGCATGTCTTAATGAAGACTGAGGGTAGATCCCTCCCAGTGGTTTTTAAACATGTCTTCAGGTACAAACCTAGAAATCTCTACATCCCCAATGCAGTACATACAGAGCCTAGCATTCCTAAATACTTACCCATCTGGTATTGGCCCGGCTCATCTTTGCTCAACCAGTGTTTTAACATGATTATGCCATATATTATAAGCAGCTGTACCAAATAGTGTGGATGGTTCTACACAAGCCTTCAGAACTATAAAGAATTCATTTGTGTGGATTTTGGACAACTTAATTGTTGTGTGAACCTTATAACATTGAAATTGACGAGAGAATCTATTTATATATATATATATATATATATATACACACTGATAGTTGTGAGAGCCAAGCTTTTTTTGTCTGATCAGAATTTTGATTTACGCATTGCACGATACTTTTGCAAAGTAAATATTACATAAAAAGAAAAGTTGTTCTTTTATATAATTACCATGGTTTCATGCGATCATCAGTCTAATTCCTGAACTTGATAAGAATGTTAGATGAATATTAGTAACATCTGACATTCTTCTACATAACATGACAAATCAGAAGAGAAGCAAATCAAGAAATGTTGTTCAATCACATTTGATTCATTACTGTTATATATATGGTGTAGCTAATCTATTTTTGTCTTGTTCAGAAGTAATCTAAATATTATAAATTAGCCAAGAACAATCTATTCATGTAAAAAAAAAAAATATGTGGTGACAAAATTTCTAATTTTCATTTTAAACACAACAATTTTCATTTTAAACACAACAAAAACAGAATGAGAGTGGTCAGAGTCTTATCAGTTATCCAACAAAATCAGATTCAGTTATTTTATTTAGTTTTAATCTAATGAATTAAGCCCTCAACTAATCAACAGAATTTGACAGGGATTGTTCAATAGAACTGCTCTCCACCTTCAATATTCAAAATATTAAAATTTCAAATATTAGAATCAAGATCCAGAAATACACACTCAACAATGTCTCTCCATATGTGCAAGCATTTCAGAAAACTACTTTTTATTGAATAAAAAAATAGTATAAACTGGGCATTTATTTTGAAAAGTGTAATTACAAATGTTTTTATCTGGAACTCCTGTTTCATTGTATCTTTTATAGATAAGGAAATATTTTGAAAAAATCTGTTTTATTTTGGTTTTTCTATCTCGATTTTGCTCTGGTTTTTATTGATTTCAAATAAATTATTTTCATGTTACTTGAAAGTGTGATTAATTAAATATGCTGAGGATGAAAATCATGTTTTTAAACTATGTTCAAATGTAATTTTGATAATAGATGGAGATTGTTAAGTGTTTATTTCTGAAGCTTGATTAGAATATTTGAAATTTAGATCAATGTTTTGATTTGTTGAAGCCAACCAAGCTCTAATTGATATAACATTAACCATCTTTTATTTTTATCTGCAGTGTTAAAACTTATCCGAGACATTCGTAATATTTTTTTTACTCAAAATATGAGTTAATCTCATCTGTAAAGTCTTGAATTGTTTTCTTTATATGTATATATAAAGTAACCTTCTTAGAAAGAAAATTGGAGGAGTTTGTTGATCACAAGGACTATGTGAGTTGTTCAAAGAAAGGGTTTTTCTATTGTTTTTAAGATGAGCATCTCGTTAGTAAAATGCAGCAAAGACATAATTTTGCTGACTTATCAATCGCAAATGAAATAATATTGTAATGTATTTCCTGTGAAAATAATAAATTATCAACAGAGATAAGTTGATCTTTGGAATTTTTGCAAACTATTCTATTACACTATGAAGGTGAAAATATGAATTTTCAATTTCAAGCAAAATAGTTTATGGTATAGTGGATAAGCAGGTCAACAAACTGATAGAAATAAAAACACAGACACATCATTAAAGCTGAACCAAAACATCTCCATTAATTCATTCAACTATACTCATTTTTTACCAAATGAATATGGTCAACTGAATTTTACAAAATATTCTGGTTCTGCTTTAATTTTGTGCTTCTAGTATGGAACCTTGCTATTCACTATTTTCATTCTTTATATATCATGCTCTAATAAATGTAATTGAGTACTCTGTTCTTATTTCTCCAAAATGTGCACAAATATTTGAACAAAAAGTATATCAGTGTTCAATTACCAGGGTAAGAGCTTAACTTATTTATTAATAAAGAGATATTATCATATCTGTGGTTTCCCTGCCAAAATATGACAATTTGTCAGTGATTCGTATCTATGTTTCTTCATATTAATATGTAACATTAATTATGCATAGTAGACTAATTATCATTGCTCTATTATTTTATATTTTTTATGTTATTCATTTATACTGCACATAATTAATCAATTAATACTGCTTTATGAGTTTATAATATGATTTCATACTCTATCAATCCACATTGATTGCCATTATTTAATGTGTTTCAGTTTGTTTGAAATGAATTAAACTTTGATTTTTTTTTTAATTATTTCAAACTTACCTCAGCCTTTGAATATTGTTAGAGCATAAAAATCGGTTTATACTATACTGTTGAATATCTTTTTTCATATGAGGTATGGTGTTCTGAAGTCATTCTTTATAATTTTTATGAATCATTGTATTAAAATAAACTTTGATTTCAAACAACTGTAAACAATGACATCTTTGTGTATGCTTTCTATTTGGAAACTGATTTCAAAAAAGGTTTTGAATCATCAATATATATATATATATATATATATATATTCCATTTAATATCGAGCTGCAAATATTTGCAAGTTGTTGATCAGTCTTTCCAGTTATCTCATTAAGGTTTTTCATATGATCTAAACTGAGGGTATATATATATATATATATATATATATATATATATATATATATATATATATATAAAATTAAAATTATGAAGAAAATATTTCAGCATAAAGGAATATGAAAAAGGAAAATAATAATAAATAATTTTGGTTTTTCCTTTTTCCACATATATATATATATATATATATATATATATATATATATATATATATATGAATAATCTCTGATAAATATGTCTTTCCAATAATAGGCACTGGATCCTGATCCATCATTTGAGCTAGGGTGAAGTAAGCACTAGAGGGAAGGGCAAAACTCTGACCACTATAAACACCTTCATGCTGACCTCTCCAAAGCAAAGAAGATCAATGAGATTTGGGGAAGGGGCAGCAATGAGTCAAAAAAAGATGGCTACAGCAGCATTAACAGGTCAAGGGTCACACAGGGTGAAAGACAACATGAGTCAAAAACAAACAAGGCGAGGGGTGTCTTAGCGGAGGTCATTGGTATCATAGTCGAGCAGTAGGCGAAGTCCATCAACTGGTTTTCGTTCATGTTCCTCCAAAAATGCGCCCTCTTGCATATCATGCCTATTCAGCAGTAACGTACGCAAACCATAGATGCTCAAACCAAGATCTCGGAAGAGCAAATCATTCCAGTTGCAATCAAATTTATTGATTTTCTCCTGAAAAGACAAAATTGCATAAAACTATCAATAATTACTGGCTAAGAAACGATAACCAGTTTATATGCAAGTGTAAGACAATGGAGATGGATGAAAACTCAAACATGGAGAAAGTTTATTCAAATGTTGAAGCTATTGACATTGTTCAAAAGTTTTATTATTTGGGTTGGAGCACAGGGTGGAGCAGTTGCTAATGTAATTGCAAGAATTAGGATTGGATTAAGTTCAGAGAAACTTCTGCCTTTACTCACTAACAGATTGTCAGTCAAATGAAAAGTCTATAAAGCATGCACATACATTGTGATGATGTAGAGAAATAAAGCCTGGCCAGTGAGGATTGAGGACATGCATTGCATGGCAAGAAATGATATGTGAATCATATGATCAAGATATAATGAGAGTCTTAAAGAAAGGCTTAGATTTGATAAGGTCAGAAAAAAATTAAATCTTGATAGCATTTGTGCAGCTTCTGTATATTAATAAAAGTGCTTTTTTTTTTACAAGGGAGTCACCACTTATCAAGGTCCGGAAGCCACTTGAAGATAAGAGTTAATGAGTGTATAGTAGTCAATGGGACAATATTGTAGTAATCGTTAGCAGTGGAAATTTGGTGGATTGGATTACTTAGGGGGGGGGCGGCTCATCAAGAACTTGTTCACATTAAACTTGATGACCATATTGTAGTAAGGTGGAAAGCAGGGAAACAAAAGAGCGTTCCACAGCATAAATTTTATTTGGCAACATTCATTTAAAACAAAAGAAAAAATCTTGAATGTTTCTATTATTTCCAATAAGATTAATCATTTTTAGGTTACAGTTATTTCCTCTTTTGTGCTCATATGACAATATCTTGTGGACATTGTGAATTTTGGTTAATAACTTTTTCAGATAAACAGAATTAAGACCATGATTTTTCTTCATTTATTGGACATAGAAGAAAGAGTTGGACGAGAAGAATAATATATTTAATAAACAGCATGCTAGAATGTTATCGCTTTTTAGCCAATTACAGTTTTTAACAGTCATTCATTACAACATTCACATGGCATTTCAATTAGAAAACAAACTTTAACAAAGGTAAATTGGTAGATAGAGGCACTTAGAATCCTTCCTGCACTTTCTAACAATAGCCAGAAGCCATTCATTAATGAAAGAGGAATATCCATACAGCTAAATAAAGTATTGTTCAAATTAAAATGGTCAACATTGCCCTCTTTTATGAAATGTGACAGACCAAATATTTAGACAACAGATTGAACTTTGGTTGATTGATTGATTGATTGGTTTTACGGCATATCAACCTATGCGGTCATTTAATGCCGGAGTCCTTTTTTTTTTTTTAACTTTTTTTATTGGGAGGGGGGGAATGACCTTTTCAGCCTTTCCTCCCTTTTTTTATAAAATTGAACTAAGAAATTAAATGTTGTATTTATACATGGATGTGTATATTTGGGTGACTTTAAATTTCCTTAAATTTTCTTATATAAATTTATTTTCCTTAGGTATGCTAGAATATTTGCTGAGTTGACCTTTTCAAAAAGGTCTTCCATATTGCTTTCTGTATAATATAATTTTCTAGTTAGGGCAAGGTCATCACACCCAACTAGGATATGTTTTACTGTGTCTCCTGGCATGGGATGCACTCTGGTGCCGATTCTCCATTTAGTATATAAGAATGAGTAAAGTTGGTGTGCCCTATGCGCAGCCGAGTCAGTATCACATCTTCTCGGCGTGATCTCTTGATGTCCGGACATCGTTCCTTAAGTTCAGGTTTGATTGAGTATAATTTGTTGCCCTCTTGCTGACTCCACCACAGTTGCCATTTTTCCTGTATGTATGCTTTTATCTGGGGTCTAAGATCAGTATGTGGAATCTTAAAATTGTCAGTTGGAAGGTGAGAAGATCTTTTTGCAGCTATATCTGCCCTGTCATTGCCTTTGATCCCCACATGGCTGGGGATCCAGACAAGAATAATGTTTTTAGTAGTTGGAAGGATATTGATTTTTTCTATTAATTTTGTTGTTAGTGGATTTTCTTGTTTTTGATTTTGTATAGATAATAGGACTGATAGAGAATCTGTGAGAATGATGAAGTTTTTGGTGGTTTCCTCTGAAATTATGTTGAGTGCTAGATCGATAGCTATAGTCTCTGCAGTGAATATAGATGCTTCATTTTGAAGATTTCTCTTCATTGTGATTTTATGGTACGTTGCTGCACATCCAGTGTGATTGTTGCTTTTAGACCCGTCTGTGTAGATAAAGGTGTAGTCTGAATATTGTAATTTTAAATGTTGAAGTTCGTCGTGGTATTCAATAGGGTTTGTGGTAGATTTGGACTTTTTGTTTAGGTTGAGTTTTATTTCAACTTGTTTCATGGTCCATGGGGGTGTTTTAGGCAGTATGAAGTTGTGAATGCTGGAGATTGGAATTTTCGATTCTTCAATGCTTTCCTTCATTCGGAGCCCGAACGTTTTGATAGTTTTTCTTCTCATGTTAAAGAGTTCTTCATATTTAGGATAGAAGGTACATTGGTATGCAGGGTTGTTTGGGCAAGACTTCAGTTTCAGTAAATATTGAAGGGCTAACTTTTCTCGCCTTAGATCTAGTGGGGGTTCGTGTGCTTCTGTGTATAGACTGTTCACGGGGGAAGTTCTGTATGCTCCTAGGGCCAATCTTAGGCCAGTATGGTGAATAGGGTCTAGGCTTTTTATATATGATGTTCGGGTTGATCCATATATGAAACAACCGTAGTCTAGCTTTGAGCGGACTAGTGCTCTGTAAAGTTTAAGGAGTGTTTCCCTGTCTGCACCCCAATCGGTATGTCCTACCACTCTCAAAAGATTTATGGCTTTGTTACATTTTTTTTTTCAGATAGTTTATGTGTGGGATGAATGTTAACTTTTTGTCAAATAAAATCCCTAAGAATTTGTACTGGTCAGTAACGTGTATGGGCATTCCTTCCATGGTTAGGACAGGATCATTATGCATGT